>NC_080041.1:37391647-37991647 GCF_012489685.1 Lotus japonicus
TGAAGAATGGGGCCGCTTTATCGCCCGCCATTGGTAAAAAACGAGCTAAAGCTGCCAAACGTCCTGTCAAACGCTGCACTTCCTTGATGTTGGCTGGACTTTTCATCTCCAGAATCGCCTTGCATTTATCTGGGTTCACTTCTATTCCTCTTGAAGTTATCATAAATCCCAAAAAAATTCCCCCTTGAATTCCAAAAGAGCATTTTTCAGGATTCAACTTCATATTATATTTTCTTAATTGTGTGAATGCTTCCTGCAGATCTTCACCATGCTTTCCCGCCCTAGCTGATTTCACAATCATATCATCAACATATACCTCCATATTCCTCCCTACTTGGCCTGCAAAAATTTTGTCCATTAAACGTTGGTAAGTGGCGCCTGCATTTTTCAAGCCGAAAGGCATGGTTTTGTAACAATAGTTAGCTTGATTGGTCATGAACGCCGTGCTCTCCTCATCTGGTGAATGCATCATGATTTGGTTATACCCGGAATAAGCGTCCATGAGGCTTAGAAGCTCATTTCCAGAAGCCCCATCCACCAACTTATCAACGTTGGGAAGGGGATAAGAATCTTTCGGGCACACTTTGTTAAGACTTGTGTAATCCGTACACATTCTCCACTTCCCATTAGCCTTTTTTACCATCACTACATTGGTGAGCCACGTAGGATATTGTACTTCACGAATAAATTGGGCTTTCATCAACTTATCAGTTTCCACTTGCACCGCTTTATCCTTTTCTTCACTCATTCGTCGCCTCGCTTGCATGACTGGTTTCGCTTCTGCCCATACAGCTAACTTGTGAGTGATTATACCAGGATCAATTCCCGGTACATCATTAATCGTCCAAGCAAATAGATCCAAATTTTCACCCAAGAGGGCGATCAATCGTTGCTCTTGGTCTTTTGACAAGCCACTACCAATTTTTAAAACCTTACCCTTGACTTGTGTGGGTTTTGTTTCTTCCAAAGGCTGCGGACAAAAATCGTCAACATCGTCCCTCGGATCCAGAGTAAACCCTTCCTGAGGGAAAATTTCCGTGATTTGATGACTTTCCTTAGCAGCCTTTCTCCCATAAAGAACCACACTCCTTAAATAACATTCCCGTGCAGCATTCTGATCTACACGCAAGACTCCAATTTTCCCGTTGCACGCTGGATACTTTATAGTCAAGTGGACCGTTGATATCACAGCACAAAACTTGTTGAGAGTATCTCGCCCCAAGAGGGCGTTATAATTTGCTCGGCACGCTAACACCAAATACTTGACTTGAAATTTTTTGACAAATTCTCCTTCTCCAAAAGCAGTTGGGATTTCTACATAGCCTCGCACATTGACACGATCACCAGTGAACCCAACCAGAGTTCCTGAATATGGCTTGAGATCTGACTCTTTTAGACCTAGGCGATCAAATGTGTCACCATAAATAATATCAGCCGAGGATCCCTGGTCTAAAAACACTTTCTTTGTCTTGTAATTGTTAACTCTGATTGTTACCACTATTGGATCATTGTCATGTGGGATTACATGAGCAAAATCTTGAGGGGAGAAAGTGATCGGCGAGTGATTCAACCAACATGCTCCTTCATATGCCTCGTGCACCGAGTGCACAACAGCTACGTACCTTTTTTCTGGATTTACTGGATATTTCACCACCACCAAATCCGCCAGCTATAGATGAACATTCACCCACAAGATCGCCTAGGTCCTCCACCACTTCCTTGCCTTTTCCTTTCTCAGCCTGAGTCGCCTTGGCGAGCTCTGGTGTTGACGCTACTTAATAAAATTCGCCAAGTGTCCCGCTTTAATCAATCGTTCGATTTCTCGTCGCAGGGTCCAACAATTGTCTGTGGTGTGCCCTAAAGCTTTGTGGAATTCACACCACCTGCTAGAATCGACATTAGTTGGGGTCGCCTTGGCGGTGGTGGATACTGCACAACATTCGTCTGACCTATCGTGCTCAAAGGTGCATTTAGTTTAGTCAGCGGGGCTGCATTTGGTGAGGCAGCTGGTTGAGTTGTCGGAGTGGGGGTGGCACCTTGGGAATTCCTGTGCCAAGTGTTGCTTTGGAGGCCCGGCTTGGAATTCTGATATGGGCCAGGTCTTGGCTGTTGTGGAGTTAATGCTGGCCTTGCGTCTTTTCCCGCCTTAGGCTTTTCTGGTGGAACAGTGCTCGGCTGGGCACCCTTTCTCCAATCTTCTCTTTCCTTCTTGTTTTGATCATCTTGCTCAATCAAGATAAATTCTTGGACTCTTGCGCGTAAGTCCATCATATCACGCGCCGGGCGTCTTGTTAGATCACGATTCAATGGTCCTGCGCGAAGTTCGTTTTTGAAGGATGCTACACACACATCGGGGCTATCTTCTTCCAGTTGAACAACCATCTTGCTGAACCTTGCCATGTATGTTTTAAGTTGCTCACCCGGTTGTTGATGTATATTGATTAAATAAAAAATTGTTGCTTTTGTGGTTTTGTTGGCTGAGAACAGAGTTAAGAATTTATTGGATAAGTCAGTGAAATTGTCAACTGAGAAAGGTGGCTGCTTAATAAACCATTGCATCACTATGCCCTTAAACATTGATGGCAACAATCTACATTTCACCGCATCTGTCGCCCCGCCAATAACCATTTTTGTGTTAAAGTATCTCAAATGTTCCATGGGATCAGAATCGCCCGAATAGGCGTCCAACGTCATTGTCTGTAAATGCTCGGGTATTTCAACCGCAGTGATGGCGGGTACAAAAGTTTGGAATTCAACTACATCCTTAGCCTCCAGACGTTGTCCACGCTTGAAATCTCTCATCTGGTTCAAATATTCCACCTGAGCTTGCAAACGTTCATTCTGCCGTTGAACATTTTGCAAAGTGTCTAGAACGTGCTTTAAAAGCAACTGGCGTGATACCTGTTATCGCCTCTTGCTCTTTCACAGGGTTGTTGGTCCTTAACTCATCCAGATTGATATGCACGAGCGTCACTGGCCGCCTTCGTACACCTGGATCTGACTTAGCTAAAAGAGCTGAAGGTTTGCCCGGAGTCGGTTTGTCTGCCGGTGACGGTTGTGACGGCGCCACCGAGTGAACACCCACCGAAGAAGCCTCTTGCTCTGGCTCAGAATGTATTACATGGTTATCATCTCGATCGCCGCCGCGTCGGCCTTCACCTCTACGGCGGAAGTTACGACGGCCCACACCGCATGAACGAGTCTCCATCAGCCGTAACTCGCACCTTCTACGTCACGTGTAGATCTAGGTTAGAGCCACAGATGGCGCCAATGTTCTGTACTAGGGAATATCTTAGGTAAGAAAAGTACACTCAGAAAACCCTAGCAGAGCTCAGATTAAGACATGATATAATAAAAGGAAATATTCTTATTAAATGTCATCAAAGTTGTCAGATACGAGGTAAGAACCTCCCTTTTATAGAGGGTGAGGTCAACATCTAGATTGTTCCTATATTTGGGCCTTTACAAACGAGGCCCAAATCTCTATACAGATAAGACAAATCCAAAAGAATCTTCTAGCTGGCAGATGGGACCACCGGTAGAACAACAGACCTTCCATCATCGCCCGTGACCCTTGCCAGCTGTTAAGCCAAAATTACAAGTACTACAATTCTCGACACCATGGTGCAAAAGTGGTTTCTCGACAGAAAGGGTTGGGCGAAGCCGGCAACTCAGCACACGATGTCCCTCAAAGACAAGTTAGTAAAAGCCATAACTCGACACACTCAGAAGATGAAGAAATCTCGATCATCTTAATGGAAGAGGCAGTTACCGAATAACAAGCAACTACAAGCACGTGCGTACACCCACGATGCCACGAATAGCAACGGTTGCCCACGACTCAGAACCATCCACGTGGCAATAGAGTCACGTGCGCGAAGACCATCGGCTAAACGTGGGGTATGGCGCCAAAATTCAAAACCCACGAAGCCATCGTGCATCCAAGGAAAACCGCCAAGAACATGGGCAGAAAGAACAATATAAATAGAGGAAGCAGCAGCAGAAGAAAGGGTTCCCAACTAAAAACTCTGAAAATTCACCAAAAGCTCTAAACGTCCGCATCAATGAGACTTCGAGAGCAGAACGTGATGATGGAGGAGTATGTTGCAGAACCAACGCTTTAGTTTCCCTGCATTTCAGTTTGTTGATTTCCAGTTCTTGTGTGTAGCTTGTTTTGTCGAAATTTGCTTTCATGCTATTTTAGTTTGCTTGACTGTTTTGTAATCGACTCATATTCAATAAAGTCCAGTTTCGTTTGAGTTGTTTATTGTTGTCGAGAATACACTCGTTCACACACTACACTTTGGCAAAGCGTTTTCTCAAAAGGACCCCGAATCTAAACTTCCTTTAGTCGAACTAAGAGGATATTTGTTTACCAAAAATCCGTGTAAACAAATTGGCACGCCCAGTGGGACCGTTTTTGTGAAAACTAAGTTTTACAGAAGCATTTTGTGTGTTTGGGTTTATTGCATGCTATTTGGTATTTGCTACTTGTCTTGATTGTGATTTATATGCACCTGAGAAGTGGTAAGACTTTGAGTATGGCAAGTAATCGAGGAAGAACCTCTCCTCAAGGATCTAACGTGGGTAATCAGAGTAGCCCTGGGGGAAGTAGCGGTAACAATAATGAAGAAGTTTCTACTGGAATGGGGCATGGCACCAGTATGCCAACCCAGAACGTGGCAATTTCTGCAGTTGCAGAAATGCCTGTATCTACATCAGTACAGGCACAAATTGTTCCAACGATTACGAGGGACATGCCTTATGGTATGCCTACATCTATGATGCAAGGCATACAAGGCACGTATTCGACGTTCCCTGAAAATGTTCCCCCATTCAGCATACCCCCTTTTGGGGCAAATGGAACAATGTTAAACTTGGGAAGTCGAGTTAGTCCCCCTATTCCTGGATCTAGTTCACAAATTTATTTATCTACAGGTATGAATAATGGTTCACTTCAAGCCATTAGGCAGCAAGTAGATGATAGTAACCATGAAATGGTTAACATGCTATCTCGACAGATAGGTGAGCTAATCAACCCTGTGCTCCAAAATAATAATGCCAATAATCAGCATTTGGCACGACAGATGGATCGTTTGGCGACAGCCCTGGGGGCACCAGTCGAAATCCAACCGGCACCAGGGATTAACCAAATCCCGTTGCCTAACCATGTCCCTGCCCCGGTGCGCTATCAGGCGCCGCAACACCAAGAGATGAGGGCAAACCCTTTGTACGAGGCAGTGCAGCCACCATTGCAAAATGTGTATATGGTAAACAGGGAAGAACACGCTGATGGTGTGCTAGAAAGAATTCGACACCAGAACGCTGGGGGGCAACAAAATGTTGCTGCTGTGGTGGAGCAATTGTTGAACCAACATGGTTTCAACGTGGGTTTCGCGAATAGACCCCATTTTGTGTCAGCCTTTACAGAGGAGGTTCTCGAATCAGAACTTCCTCGAGGCTGGAAGGTCCCCAAATTCACTAAGTTCTCGGGGGATTCAGGAGAGTCCACGGTAGAACACATAGCCAGGTACCAAATCGAAGCAGGAGACTTAGCCATCAATGAAAATTTAAAAATGAAGTACTTCCCGAGTTCTTTAACCAAAAATGCATTTACCTGGTTCACCACCCTCGCTCCTAGGTCAGTCCATACATGGGCTCAGTTGGAAAGAATTTTCCATGAACAGTTCTTTAGGGGAGAGTGCAAAGTAAGTTTGAAGGATCTGGCTAGTGTTAAAAGAAAGCCAGCAGAGTCTATTGATGATTACCTAAACAGGTTTAGGATGCTTAAATCCCGATGTTTCACCCATGTCCCTGAACACGAGCTAGTTGTCTTAGCCGCTGGTGGTCTAGAATATTCCATTAGAAAGAAAATCGACACTCAGTATATTCGAGATATGTCTTTACTCGCAGATAGAGTGAGGCACATCGAATTGCTAAAGGCCGAAAAGTCAGAGGAAAGGGCCAAGACTACTAAGTGGCCAAAGAAGGAGAAGGTAGCGTACATAGATGCGGATTCAGTAGGTCAGAGTCCATGTGTCTATCGAGAAGTCCCGGCGGACGTCGATTTGAATGACGTCAATCTGGCTGAACTTCAGCCAGGGGATCCTTATGTTTGTAAAGCATTGAAACCACGTGAAAACAAACTTGGGGAGGAAAACCCCAAGAACACGATTCCTGCTGTGAAAACTTATACTTTTGATGTGGCCAAATGCGATGCAATCTATGATATACTTGTGTCTGATGGTTTGCTTGTGGTCCCTAAAGACCAAAAACTTCCTTCTCCTGAACAAAGGAAAGGGAAGAAATATTGCAAATATCACAACTTTTTTGGTCATTGGACCTCACAATGTGTTCGTTTCAGGGACCTTGTGCAGGGAGCATTGGACTCAGGAAGACTCAAGTATGATGAAAAAGCCAAAGGTCAAATGAAGATCGACTCTGATCCACTGCAGATAGCTGAGGCCAACTATGTAGAGCCTTTCTACATTGGCATGGTCGACATTTCCGAAAAGCTGAGTCTGGGTTTGACGCTGGGAGAAGTAAGAGAAGAAAACATAGCTGTCGAAGAACCAGAGGTTGAGAAAGAAGTGAACTTGGAAGAGGTTTACCCCAAGGCTGGAGAAACCCTTGTCGAGTTTCTATCCCGCAGCAAAAATGGCGAGAAAGAAGTTATGCTGTGCCCTCGATGCAGCGCTGTTTTCGACAAATCCGCAGCCAAGGCCTATCAAGATTCAGAAATGAAAAGGCATTATCAGAGGAAGGCTCCTGTATCCAGGAGACTGAAGTACCCTCACGAGGAGTGGGTCGAGAGAGACCAGGAACTCGATGGCCATAAAGGCCAGAAAGCAAGCAATAAAGACAAAACTTACCTCCCCAATGCTGGATTGCCAAGAAACCAATGGTTCGGGCCAGCGCCTCCAAGGCCAAAACCATACCCTAAGTGGCAGAAAATCGACTTAGGCCAGGGATCCTCTTACATCAACAATTCCCGTGTGTCACGAAGCTACTCCTATGGCTCTGGGAACTACTATGCTCCTGAACAAATGACCAGGACTCAGTTCAGGCGTTTTTTGAGGAAAAGGAAAGCTGAGAGGGAAAGAGGTGGCAAGTTCCGTTCACTATGGGACATAAAGCCAGAAGACAACTCTCGCAATGAACCTAGTGTGGCGTCGATTATCAACCAGCTGGACCACGCCATCAAACAAGGAACAACCGTACCACCAAATCCAGCTAAGGAAAAAGGGAAGGATGTTGTCGAAGATGAGGATGAAGACATGCTCGAAGATTTCGACGACAGTGATGGAGAAGAGCTTAACATCATCTGCATCGTGTCCATCCTACCTGCAGAATTCGATAGAATCTCAGAGGTCACTGAAAGCGAGGAAGACTACTATGTCGACGACGAACCAGATGACAATCCTTTGTGTTATTATGTGATGCAGAGAGGATCTGTCGAAGATGAAAGAGCTATCTTCCAAAGGCCAACCGAGCAAATGAAGAGCCATTTGAAACCGCTATTTGTTTGGGCCAGAGTCGAGGAGAAGGGTGTTAACAAAGTCCTTGTCGACGGGGGAGCTGCAATCAACCTCATGCCCGGATTTATGCTCAAGAAGTTAGGTAAAACTGAAGCGGATCTAATCTCACATGACATGGTGCTTTCTGATTATGAAGGAAAGACAGGTTCTTCCCTAGGGGCAATTATGTTGAACATAACCGTAGGAACAGTAGCCCGTTCCACATTGTTCATTGTGGTCCCTTCAAAGGCCAATTACAATTTGCTGCTGGGAAGAGAATGGATTCATGGCGTGGGGGCAGTGCCTTCGACCTTACACCAACGTATATCCATTTGGAAAGCTGATGGAGTTGTCGAAAATGTACAAGCAGATCAAAGCTACTATTTAGCAGAAACAAGCTACGTTGGTAAGAAGAATTTCGAGAAGAGTTTAGCCACAATTGCTCCTTTAGACACAGTGGCTAGCCAATACTTCAACCCCTACTCAGAGTACTCAGTAACGTTGGATCCCATCCGGGGCCTAAACCTCAATGAAGCATGCAAACCTGATGCCATGAGTGGATGGCACAGTGATGAAGAGAAAGATGCCACTGTTGGGTGGCAAGCCAATGATAAAGATGATTAATTCGAGCATGGCTCGAATTTCGGCTTACGCAGCCGAAAACAAAATAAGAACGGCCTTGGAGGCCGAGAGGATGGCCAAAGAAATGGCTATAGATGAAGCTAGTGTCTCAATCCTGCCCGTCGAATTGACACCCCAGGAGGAGGCAACAACAAATAAGGATGACACGTGCATAGAAGAAAACGAGCAGAGTGCCGAGGAATGCGGATTCGAGGACCTTTGCAATCTGAGGCTAGATTGCATCTATGATGACGGCCCATTGGGCTTCGAGAAGCCAGTGGTCGATGTTTCCAAGAAAATGGAAGCGCAAGACCCTTTAGAAGAAGTGGACCTGGGTGATGGCTTAGAAAAGAGGCCAACGTACATCAGTGCTCTCATTGACCCGGAGCTAAAAGACAGGATGGTGAAATTACTCAAGGAATTCAAAGACTGTTTCGCTTGGGATTACGATGAAATGCCTGGCCTCAGTCGAGAAGTGGTGGAATTGAAGTTACCCATCAAAGAAGACAAGAAACCAGTCAAGCAATTGCCCAGGAGGTTCCATCCAGATGTGTTGGTGAAAATCAAGGAAGAAATCGAAAGACTCCTCAGGTGTAAATTTATCAGAACAGCTCGATATGTGGACTGGTTAGCCAACGTGGTTCCAGTAATCAAGAAGAATGGAAAGATGAGAGTTTGCATAGATTTCCGAGATCTTAACGCTGCCACTCCAAAAGACGAGTATCACATGCCTATTGCTGAGATGATGGTGGATTCAGCTGCTGGTCACGAATACTTAAGCTTGTTGGATGGTTACTCAGGCTACAACCAAATCTTCATAGCAGAAGAGGACGTGTCGAAAACAGCTTTTCGATGTCCTGGTGCCTTGGGACATACGAGTGGGTGGTCATGCCATTTGGGTTGAAAAACGCTGGCGCGACCTACCAAAGGGTAATGAATACCATTTTTCATGATTTTATAGAAACCTTCATGCAGGTTTATATTGATGACATTGTGGTGAAATCCCCATCAAGGGATGACCATTTGTTGCATCTAAGGAAATCCTTTGAGAGGATGAGAAAATATGGCTTGAAGATGAATCCCCTTAAATGTGCCTTTGGTGTTATTGCAGGTGATTTTTTGGGTTTTGTGGTGCATAAAAAGGGCATCGAGATCAACAAGAACAAAGCTAAAGCCATTCTCGACACTAGTCCACCAACCAGCAAGAAACAACTGCAATCACTATTGGGAAAGATTAACTTCCTAAGGAGATTCATTGCTAACCTCAGTGAGAAGACCAAGTCATTTTCCCCACTTCTTCGACTTAAAAAGGAAGATGCGTTCCGCTGGGAAGCAGAGCATCAAAAAGCGTTCGATGAACTCAAAGCGTACTTGTCTAGCCCACCTATAATGGCACCACCTATAAGAGGAAAGCCAATGAAGCTGTACATCTCTGCCACGGATGGAACCATCGGAAGCATGTTGGCTCAAGAAGATGAAGATAGCAAAGAAAGAGCCATATTTTACTTAAGCAGGGTGTTAAATGATGCAGAAACTCGATACACCATGATCGAAAAATTGTGTTTATGCTTGTACTTCTCTTGCGTAAAGCTGAAATATTATATAAAGCCAATCGATGTAATGGTTTTTTCTCATTATGATATAATAAAGCACATGTTATCCAAACCTATCTTGCATAGTCGAATTGGTAAATGGGCTTTAGCCCTAACCGAGTATTCACTAACTTATGCCCCACTAAAGGCAGTTAAGGGACAAGCAATTGCTGACTTCCTGGCAGACCATACTTTGCCTCAAGAAATCATAACTTACGTAGGCATCCAACCTTGGAAGCTATTTTTCGACGGTTCTAGCCATAAGAATGGTACTGGGATCGGGATGTTCATAGTATCCCCAAGGGGCATCCCCACGAAATTCAAGTTTAGGATTAAGAGTAACTGCTCAAACAATGAGGCTGAGTACGAGGCATTAACATCAGGCCTCGAGATCCTGATAGCCCTTGGGGCAAAGAATGTCGTCGTAAAAGGGGACTCTGAGTTGGTAATAAAGCAACTTACCAAGGAATACAAGTGCATTAGTGAAAATCTAGCTAGGTATTACACGAAAGCTAGCAATTTGTTGGCCAAATTCGACGAAGCTAGGCTAGGTCACGTTTCCAGAGTGGACAATCAAGAAGCCAATGAATTGGCACAAATCGCGTCAGGATATATGGTCGATAAATGTAGGTTAAAAGAGCTTATCGAGGTCAAAGAAAAACTAAACCCCTCTAACCTCGACATCCTGGTCATTGACAATATGGCACCTAATGATTGGAGAAAGCCAATTGTCGATTACTTGCAAAATCCTGTGGGTACTACAGATAGAAAGACAAAATACAGGGCAATGAGCTATGTCATCATGGGAAACGAGCTATTCAAGAAAAACGTCGACGGAACACTACTGAAGTGTTTAAGTGAAGACGACGCGTTCATAGCGATCTCGGCCGTTCACGACGGGCTATGTGGTGCCCACCAGGCAGGAATCAAGATGAAATGGATCCTATTTCGACAAGGGATGTATTGGCCTACTATTATGAAAGATTGTATGGAGTATGCCAAGAGGTGCCAAGATTGTCAGAGACACGCGGGGATACAACATGTGCCAGCAAGTGAATTACACTCGATCATTAAGCCTTGGCCATTCAGGGGTTGGGCTTTAGACCTAATTGGCGAAATTAACCCATGTTCTTCTAGGCAGCATAAGTACATCATAGTGGCTATAGATTACTTTACCAAGTGGGTAGAGGCAATTCCTCTACAAAATGTGACCCAGGACACGGTGATCGAGTTCATTCAGAATCACATAGTGTACCGCTTTGGGCTACCTGAGTCACTTACTACAGACCAAGGCACAGTGTTTGTAGGCCAAAAGGTAGCATCATTCGCAGAATCTTGGGGTATAAAACTCCTAACCTCGACCCCCTATTATGCTCAAGCGAATGGTCAAGTCGAAGCGGCCAACAAAACGTTGATCTCCTTGATTAAAAAACATGTTGGTCGAAAACCTAAAAACTGGCATCAAACGTTAGGCCAAGTGCTTTGGGCTTACAGGAATTCACCTAAGGAATCTACCGGAGCAACGCCTTTTCGACTAGCATATGGTCAAGAAGCGGTATTACCAGCAGAAGTATATTTACAATCGTGCAGAATTCAAAGGCAAGAGGAAATTCCAAGTGAAGATTATTGGAGTATGATGCTTGACGAATTAGTCAATCTCGACGAAGAAAGACTATTGGTGTTGGATACCTTAACCAGGCAAAAGGATCGCATTGCTAAAGCTTATAACAAAAAGGTTAGAGCTAAGTCTTTTATGCTTGGTGATTACGTATGGAAGGTCGTCTTACCAATTGATAAAAAAGATAAACGTTATGGAAAGTGGGCCCCAAACTGGGAAGGCCCTTTTACAGTCGAGAAAGTACTTTTAAACAACGCTTATTCGATTAAGGAATTAGGAGGTAATCGACAAATGACGATAAATGGCAAATATTTAAAAACGTATAAGCCAACATTGCATGAGATAAACATCGAATAAGGAAGTAAAAGAAAATAAATTGCCAAACGCGAATGTTTTATTGAGTAGAATAGAGCATTACAACTATGGCAAAGGAATTTTAAAAGGGAGGGTTGGCCCTACAACTATTGTATCTGGCCCTAAGAGGCTCTATGCGCCTCAAGACATCCTCTTGTTGGGATTCCAGTCGCGATTTCTCCTGTCGAATATCCAGCTCTTCACGGGCAGTAGAAGAAAGCTTGTCCACCAAGGTTTTCAGAGCTCCCACACTCCCCTCGGGGTCCGCCTGGCTAAGAGCAGCCTTCAACTCTTCAAATTCCTCCATCTTCTCGTCAATCTGGTGTTCAGCAAAGAACACTCGAGCAGTAAGCTCCCGGTGTTCTTCATATAGAGGTACAGCTTCATGCAGGAGGCTCAAGAACTCCTGAAGAGGAATTCTTACCGAGGCAATAATATTCCTCGAAAGAAGTTGGTTAATGAGCCCCGTAAGCTCTTCAGCCAAAGGAAGGAAAGAGTGCAACTCCCAGAATAAGTCTTGGTCAAAAGCCAAGTTCCGGATCTGGTTGAGAACACGACGGCTAGCCATGGCTGAAGGGATTTATGAAAGCAGGAAAAGAGTTCTGGAAAAGAAACAAGGGAGAGTTTGGAGAAGTTACTGAAAAGAAGTAACCAAAAACGCTCTATTTATAGGGTAACAACCAAGGAATGCATTAATTAATGGCAATCAGTTGCCAACTCTTCATCTTATGGTTATAGGCCATGCAGATTACCACCACCATCGTGAATAGCTTTGGCTTTTAATGAACAAAGACTTGCATTGAATCAAGAAAACGTGGTATAAGATTGCAATAAATTGGTTCATTCCCCAGAAACAAAGCGACGACTATGTGAGGGGGTGCAAGGAAGTTTGAACGATGCAACAGTAAATGAATAGCCGTCAAAATAAATGCGTAGTGGAAACTGAAAAGACTTGGCAAATTAAACGTCAAATTATATGGCTTAGGTGCCAAAACCATTGTCGAAATATTACACGCAATTGGCATAGCCATGGTTAGAATAGTGCCATCATTACATATTAATAAAAAAAAAAGAGTCCTACAGCAGGGTTTTAAAAGAGTTCAAACAATCAGCAAAGGTGGCAATCTTGGCATCGAGACCCTTCTTCACAGCCTGATCAATCTCCAATTCCTTGATAACCTCTTTTGTCGAGATGATCAGAGCCTTGGAGTCTTTAGTAAGCACATCCAACTGATCCTTCACAGCAGGGCCTTCCTCGACCAAATCAGCTCGCTTTTTCTCCAGTTTGGTAATCTCTCGATGCAGCTCTTCAAGTTTGATGTCGACTTCAGAGATTTCATCTGCGATCAAAACCTTCCTAGCAGTGAACTTCTTGAAGTCCTCTTTCATTGCTGCAACTTGAGCTTTACCAGCAGAGACTTTTGCTTCCTTAAAGCTGACAGCTTGACCAACGTCCTTGACTTGATGAAAGGTGGCTGAAGCATCCACTAAAAAAGATTGAAGGTTAGCCAAAGCAGCAGCCTGTTGAGAATCGAGTTTTTGGCCAAGAAGGAAGACAAGCAATTCCTTAGCAGCATGGCTCGCTTGAGGATCAGCTTGGATCTGGTCGAGAAACCCATTGGCGAAGACAATAGCCTTCAGCCGACCCATACTCTCCTCGATCTGCTGAGAATTGGCTACCCCACTTGATTGAGCAGTCTCAGCAGTGGCATCAGCTTGACGGGGTGGAGAGTCCCATTCCAAGGTGCCATCGAGGAAGCTATCCAAAGCTGCCAGCGGGTCCTCCTCAAATAAAGTGTCGAGCTTTTCACTAGACACATGAGATGAAGAGCCACCCTTGGTTTGAGGCGAATGTTGCACAGTGGCAGTCGATTTTGGAGGAGGCATAGGGCTGTCATCCTTGCCTGGAAGAGGCTCTGTTTCGCGGATGGGAGAAGTTGCACCCTGAGTTTCCTGCAAGAAAAACCTCTTTAATGCCCTTTCGATAAAGTAAAACGCATATTAGAGGAGTCAACAAAACATGAAAAGTATAAAGATACCTGGCAAGCAGAGTCCTTAGAAGGGCTCGAGTTGGTGGAGCTTCTGGAACGGCGAGGAGACTTATGACGAGATTTGCTCCTGACCTTCCTCCTTCCCTCAGATGTGGAGGTCTTTTTAGCTGAGGATGCGGCCTTGGGAGGTTTCTCGACACCTTCAGTTTTGGATTTTGCAGGAATGGGAGCTGGGGAATTCTCACGGGATGGAGGATTGGAAGTAGAGTGCTCATGAACATCAGTCTAAAGGAAACAAAACAAACAAGAGATGACTCAGATTAGGAAACCACGGGTTAAAAATGTCACAAGGTACCCTCGAGAATGGAGAACATACCTGAATGGCGGCGCCGCCACCACCCTCTTTGTCATCGACTTCTGTTTGAGCATCAGATGCCAACTTAGAAGCCCCACTAGGGGTGGAAACACCAACCCCCTTGGCCCTCTTCTGACTGGCCGAAGCAACAGGCTTAGGTTTCCGTTTTCGACTCTGTCGAAAAATACGTCAGCCCATAATCCAAGGAAATCGAAAAGGAAAAGGTAAAAGCATGAGGAAAGTACCTTGAGCTTGTCAGCAAGACTGACATCATCATCCTCATCATCTCATCATCATCCTCAATCACGACTGGCTTGTCCTTGGAGGAATGAGCCACTGGGGAAATAACTTGAGGAGCTGGTCGAATAATGACTTCAGCTGCAAACAAAAGAAAAATTAAGAAGTAAAACAGGAAAACCAAGGCCAAGTCGAAGTATTACCTTGACCAATACGCATGTTCAGCGATATGTGGTTGAAGATTTCGACGGGCACATGATACGGAAAGTTCCATAGGTGGTACTTAGTCCAAGTCACTCGCTTTCGAGGAGGTAGAGCTTGATTGGCCAACACATTTATGTTTACATGGTCAACCCATTTAGGCAAGACCGGTGGAAAAGCCAATGCAAACTTACTCGTAGGCAAAGACGGGAACCTAAAGCCAGTTTTTCGAATAACAAAAGATAGACCTTCCTCACCAGGAGGAACCACTAACTTGGATTTCTTGGCTTTAAGTTCCCATTTTTGCCTTAATACTTGGGCCGCTTTCGCAACTGTATCTCGAAGGCGAAGAGTTGGGTAATATACCACACCAAAGAACTCTTGAAAAGATCGAATTTCTGCCAGGTGCATACCTTTGGTCTTCTTCGGATCCTGCTTCTGCAAAAGAAAAGCATCTGTCATGCATTGCAGACAATCGACGAGGGGCTTCGAAATTTGAGCCCAATACTCAGACCACCAGGCTTTGAAAGCATTAGTGGCATAATATGAAGGAGCGTAAGTGAAGGGGCTCAGGTTGAGGAGTCTCTTGTTATAAAACTGAACAGTCGTGTCGAAAACAGAAGCCCTCTTAATAGTTCCGGGGTACAGGACTAGACTCTTGTCAAATAAAGTGTTGGGTAGAACTTGGCTAAGCCCAAACTGTCGAGAAACCAATTGAGGGTTGTAGCCACATAGAGTGTAGTCACTGCTAGCAAAGCCCACAGTTAAAACCCTAGGAGATAAGAGGGTCCTCCAAAGTATGATGTGGTGCTCCTTGGGCAACGCAGAATCAGAGGCATTAGGATAAGAATTCCTCAGCCAGAAAGGGCCACGAATAGCCTTGCTGTAAGGAGAGAAACTGGAACGGTAGTGCTTCAGCTCGAGAAACATGGTAAAGTACTTCCTGAAATCAGCTTCGAAACTCGACGCATCATAAGCAGGGGTCAGGGTCTCGAGCCTATGGGCATCGATCCTGGTGTTAGAAACAGTTAGAGGATTATCTTGTACCGGCAGAAGAGATTCGAAGACTGCATTCAACCAAAGTTGAAACAGCCAAAGTGGTCCAGCCGCATTCAGAGAGACGGTCTTAGTATTCCGGATATCCTCGACAGCTTCATTCAGCATTTGATACAGGTTGCCAAGGACGAGCCTAGCCATAGCAAGTTGTCGACCCTCGTGAAGCAGATTGGCTAAAGGCAAAAGCTTGGCAGGTATGCGCAAAGATTTGGTGCAAAAGACATAAGCAGACAGCCAATACAGCAAGAAAGCGACATGTTCAGCATCAGACACCTCACCACTCTCGACATAATGGTCCTTAATGAATCGACTAAAAGAAACGTTGTCAGTAGGGATCGAGATGGGTTTAACAGGAGCAGGTGCAGAGTGATAATCATCACCAATGGGCCACAACCCGGTGATAGCAGCAACATCCAAGAGGGTGGGGGTGATCATACCAAAGGGAACATGAAGGCAATTAGTGGACCTCTCCCAGAAATAAAGTGCACTCAGCAGCATAGCAGGGTTATACGAGATTGGAGATCTCGACAGCTGAATCAAGTCGAGAATCCCTACATCCTTCCAGTGTTGTCTCTTATCTCCCTCAACCCTATCTAACCATTTCAGGTAGGCCTTGTCGTTAGCAGAAGGGTTAGGAGGGGCTGAACGAAAGGCTCGTTTTGGGTCAGAAAGAAATGGCATACGGTAAGAGGGTTGAAATGCCAAAATGAGCTCCTCTCCCCTAACGCTAGGGTGAAATGATTCATGTTCTTCAGGGAGACTATTGGGCCTATCATGCTTCACTACTTTCAAAGGGCCCAAAATGGCGCGTAAAGTACCATTAACAGAGAAAGGAATGAGTACCTGGGATTTCCAGATAGCTCTCTTCTCTGCTTCGTTGGGAGGCTCTGGGATTGGCACGCGCTTGGACTCATCCAGCTTAAGCTCAGTGGCCAACGGAATGGTTTGCTCAGGATTGGAAGCCATTGAAAGACGCAGTAAGTATTTCAGAGAAGACGGAAGAAGAAGAAGTGATGAAGTCTGCAAGAAGAAGTTGCAGGTTGGAGGAAAGAGTAAAGCTTGAATAAGGAATACCAAAAGGGTATTTATAAACGGAAGGGAAAACGGAACCCAAGCCGCATTGAGCAGCAATTTATAAAAATTTGGGGTCCAAGCGATTATTTTATTAGTTAATTCATGTCACCTCTCAGCTTTTTGGCATAGGTGAAATCATGGCCCTAAAAAGGCTATAACTGTCAGCTAGTGGAGAAGTCATCAGACGTTATGGCTGCCGATTGGACTTGAAGATCGAATGGTCGAGAGCACAAAGCATTTGAATCGTTGGAATCGAACGGCTGCGATATAAAAAAAAAAAAATGCTTGGTGTCTTTGAGCTAAAGCAGTCGACAACCAACATTTTTGGGGGGCAATTGTTAAGCCAAAATTACAAGTACTACAATTCTCGACACCATGGTGCAAAAGTGGTTTCTCGACAGAAAGGGTTGGGCGAAGCCGGCAACTCAGCACACGATGTCCCTCAAAGACAAGTTAGTAAAAGCCATAACTCGACACACTCAGAAGATGAAGAAATCTCGATCATCTTAATGGAAGAGGCAGTTACCGAATAACAAGCAACTACAAGCACGTGCGTACACCCACGATGCCACGAATAGCAACGGTTGCCCACGACTCAGAACCATCCACGTGGCAATAAAGTCACGTGCGCGAAGACCATCGGCTAAACGTGGGGTATGGCGCCAAAATTCAAAACCCACGAAGCCATCGTGCATCCAAGGAAAACCGCCAAGAACATGGGCAGAAAGAACAATATAAATAGAGGAAGCAGCAGCAGAAGAAGAGGTTCCCAACTAAAAACTCTGAAAATTCACCAAAAGCTCTAAACGTCCGCATCAATGAGACTTCGAGAGCAGAACGTGATGATGGAGGAGTATGTTGCAGAACCAACGCTTTAGTTTCCCTGCATTTCAGTTTGTTGATTTCCAGTTCTTGTGTGTAGCTTGTTTTGTCGAAATTTGCTTTCATGCTATTTTAGTTTGCTTCACTGTTTTGTAATCGACTCATATTCAATAAAGTCCAGTTTCGTTTGAGTTGTTTATTGTTGTCGAGAATACACTCGTTCACACACTACACTTTGGCAAAGCGTTTTCTCAAAAGGACCCCGAATCTAAACTTCCTTTAGTCGAACTAAGAGGATATTTGTTTACCAAAAATCCGTGTAAACACCAGCCCTGGTGCGTCGTAATGTTTTATCAGTGTTTTGGGCGGGCATCACATTAGAGATGCCCCGCCCAGTCCATTAATGAATGATCGAATGGTTGTACTGGAAAAAGAATTTCGACTAGGCAAGAAAAGCATTTCTTTGATCCAAGTGACAAAGTGACTATTAAAGTGGGAAAGCATGGCAGCATGTTAATGCCAAGATGCTTAGTATTAAGAGTCAAAGGAATAATTCAATGGATGTTGCAGTTGAATGTTAGTAGAATTCGACTGAATGTTTTCTATATATTTGGATTAGCATTTCTTGGAAGCAGGTCGAGAATTCAAGTTAATGATTAATGCATGGGTTGAAAAAGTTAGCAGTATATATAATTGGGAGATGACAAGACACAATGGACATGGCATTAGTATTTATTTTGACCAAACATAAAGGACTTCGACAGCAAAGGAGAAAATGCAACCGTGGAAGTCATTCAGAAGCAGAATGAAGGTGGCGGTTACCGGAAGTTACAAGAAATCAAAGGCTCTGATTAGAAAATTATTTTCTATGTTTGAATCTTAACCGTAGGACTATGTTAGCAGTTTTATTTCAGACATTATAAATAGTAGGTTGTAACTAAGAATAATCAGATTTCACACATTTAGGTTCTAAAACTCTGAAAGCCAACAAGTCAATCACACAGACAAATGACAATTAGGAGATCATGAGCATGATTGTGGTGTAATCTCATTTACTTTGCATTTCAATTCATCCTGTTTCATCTTTTCTTCTTTTTTCTCTTTTATTTTTCCTTTATTTGTCTCAATTTCTTTACTTTATCCTGTTCTTCATGAAAAAATCTGGAATTGACACTCAAACGTTTTCACCAAAGAACCCAAGAGGACTCGAATCCATTCCCCAGATTGATCATTGGATTCTCTATTTGTTTTACCAAAATTTGGTGTAAACACGCTGCCACAGATTTTCTCTTGTCTAGACTCTATATAAGAGAACCCTCCAAGCGAATGCTAGTATGTTTGATGGAGCAGGAATGACCCATAATTTCTCAAAAACACGCCCCGACATACTACCAGTACCTCGAAACACCTCATAGGCAGATTTAACAATGTAACTACCTGAACTGTCTACCATCCATTTAACATTGAAGGAGCGATAATAGATTCAGAGTACTAAGTTCCTCGGCTGACCTCAGCTCGCTCCCCCTCAAAGGCGATCCCCATTTCAAGGCCCACACCCAAACACCATTACACCACCTACCAACCTCATTTAACAAACAGTTCTTCTGAGCGCGGATTACCACACATAGGGATCCCCAAAAATAAGAATGGAATCGACAGAGTTTTGCAATTCATTAAAGAAGCTAAGCGCGTGATTTGGGACCCTTCCACCGCTATCCGACCAACTTGCTTTTATGAAAATTGACTTTTGTAGGGGGAGATAGGGGAGCCCATGGGCCGAGGAACAAGACACCAAGATATATCAACGCCACATTTTAATCCAAAACCTTAAGGCATTAGGTTTATGAGTCATATCTCTTATAAAGTCTTCTTCTCACCCATACTTAACCAATGTGGGACTCTGACTCGCACTTGAATTCTCAATAATCTCCCCCTCAAGTGCAAGTCACCCCCACATTGTCATATCCCCCTCCGCGGAAGCTATCCACCCTTGTACCGCCGTACGCAGATCAACAGAACCTTCCGCCTGGCCACGCTCCCAAGAACCGTTGGCTCTGACCACTTGTTGAGGGAGACTAGGGAGCCCATGGACCGAGGAGTAAGACACCAAGACATATCAATGCCACATCTTAACCCAAAACCTTAAGGCATTAGGTTTATGGGTCACATCTTATAAAGTCTTCTCCTCACCCATACTTAACTCATGTGGGACTCCAACTCACACTTGAATTCTCAACAACTTTCAAGCCAGATACCATCTCAAAGAATCTAAGAATACATTTGATCACAAGAGTGTTCCGGATGGATGCCTCCCCTATGAATAGGGAATCATCCGCAAATTGCAATAGTGAAACACTAATCGGATTCACCCTTCCCAGGCCACTCTAAATGGCTTCAACTTGTCACTCTAAATGACCATTTTTAGAAGACCATTAAGACCTTCGGCCACAATTAGAAAAAGGAAAGGCGCCAACGGATCACCTTTCCGAAGACCCTTTTGCATCAAGAATTCCTCAGTGGGGCTACCATTAACTAAAACTGAAATAGAAGAAGAAGTTAGGCCCTCGGATCCAAACTATCCACTTCTTGGCAAACCCCACCCTCCTAAGCATGTAAATTAAAAAATCTCATTTGATTGAGTCGTATGCTTTCTCATACTCTACTTTGAATATCATCGCCAAAGCCATCTTGCTTTGGCTTCATAGATAAGCTCATTAGCAATGACAACACTGTCAAGCATATTTCAACCCCCACAAATGCAAACAGCTCCTCATCAATGGGCTTATACATCACCTCTTTAAGTCTCGTTGTGAGGATCTTTGATACAACCTTATACATGAATCCCACAAGGAAAATTGGTCTGAAGGCATTGAGATTTTGTGGGGAAGAAACTTTAGGTATAAGTGTTATGAATGAAGCATTAGTTCCTCTTGGCCAAGTCCAGTTTTAGTGAAAATCATCCAACACCTTCTTAAAGTCACATTTCAGCAACTCCCATAAAGTTTTAAGAAATTTGAAGCTAAACCCATATGGCCCTGGGCTCTTGTCACCTTCATAATCCCACACCGCCTCTTTGATTTCCTCCAGCTCAAAATCTGCAACCAACGTTATACTATCCTCATCACTTAATGATCTAAAAGGGACCTGTCGAGTTTAGGTGCATCCCAAGGGTCGTCCTTGAACTTTGACTCAAAAAGCTTCTTCACCTCCCTCTTCACTATCTCTGGGTCTTCACACTAAGCACCACCAACATTTAGACCGACAAGGGAATTTGATTTCCTCTTCCAATTGAACATCGCATGAAAGAACCTTGAATATGAATCCCCCTATCTCAACCACCAAACCGTTGATTTTTGACATAACAAGGATTCATTTAATTCTGCAATCCTCTAGTAATCAGCACCAAGTTCCTTCCTTCTATCAATTTCCTTTTGCTCAAGAGGTCTATCTTCAACTTTTTTATCAAGCTCATTTATGTTTAGCACAATCTCCATCCTTTTGCTGTTAATATCCCCAAATTCCTCCCAATGGCACTTCTTCAATTTTCCGCCTGAGAAGTTTAAACTTCTCTTTGAGCACAAGCGCTCCCCAACCTTGAACCTGAATGTTGTTCCTTTGTTATGTTGTCTGCATTTTAGCTAAGTTAAGTTTTTGGCCAACATGTCGGACCCGATGTCACAACACATTGCATGTGACATCTGTCCCAGTAAAACCTGCAAAGAGTTGGCTAGGTTTTCTGTGAAGCTTCGTTTTGATTACTTGGTGATCAAGCTAGGGTAATTCTGGAAGCTTCTATGCGCCGTTCAAGGATTATATTCTATGTGATCAAATCGGTTCCTATGATTTGATTTGAGATTGTGTGGGAGTTTTATTTCTGGAATAGGAAACATTTTATTGAAGACTTTTTCTGCAGATTTGTTTCCTAGTAACTCCCTGAGTGTTGTGTGGACCTTTGCTTGTCCAAGCCCATCGAAAACAAGGCCTGGATGACTGGTATATATGAAGACTGAAACCTAGTATTTAGGTAGAGAGCTTCTGTTGAGTAAAACTAAGGTTTACTCTTGTCTGTGTTCACACTTGTTGTTCTCTCAGCTTATTCACGTATTGATTCTTTAGCTGAGAATTGAATGTTTGTTGTTTCATCATGAGATCTGTCTTTGCTCTTGTGTTGAGCTTTTGAATCATTGTGGCAATGATTGAGAGAAAGTGAGAGGGGCTCGCATACTTAGGGGGAGGACTAAGTAATAAACACTTGTAGAGATAGGTAGAAAAGGCTGTGAACTGGGGCAGTTCAGTTAAGACCTTTTGTGTAAAATTTCTCTGAATAGTGGATTATCTTTCTCTTGGGCGAAAACCCTCCTGACGTAGGTGATTTTGCACCGAACTGGGTTAACAATCTCATGTGTCTTGTCTCTGTTTATGTTCTTTATATTGCATATTCGATTAACTGTTTTGTATCATGTTGTCCAAGATGTCTTAACATCTGGTAGAACATCTGTCCGCGTGTGCTAGAATTTCACTGAAGAACCTTCCACTCCTTCTCAACGAAACCCTTTAATCTGTGATCTTGCAGCCAGCATTTGAGAACACAAAAGGGTTTTGGGTCCCAATCCTGTCTAGACCACCTCAGCCAGCAACACCAGAAAATGATCAAAATCTCTCTGCCAAGAATCTATTGAACACAAGCAGGCCATTTAGCTACCCAATCAGCAAAAACTATGTTGGGTTTAGGAAAATAATGGAAGATTTTCGGTGAAATCCTTGTGTTTCTAGAGGCGGACTTTCTTGATGAATAAGGGAGCTACAACTCCCTCAAAAAATTTAGAAAAAATTAATAAAAAAATATTTGGGTAAAAAAAATTATTCAATTAATACTATAGATATATTATAATGTGTATTTAGGAAGATAAAAACGATATTGGTTCAGCAGTTGTGACCAGCGCTCATGATGTGTTGGTTTGAGGTTCGAACCCAGCCTCAAGTTCTTATACATTTTTTTCATTTTTAACAGCTAATTCCACTTAGCTTTTGAAGAGGCCTTAGTTGACTTGCACAAATAATTTTTTTTGGAGAACCAAAAACATTACTACATATCCAGTACAAAGGAGACAAATGCAAATTACACTAAAGATAAAGAAAACAGAAACAAAACAGCTACAAACACAACAAAGAAAGCACTTTTACATTTTTCCATTTTTAACAGCTAATTCCACTTAGCTTTTGAAGAGGCCTTAGTTGACTTGCACAATTCTTTTTTTGAGAACCAAAAAGATATATAAAAGGAGTAATGGCAAAAACCATTACTACATGTCCAGTACAAAGAAGACAAATGCAAATTACACTAAAGATAAAGAAAACATAAGCAAAACAACTACAAACGCAACAAAGAGGGAACAAAGCAAATAAAATAACAACAAGGCTACAGTGAAACCGAAACAGCAAAGGAACAACACTTGGAATCTTCAAGATGCGTCGACAACTTTTCTATATCAGTCCACCGTGTCCCTTATTCCAAATCAGCTGAAAACAAGCCTAATAGCACAGCCCAGAAGTAGAAACAAACTGCATAGGGAAAAAGAACATACCAGCTTATTATCAGAGCAAAACCAAAGTGTTTCTCCTCTCTCGCAACCCTCTTTGGCAAGGTGACCAGCGAAGTCATTAGCCTCTATGAAGATGTGATGGACGGCGATACAATTAACTTGATCCAAGAGAAAATCTATTTGGTTGAGCTCATTTCGGAGCTTTGATGGTCTATTGGAGGGGGAATTGGCCCAACCCACAACAATGGTGGAGTCGCTCTCAATGATAACAGAATTGAAGCAAAATTGATGACAAAACTGAAGAGCTAGCAGAATAGCCTTCACCTCAGCTTCAGAAGCCCATCCTTCACGTAAGTCCTTCGAGAAGTATCCCAAGGTCTCCTCATTAGGATTTCGTAACACCCCGCCAGCACCACACGAGCCTGGGTTACCCTTCGATGCACCGTCCACATTGAACTTTAGAACTCCCAAAGAAGGTGGATTCCAAACCGCCACCTTAGGTCCAGCCACTTGCCTCTTGACTCGAATGTCACAAAAGTTACTGAGAAACTGATTCAGATCATAAGGACAATCGTGCCAAGAGCCTTTTAACCAGAAAGAGATTCACATGATAAAATTTGTTACTGATTTAAAAGATTTGTTCCAGGTTTAGTCTAGGGTGATTGTTTTATTATGTGAACAAATCTTCTGAAGAGAGATTTGTTGCTGCTTTTAGTTTGTGGAGAAAATATGTTTGAGATCAAATCTTTGACAACAAGATTTGTTCCATATTTAAGCTTATGGACTCTGGTTTTGTTCGAGCCCATTGAAGATCAAGGTTGCAGAAGAACAACTATTTATGAAGTCTCGACCCTAGCTGCTGAAGTGTGCGTTAATCATAATATCATTGTATTTTTAGGGTTGAGTTTGTGAGCCCTTGTTGTGTTATTTGTACACCACTCTACTATCACAATTGATCATCATAAGGCATAAAGTTGGTTTGTTTTAGTTGAGTTGTAATCTCGTCAATCTCATATCATTATTGTAATGGTTCATTCACTGTGGCAGTGATTCAACCATTACAATAATGATATGAGATTGAAGAGATTACAACTCAACTGAAACAAACACTGTGACAGTGATTGAGAGAAAGTGAGAGGGATCTCATACTTAGGGGGAAAGACTAAGTATAAAACACTGGGTAATATTAGGTAGGAAAGCATTGAATAAGGTTTGTTCAACTAAGATCGGGTGTATCAATACTACTAATAGTGGGTTTTCTTTTTCGGGTGGAAGCCCCGCAGATGTAGGTGACGTTGCGCCGAAATGGGTTACCAATTTTATGTGTTCTTTGTTATTGTTTTTACTGTGTTGATCGTGGTGGCTTAACTCGTGCATGTTATACACGTTGTTCTGGACATTGTGTTTGACATATGTTTTGCGAGAACCAGAATTTCATTTGGCATCAGAGCAGACACCCTGTTTTGTGTGGTTGAGATCCAAGGTAAAAGTAGTTTGTTCTCATTGACAACACTAAGGAAGGAGGATCGGTCACTAGGCCATCAATATTGGATGACATCAACTATGATTATTGGAAGGCTCGTATGGTTTCTTTTCTTAAATTTATGGACAACAAAACATGGAGAGCAATAGTTAAAGGTTGGAAACATCCTGTGGCAATATCTAAAGAAGGAACATCGACAACTGAATTGAACCCTGAAGAAGAGTGGACAAAAGAAGAAGATGAAGAAGCTCTTGGAAACTCCAAAGCCTTGAATGCTATTTTTAATGGGGTAGACAAGAATATGGTCAGGCTAATCAACACATGTATGTAAGATCAAGTTTTGATCTAGTAGTACAACTCTATGTTTTGATGATTACAAGTTAACCTTTTGATATGAACAATTGTGGTACTCTAACGTGTTTTTCTGAGTGTGCTATTTACAGGCTCTGACCTCAACTCAATCTCACACAAATCAGAAGCACTGTGTATAAAGAGTGACCCAAGCAACGCTTTCGCATTCACCATGTTCAGCATGAACAGTGGAAAAGCTTCAGAAGTTCTGAAGTTATACAAACTCTGATGAGGACTCAGTCACTAGAAGCTCTGAAGATCCAGAAGTTCTGATAATCAAGAAACACTGAAGGTTCAGATGTTCTGATGGTGTAGAAGACTCTGAAGATCCAGAAGCTGAATAGTGGAAACTCTGAAGTCCAGAAGCAAGAAACTCTGAAGGCCATGTTCTTCCCTCTGAGTTCAGAATCAGAAGATACAATGGTCAGAGGATCTGTGCTTTCCCTCTGACTCTGATCAACCGGCTTCACAAGTTCCAATACGAAGCATTCCTCTGATCAGAAGTCTCCTAGGTTTAAAGGTCGCGTCGCTATCCAAGTACAAAAGCTACTGTACCTTCCTGACGACCTACCTAACGTTCTCAGCCACAGCAGAAGCTGGATTTTCCAGAACTGCCCTCCAACGGTAGCATTTCCCATGCATCGCTCAACCCTAATCCTTGGAGTATATAAAGAGGCTGAAGACTGAAAGAAACGGCAAGAAGCATTCACATACGCAAGACATATTCGAAAATCTTCTAAGTTTTCTTTCATCTGAAATTCATTGAGTTTACTATTAGCTTTTTAGAAGCAAATCTCTTGTAAACGATTCTTTGATAAACAGTTTGTTTAGTTCCTTTAGGAGATCAAGGTTGATCGGATCCTAGAGAAGACTAAGAGAGTGAATCTTAGTGTGAGCTAAGTCAGTGTAATTGTTAGTCACTTGTAGGTTTCAAGTGCAGTTGTAACTCTTACCTGATTAGTGGATTGCCTTCATTCTAAGAAGGAAGAAATCACCTTAACGGGTGGACTGGAGTAGCTTGAGTGATTTATCAAGTGAACCAGGATAAAATCCTTGTGTGCTTTTCTATCTCTTATCTTTAGCACTTAAGTTCTCGAAAGATTTGTCAAAATCTTTAAGCTGGAAGTTTTATACTGAAAACGTTATTCAAACCCCCCCTTTCTACCGTTTTTCATACCTTCAATGTATTGTGGCTAAGGAGGCATGGGAGATTCTCAAGACTGCTCATGAAGGCACATCAAGAGTTTGCATGTCAAGATTTCAGTTGCTCTCAACCCAGTTTGAAAATCTTAGGATGAAGGAAGATAAATCTATCTCTGACTTTCACATCCACTTCCGTGTTCTAGCCAACACATCATTTGCGTTAGGAAAACAAATGTCAGAAGAAAAGCAGACAAGAAAAATCCTCAGGTATCTACTTAAAAAGTTTGATATGAAAGTTACTGTCATTGAAGAAGCTCAAGACACCAGCAACATCAAGGTTGATGAACTCATTGGATCCTTACAAACCTTTGACATGACTCTCAATGACAGATCTGATTAGAAGAATAAAAGTGTAGCTTTTGTGTCCGACACTGAAAAAGATGAAGATTAAAGTGAGAAGGATGCTGGTGAAATTATTTCAGAAGCTATAGCACTTCTTAGTAGAGAGTTTAACAAAGTCTTGAAACGATTTGACAAAAGGCCAAGGACAAATGTCCTGGACAATCCGTCTGACAATTTCAAGAACATTGGTCTCCAACGCAAGAGAAAATGTAATCCCTAGGATTTTAGAATTTATTAAATAATTAATTAATTTCCAGCTCACGCATAGGACTCTGTGTAAGCGTGAGTGGAACTTGACTTGTGTTTGACGTTTTGACTAGTGTTATGAAGACGAAAGTTCACAGTATGGTTAAGGATGACACTATAGTCATTTTGATTGATAGCACGAGCCATATTCGCACCCGACTAAGGTCGAGAATGTCCGAAAAAGGCTATATCTGCTCCTAGAGCACTGTTTAAGAGAATTTTAGAATTGAAGGTAGAATAAGAACCTCTGAGTATTTTTCCCATGACCAGTATTTCGATACGAAACCCTGGACTGTACACTTGTTAGGTTTCGCTTCCTGGAAGTCCGTCGAAGCTAGACCTTAACTTCTCGGGGACTTTAATTAAGACCTCGAATGAAGAGTTTTTCTATTCGGAGTTTCTAACAAAGTTTCCATTCGCGAAGCCTCATTCCTTTCGACGTTTGTGATCTTTTTTCTGAAGGAAGGTTCTGCATCCGACGTCGACTGCAAAAAGTAGTTTTTCAGCGTAAATCGGCCCACACCGTCTTTGAGACGTTTTCCTCAATTAAATGAACCTCGATTTGAGTTTCGACATTCTGTCGCCGAATACTCAATTTTTATCAGCAAATGAAAGTACCAAAACGACCGAAACCGCGAAATATCGATTTTTCGGATTTTCCCCTCACCTATAAAAAGGGAAAAAATGAGAAAATATCTCATTTCTTCCCCAAAGTGGCCGAAGCTTAGAGAGTGAGAGAGTGGAGCAGAGCATTTTCATCCTTTGCTCGATCGTCCTGATTTCTGAAGCTACGCGTAGGTGCAGAGGTAAGGGTGCTAGATCTTGCTTCTGTTTCTACTTTCTGTTGAGTTTTCTAATGTCTTTCAGTGCTCAAAGTTTGGAGAAAAATGTCAAAATGTCTGATAGCTTTGATTTTTCTTTTCAACTATCTTCCCCACTAAACCATCATGCTATAATCGATGTCGGTTTGTTCGGATTTTCACCGAGTCGCCGTAGATATGAGTTTTAAAGCCCGAAACTCATTTTCTCTGTGAATTTACTTTTTGATTCAAAAAGTCTTGATCTTGCTTAGTGCCTATAGAATTAGTTGCTATAAACGCCCCGATCTACGACCTTGTCAAATTTGTTTTCAAAGATTTTAACTTTGAGTTTTGAGCTTAAAGTTTGAACCCAAAAGCACCTAGTAGCATAGCAATTTCTAAAAAATTTCCGAGCATTGTTTTACCCTAGATATCACCTAAGAATACCTAGGAATTAATTTAGATCGAAGTAAAGTTCGGGGAACCCGATTTTTGGTAGTGGCCGAAACTTTTGGAACTGTACCGTGTCCAAAAATAAATTTTGGGTTTGTATGGCCTGAGCCATAGCCTAGCCCTCTCTGTTGTCGAAATTTTGGCTCTGGTTTCGTGTCATTCTGAGTTCTGTAGCTCGAGTTATGCGCGTTTTAGCGAACGAAGTCTCCGTTTCCATTCGTGCCTTAATGTGAACTCTGAAGCTTTAAAAACTTTCTTTCCGGTTTCGATTAGTGTTCTTAGATTGATTGTTTCTTGTGGGGCTTGTATTGATGAGATTGTATTTCTTGTTTTAGGTTCGCAACGTCTATGCACTACTCCTACTCACGAAGGTAAGGGTAACTCAGTTTTAGCGCGTCTTTGAGTCTTGCATGCTTTTATCGCACTGCATGCGTTTGAGATGAAGGTGTTTAATTTGATTGGCAATTTATTGAAATATTGGCATGTTTTGCAATGTTGTATGCTTGCTTATTTTGAATGTTTTCTGGAGGCTTCGGCCGAGTGAACTTATTGAGACGTGTGTTTCCGTTTTCTGAGAGGCTTCGGTCGTTTATTGGTTTATGTCATTACTGCTTTCTAGTGGATGAGACATGGTTCTTGTTGATACCTTGATTGTTGTTAAGTTGAAATAGTGAGCTGAGTTAGTATGCATTTTGATGAGACGTATGTTTGTTGATAATATGAATTACATGTGATTATGTTAAGTTGATTATTGAATTTGAGATTGCTGTTTGAGTGACCACTGAGTTGGATGAGATGTTTTAGTTTGCTTGAAGTGACGATGAGGTTGGTTTGTCCCACGGGATTGTCCTGTCTTTCGAGGCGTTATAAAGTGGCAATGAGGTGAATTTGTCCCACGCGATTATCCCGTCTTTTGAGACGCTAAAGTGGCGATGAGATGGGTTTGTCCCACGGGATTGTCCCGTTTGGCGAGGCGTTATAAAGTGGCAATGAGGTGGATTTGTCCCACGCGATTGTCCCGTCTTTTGAGACGTTAAAGTGGCGATGAGGTGGGTTTGTCCCACGAGATTGTCCCGTCTTTTTTAGACGTTATAAAGTGGCAATGAGGTGGGTTTGTCCCGCGTGATTGTCCCGTCTTTTGAGACACTAAAGTGGCGATGAGGTGGGTTTGTCCCACGTGATTGTCCCGTCTTGCGAGACGTTATTGTTTGATTGATATTGTTGAGGTTATCGTTATCTGAATTAATCTATGCTGTTAAGTTATTGATTCACGAGTTAGTTTATGTTGTTAAGTTTTGTTAATATCTGTTTTAAAACCATATCGTTTAATTCTGTTAAATATATGATTTGATTTCATGATCGATAGGATGAGTTGTCATCTAATTTGAGTTAAGTTGCTAGTTTATTTACCATGTTATGTAATCAAATTTGAATAGCATGCTTTTCTCTTTTATATGTGGTAGTTGTATGGAGTTAACCCTTTCTGTTTTCTACTTGTTTGGGCGCTTAACGTTATTAGGCGATGGAGAGCCTTCCGACGATGCTTAGCCATGCACGAGATGGAGGAGGGATAGTAAGCTGCGGAGCAGGGATGGAAGAAGTTGTCTGGTTATCGTTTAGTAGTTTATGTTTTGAGTCTTCTTCATCTCCTGAAAACTCTATTACTAAAACCCTGTTTCGCCACTGTTTAAGTGTGCGCACTGATTTTGGAACCCTGCTTGTGTTATCGCAAGTTACTATTATTATATGTCGGGAATGGGTTGTTTAATTAAGGTTGTGTCATGTCTTCAAATATGATTAGTTTGTCTTCAAAAAAAAATATATCTTTGCTTTTTAGGATTGCAAAATAGTCCTTAAACTTTGATAGGTTTCTAATGTGATTCCTCGGTTGAGAAATCGCGGTGTTACAGCAAAGATGAAGAAAAGTCAAACCAAGACAAAGGAATACAGTGTCATGAGTGTGAAAGTTTTGGTCACATCAATGCAGAATGTCCAAAGTTTTTGAAAAAGCAAGGAAAGGGGATGATGGTCACTTGGTCTGATGAAGATTCTGAAGAAGATGAAACATGAAACCAAGTAATGGGATTCACTGGAAGATGTAACTCCGATAATGAGTCTAGTGATGAAGACATCTTAGATAAAGAGTTGGCTGAGACATACAAGTTGTTGTATATCAAGTGGGGAGAAGCATGCAAGCATGAGGAAAAGCTGAAGAAAATTGTCAATGATTTGCTTGTTGAGAAAGAGAAACTCCATATCACTAATGCCAAGCTGCAGGAGGAGGCAACATTTCTGAACTCAAAGCTTGAAAGTATGACAAAATCTATTCGCATGTTAAATAATTGCTCTAATGTGTTGGATGGAATTTTGGAAGTTGGAAAGAAGTCTAGAGATAAGGAAGGAATAAGTTTTGATTATAGAACTACTACCCAGAAAAACATAGTTGCTAATAAGTTTGTCACTTCTGAGAGACAAACTGAGTTTCGGATGTCAGCCTACAAGCCTCAACATGTTACACAACATGTGGATCCTAATGTCAGCGTGGAGATATCATCACTTTGGTAGATTTGGTCACACAAGGCTGTTACAGACTGTATGGATTTCCACATCCTCATGGTCAACCTGAGATCAAGTCACAAATTGATCATGCAAGAAAAGAGTGGAAACCAAGGAGTACAATATCCATTCTTATAGCTCACACATCACTTAGAGTTTCATGAAGAGAAGATTGATATTTTGATAGTGGATGTTCCAGGCATATGACAGGGGTAAAGAACTTGGCTTAATACATCAGAAGGCCCCTGTAATTGTAAAGGGAATCAAATCCAGGGCCTGAAAAATTTTCGCATCAAATTGGGTACCTAAGAATATTTTTTTAATTCAATTAAGGCCAAAGTGTGTCAGCCCTCAATTTTGTCCCAGTCATCAATACCACGTGGCTTTTATTATTATTTTTTAATTAAAAAAATTAAAAAAAATTATTTTTCATTCCAACTCAATAATTTAATCAGAAAAAAAAATGTAAAAACTTAATAAAAAATCTTTATCATCATCATCCAATCCCTGATACATTTCCTCATCCTCTTTAATTAACCCTATTAACACTTTAAAAAAAACCCTATTAACAGGGAAAAAAACTCATCATCATCATCCAATTCCCCACCCTACCCTGCATCCTCACCCGCAACCTCAACCTCAACCCGACCCCTAACCTCAACCTCAACCTCAACCCCACCACCACCATACCCACCCAAATCTTGTTCTGATTTTCGTTTGGTGTGGATTTGGGGTTCCTGAGAGAGAGAAGCACAGAGATGACGAGCGCCACCACTAGCCACGCGGAGAAGGAGCTTCACATTTTGCAGATTCGAGCCTGCTCCCACCGAAACGCTCCTCTGGATTAAACCCTTGTTCCGGTTCACCAGATACAACGCCACCGCGATGAAGATCAGAACCAGCAACACGTTATCGGAAGTGGGTCCTCAGATTTGGTTGCAAATGGGGGTGGGGTGGGGTTGGGGTTCACTGATCTGGTTGCAGGTGGGGGTGGGGCTCACAGATCTTGTTGCAGGTGGAGGAGGGTTTGGGTGAGGAGGTTTGGTGTGAGGTTGTGAGGGTGATGCCGTGGATAACCCTTTGAATTTGTTGAGAGTGGAGGAGGGTTTGGGTGAGGAGGTTTGGTTCACTAATCTGGTTGCAGGCATAAAAGTGTTGTTGAATTCCAACCCTTTGAATTTGTTGCTACTGCCAGTAGCGTGTTTTCTCCTTACAGGTAGCATTTGTTGTTGGATCAAGATTTTGCTTGGTTTCTTCAAGATGTTGCTGGAAATTGATTATGTTTTTCTGGGTTTATGTATTATTAGATTAGTTTATTATTTAGATTATTAGATTGTTTAGTTAAGGGATTATTAGATTAGGTTTTTATTAAGTTTTTAAATTTTTTTTTCTGATTATTTAATAGAGTTGGAATTAAAAATTATTTTTTTAATCAAAAAATAATAATAAAAGCCACGTGATATTGATGACTGGGACAAAATTGAGGGCTGGCACACTTTGGCCTTAATTGAATTAAAAAAAAATTCTAGTGACCCAATTTGATGCTAAAATTTTCTAGGCCCTGGATTTGATTCCCTTTACAATTACAGGGGCCTTCTGATGTATTAAGCCAAAGAACTTTCTTGAAGATTTTAAAGCTTACTCCAGTGATTATGTTACTTTTGGTGATGGAGCTATAGGAAAAATCAAGGGCATAGGAAAACTAGTGTGTTCAGATTTCCTTGTCTGAATGATGTTTTGTTAGTAAAAGGATTAACTGACAATCTAATAAGTATAAGTCAACTGTGTGATCAAGGTATGAATGTATCCTTCAGCAAATCAGAGTGCATTGTAACAGGCAATAATGAAGAAGTTTTGATGAAAAGTGCTAGGTCAAAAGATAATTGTTACATGTGGGTTCCTCATAACAAACCTCAATCTTCAAAGTGCTTAATATCCAAGAATGGTAAGTTTTCTGAACTTTGTGCTTCTAAAGGAAATGGTCATAAATTCTCAGCACCAATTACACCTCAACATAATGGTGTGGTTGAATGGAAGAATAGAACTATGTAGGAGTTAGCTTAGATTTATGTTGGTGATATTGTCTTTGGTGGTATGTCTAACCAGATGGTGGAACATTTTCTCCAACAAATGAAATATGAGTTTGAAATGAGTTTTGTTGGTGAACTAACTTACTTTCTTGGTTTGTAAGTGAAACAATTGGAAGATGCTATCTTTATTTTCCAAAGAGTGTGGGCTAGATATCAAGCAGAACCCAAGACTAGTCACCTCATGCAAGTGAAGAGGATCTTAAAGAACATAAATGGAACAAATGACTATGGTATTCTGGGTACTGAAGAGAAGGAACTAGAAAGAAGATCTTGTCTGTGCATTTCGGATAGCTGAAGAGCGTGTGAGTTAATCTCCTTTCGTTTCCTCATTCTCTTTTCCTACGTGTTGTTTTTTGGCATTATTTGTCTGAGCGTGTGGTATGTAGCAATTATGATAGTTTTTTTAAATACACGTAATTTCATTAAATGATGTGACATGTCCAAAGTGACACCTGGGTAGAGCAGCCGGAGGACGGCGGGATGGTTTCTAACCATTTCAAGTAGTTTGAGGGCCTATTTATAAAGATCTTCGGACGAGAGATGAAAATCAGATTTGGCTCAAAATTCATGACTATTTTCACGTTTAACCCCAAAAAGAACGTTGGATATTGAACGTAGTGTAAACGTAAATAAATACTGTGAAAAGAAAGCGAGCATGGAAATCTGAGAAACCCACCCATTCGAATCAGAGAGAGAGAGAGGAGATGTCATCGCACGGCAACGATCCCCGTCAGCCATCGGCGGCGAAGCCATACGTGGCGCCGCAGGTGGCACCGCAAGACCTTCCGATCGATTACGCTGGTTTCATCGCCGTCTTATTCGGCGTCGCCGGCGTCATGTTCAGGGTTTGTATTTCTACCACCACCACCACCTCTTTCACCTTCTTTTTCTTCATTCGACTTCGATCTCAATCTCATCACAATCAATCTTCTTGTTGTTTTTGTTGTTGAAATCAGTACAAGTTGAGCTCCTGGATGGCTCTCATCTTCTGCGCGCAATCCATTGCCAACATGAGGAATGTCGAGAATGATCTCAAACAAGTTATGATGGCTATGATGTAAGTTTCCATTTGCATTCTTTCTCTATGAATTTTCTATGCAGATCTGCGATTCCGATCGTGTGATTTCGCATCCGATCATGTGATTTCGTTGTTTTAGTTTCGAAAATTGGAATCGAAAATGCTTGTTATGTTTGAGAGATAGTGTGTTTTTCAAGAAATTTCATGTTGGTTTATGAAATACTACAAAGAAGTTAGGGATTCAAAGGACAAGGTTAGTTTGTTAGGTACAAATCAAAGTCAGATTTGGAAGCTTACTTCTATAGCCTATTGAGTTTGTAGTCAAAATCAGGAATATGGAACTATACCTCCTTCTTTAAATTTGAGGTGAAAGCTGTTTATCCTATACAAACACTCCGTAGGTTCCGAAAGTTTCAGGAATGATATCGAATAAAACTCGTACACTGTGTACGTTCCCATCTGGTCACCTCGATGCCTAATATGTTAATAGGATGGGATAGGTACTTGCTGCTTTTGATAAAAATTTAGTCATGATAAGGAATAAGGACTGATGTTGGGTTGAGCCAATGGAAAAACTTAAATTGCCCTCTGATATTTTAACTGCAGACTTGAATTACATGCTGGTGCTTTTTTAAGGTTTTGCATGACTCATAATGGGAGTCAAGGGTATATTTGTATCAAAAAGGATGGGAGGAAGTGAGTCATAATGGAACGGAAAAGAATAAACTAGAATAGAGCATGTCTCTCTCTCTTGGTTGGTTGCTTGATGTGTATGATGAAGAAGGGGAGTGGCAAGGAAAGGACTAGGATTCTCTCCCTTGTCATTTCATTCCCTCCTTCTATATAACTTCATAACAGGCTTTTAGTAAGTTTTGCCATTTCATTCCCTATCACTCCTTTAGTTGCCATCCTTCCAGACACAGCCCAAGGTATATGTAGCAGGATTCAAAAGTTATTAAATAGCTTCAAGCCCTCAATTATCAGATGTAACTACAATACACTAAATTTCCCTTTGTTGAAAAACTTGAAACTACTGTCGTTCGACTAATTCTCTGCCCCATTCTATTTAGTGGAAATATTAAGTGCAGTCATGTTTGAAAAAAAAAAAGTAATGCTTTGTTAATTTTCTGAAAGGTGAGTAAATTCTTGAAATACTAGTAAATAAGCATATTCTTAAATACGGATTGTTTAAAGCTGAACAAGGTTTTATGTGATGCTGATGCTAATAGCCACGTGCCTAAACTTCTTATTCTTTATAACATCCTTGCAACTTTCTGCAGCATACTTCTAGGTTTTTTTTTTTGGTATGCCGTTTCTTGTTGTATGGCATGTATGTCCTTGATGTGCATCATCAGAAACCCAGATACGTGAACGTTTGATATTATTTCAAAATATGCTCCTGCAATTTTCTTATTCGGTTACTTTTCCTTTCAAGCATATTGAACAAAGAATTGGCTACAATGATAATACTTCTTTATTTGTTTTGTACTTTAGTTCTGACTGTTGATGCATCATGCATGTCATAGTTAAATTCCAAATATCTATCAATAAAACACAGGCTAATAGTTAGAGATGGAGATCCCTTGTACTAAATATGAGAATGGCATATTCCAAAGATCACTTAGAGTACTGGAAATATCTTTGAAGCAAAGGCAACCATAGAGTACCAAAAAATGTGGGTTAGGATAGTTGTGTCTTTCCATTTAGCAACCTTGGGTGTGGGGGGATTTGAACCTGGTTCCCCACCTTAATAGAAATCCTGGCTACTAGCTCCATGACTGAGAACAATCATCCTCTACAGCCAAAAGGGATCCATAGAGTCAATACACTAGTCGTTCATCGATCAGGCTTAGATTTTTTTCTCCTTAGAACTTATGGACACAGTTACGAGCCTATATATCATGTCCTGTTCTGGGAAGGTCATTTGGGAAAATAATGTCTGAAGTATACAGTAGCTTATATGCTATTATAGAAAAGAAAAAAAAATTTGGCAAGATAACATTAAAAAGCAGTTAGGTAACCTGTCCCTGCATTAAAAAGCAGTGCAAGATAACATTTTGGCTCTGTTTTAATGTTTAACTATGAACATGTAATGGGGTGTAAGGTTTCGATACAGTCTATGATGGAGAGCGTCGCAATGGAATCATGCTAAAATAAATCAAATCTTGCTTTCTCCGGAAGAATGTTTACGCTGGATATTACCGTAGTCTTAGATGCGTGTGTGTGTTACTTTTCTTCATTTCTTTACCTTTGTATAAACAAGATGTGTAATGGTTTGTGCTGAATTTTTGAGTGTGTTTTTACTGTTCTTCATTTGCTTACCTTTGTATAATAAACATGATGTGTATTTTTTTGTGCTAAAATATTTGAGTAACATTTTTTCTTCATTGTCAAAACTGCTGACTTGATATTAATCTGAACCCCAGGTTTTCTATGATGGGATTGATTACAAACTACTTTGGACCTCCTAGACCCAACAAACAAAGCTGAGATCTCAAGTTTCTGAAGTAAAAATGACCATTTTGTGGGGTCTTTTTGGAAATTAACCAACAAACATGAAAGGAATTATATTCCTTGGGTGTTTTTCGTTACTTTATGTAGCTTAGTTGGTTGTATTAAAGATACTTGCGATTTGCTGGATTCCTGTCTTTTTAGTCAGGAATCCTTAAAGATATTATTCAGGAATCTTAGGAGAGCTACATCATTAAGGGCTTGTTAATTTACCTAAAGTACGGTGGGTAAATTTAAGTTTGATATAATTATCCTTACTAGAATTAAGTTTAAAGGCTTAGTTACATTTTTGGGCAACAATCATCCCACAAAAATTAATTTGTTACCTATAAGTATAAACTCTTATTTATAAGCTAATACCTATAACTTATGAAAGAAGCTCATAACATCTTATCGAAACGTGGTAAGGTTTTTATATGATTTGTTTAAAATACTTGAATAAGCGTTATGCCTTTTTCAGACGGGACGGGCCTAAATGTTAAATAGAAATTACATGTGAACAGTGTTCTGAAAACCGGACCGGACCGGCCGGTTCGACCGGTCGGACCGGGAACCGGACATCTCACCGGTCCGTTGTGCTGCCAAAACCGGGAATTATCAAACTGGACAAAAACCATAAAAACCGGTCAAAAACCGGTCAGAACCGGTAAAACCGGCGGTTTTTCGGTTTAACCGGTTGGTAACAAAATTCCATTTTCCAAACAGTGGCTATTAATATCTGCGTTAATATCAAGCTGGCACCCCTTGATTTCCTCACTCTGACTATTAGTATTAGTTATTTCCATAAAAAGCTGTGAGCATTTATTATTTTTTTGAAATAGAACATTTATTACTCACTCTTTGACTGAAAAGAACAAAAAAATATAAGTAAATTTGTATAGCTACTGGACATTGTACAAGCCTACTATCAGATTTTCAAGAAATAAATGCAATGATTTGAAAAAAAAAAGGAATGAAATATTTTGAAACGTACTAGAACCATTACCTAGGTAGTTAAAAAAAAACTAGGTGGCTTTCTATATTTCATTTACGGAAGTTCTATTCTTTTTAAAACATAACTTAGTATTTAAATTCTCATATTTAATATATTAAAAACGTTTATAATTTTATATATAGTAAAAATTATATTTTAAATAGTATTAATAATTAATATTTATTTTTAAATACTATTTAAATACTACCGGTTGGACCTCGGTTTGACCCCGGTTGAACCTTTAAACCTTAAACCAGTGCTTCCACCAGTTTAGTGACCTGTCCGGTTTTCTAAACATTGCATGTGAATGTGTTAATAATCATATCCATATTTATCTCTATCTCTGCCCTGAAACAAAGAATTATAACTTTGTCGTCAAGTTTAATCCGCTTAAAAATATTTTCAAGTACAGACTTCACTACTAGCTTCTTTTAGATCTTTCACTGCAGCTAATATTATTTTTATATATATTTAATTATTCTTTTTAAATTTACTATTTAAATATATTCAATTATAGACAAAATTAATTTATATTTTATTAGTAATTTAAGTTGGGGGAAATTACACTTCTTGCTGAAAGTCAAACGCGGTTAATTAGCACACTAATTAGAATAATTAGAGTCTGATTTGTACAGTTAATTAGTACTTTTATGTCAACATTATTAGTATTCATAGGGAGAATATTTTCTCTGATTTTCAGGTAGTGTAGTGCCTACGTCTTTAGTCATTTGTATTCTATAAATACTGGTCATGTATCATTTTACCATTCAATATAATATCATACATTTTCCTCATGGTATTAGAGCTCGATCTGAACCATCCCTAACCTAGCACCGTTGTTGACTCGGGGATATAAGGGTATTTTGTGGGTCTTTTATTTTATTTTTAATTTATTTTTTGAGTTTTGATTAGGTTTTATGATATTTTTATATAATTTTCGTATTTATATTTAATTTTAAATATTTGCTAGATTTTAGCAGTTGTTATCTATCATTAATTAGTACTTTTTAAATTATAGATTTAGTTAGGATTTGGGTTGATTATTTCTGGATTTTATCTTGTTTTTATTTAATTTTAATTTCAGGAAAATCATAAAAAGAGAGCTGATCCGGTGCTGCTGGTCTACGGAGCTTCCATGCACCCGTAGCAGATCATATGGCTGCAGCGTCATTCATCGCCATGTGGCTCAGTCAGTACAGAGTTCCACCATAAGAGTGTGGTCCAATTGCAAGAAGACACGTGGCATTAGAAAGATTCTGTTTTGTCTTATGCGGGAGCATAGTCACGTGAAAAAAAGAAACAGAATAGAAGGAAAAATGAACGGTGGCAGGGTAAGGGAATATTACAAAAACTAATATATATATATATATTTAGCATATTTAGCATCCGAAACAAGATATATATTACATAAACATAGATTACAAAACTGAAACTTAAAAACTGAAAAACTGAAACTTAAAAACAGAAAAGATTGAAAGAAAGGAAAACTGAAGGAGAACTTACAGAAGGAATTCTCTCAGTGTTTCTCTCTCTAAACTCTCTATCTAAGCTCTATCCAAAACTCTGCTTAACAAGGTTCAGAATGAGCCTATTTAAAGAAAAGATTGGGCACTGTTTGAATAGTTCCGGTTGAATAGTTCCGGTAGACGGTACTATTTGACTGGCACTATTTGCTACAGTAAAAAGTCAATTTTACTATTTGCTACAGTACAAAAATTGAATTATTACAGAATAAAAATGATTACAAGACGACAAACTTAGCAGAAGTCATCATCATCTGATTCTGTGGTTTGGACAAAATCTGACGACCCAAGAGAGGATGGCTCGGAGACTTTGTGTTGAGGGGCCTTTGAAGATGAGGCTTGCTTAATTGGTTCCTTCAATAATTGAAGAGCAGATTGAAGATTTCTTAGCAAGTCTTCTTCTGTTGAAGCTCCTGCAAGGGCCGCTGTGATGTGGGCCTTTTGATTTAGCAAGAGGCTGGTTTGCGGACTTGCATGCTTGAGATATTTCTGGTTGTTTTTGAACCATTGAATTATTTTATCCTTGTGAGCTTTGGAAGCATCAAAAGCCTTCCACCACTTGATAAGGGCATGTTTGTTGAGAATTGGTTGGGGTTTGGCTTTAAGACCGTACCTCCAAGAGAATACCCAAGAAAGGGAAAAGATTGTATAAAAGTTTAAACAATCAGGATAATTGTTAAACTCTTTGTCCCAATGTTTCAGGAAAAGATTGTATCCCTCCAGAACTTCAGGGGGAAAGATTTCAGTAGTTGGACCAAAGAAGCTCCACCAAGAATGGAACCAAATTGGAAAGGAATATTTGTTGGTCCATTTGAAGTAAATGAGCCAAGAATGCTTGAAATTTTGGTTTTGCAGGCCAAGGATTGTAAATTCCCAAGCTTTGATGTAATCCCAATAATTAAAACCTATAGGGTCAAAATTCTGGGAAAATTTTCTGTAGGTGTTTGGATTGGGTCCAAAGTCAGTGGGACGAAGGACACGGAGAATTTGGAGTGTGGAGTGGGTAATTAGGGAGTTGTCATTTTTATCCCTAAAATGCTTAATATCCACACTGTTTGTATCAACCAAGATAAACTCATAGAATCTCTGGGTTTTGTTTGGGTGGATTGGATCAAGATAACCAGGGAAAAGTTTAGTACCAATTTTATTGGCGAGGTTCCCTCCTGAATGGTCCCACCATTCTGGTTCAATCAAGGTTTGGAATTTGGAGATAGTTTTGGTCAAATATTCCGATTTTGGGTTAGATTGGGTAACTGGGCTAGATTGGGCAACAACAACTGGTTTCTTTCCATCATGAGTTGCTAAGCTTTTTGTTCTTTCAATAAAAGATTGGAGGGATTGGAGATCTAGGTCATCATCTTTATCAGCGATGCTGGCCCAAGATTTATTTGGTAAATTGATGAGTCCCTGAGGAACATTATCCAGGCCTGCTTGTTTGAAGGCAAGGAGAGTTGGAATTGATAAAGCATAATCAGCTTTGGTTTGTTTTGGTTGTGAAGATTGGTTTTGAGCAGTGGGCTCAGATTTTTGGACAGTGGGTCCAGATTGATGGGCAGTGGGCCCAGATAAGATTAAAGAGTCAGAGATTATAATACCTTTGCTCTTTTCTTTGTTTCTTCCTCTTCCTCGGGAGGAGGAGGATCCTCCTCTGGAGGACATCTTATGATCTTCCCTGCAAATATTCACGAGTGAGGAAATCAGGGAGAGAATTGTTAGATCCTTTTATATATTCAATATCGAAGTCAAAAACGCTTAAAATAGCTTGCCATCTGGCAAAGATATGTTTTGAAGCTAAGTTTTTGACATCTTTTTGTAAGATTTCTTTCGCAGATTTGCAGTCTACACGGACTAAGAATTTTTGATTAATCAAATCAGATTGAAATTTTGAAATAGATAAAACGATTGCTAAAACTTCTTTTTTGACAGTAGAATAATTCTGTTGAGCAGGATTCCAATGTTTTGAAGTAAAAGCAATAATTTGTTCGTTGTCAAAAACCTTTTGTTTCAAAATACCACCAAAGCCAATATCAGAGGCATCAGTTTCAATAATTTTGAAAGCTTGAGGATTAGGGAGATAAAGACAAGGGAGATTCTTGACACGAAGTTTGATTTGTTTGACCACATTGGTATGAATATCGGACCAAGGTGGAGGATCCTTCTTGAGTCTATCATGAAGGGGTTTGATTATGGTACTGAGTTGAGGACAGAAGTCCGCAACATAATTGAGACAACCCAGGAATCTTTGTAGTTGGGTTTTGTCAATGATTTGATCAGGGAATTTATCCGTGAACTCGATGGCTCTATTGATAGGAATGATGGTTCCTTGGTGGATGTTGTGACCAAGAAATCTGATTTTGGTTTGGAACAAACTGACCTTTGTCTTGGATACAGCCAAGCCATTCCTTTTGATTACAGAGATGAACGTATTGAGATGTTTGAAATGTTGATCTAAAGTTTGGGAAAAGATTAGAACATCGTCAATGTAGACAATAGTGAATTTGGAATAAGGATTGAAGATTTCGTTCATAATCCTTTGGAATTCAGATGGGGCGTTCTTTAGCCCAAAAGGCATAACGTTCCACTCATACTGCCCAAAAGGAACAGTAAAAGCAGTTTTATACCTATCCTTCTCTTGCAATTGGATTTGCCAGAATCCAGATTTCATGTCGAATTTTGAAAAGACCTTAGCATCATGCAGTCTGGCTAAGAGATCTTTCTTGTTGGGGATAGGATATCTAATCCAACAAAGGGCTTGATTGAGAGGTTTGTAGTTAATAACCAGCCTAGGGGTTCCCCGTTCTATCTCAGCTTGTTTGTTGACATAGAAGGCTGCACAGGACCAAGGGCTCTTACTCCTGCGAATAAGTTTCTTTTCAAGGAGATCATTGATTTCCTTTTGGCAGAAATGAAGAAGTTCTTCATTCATTTGAATAGGCCTAGCCTTGGTTGGAATCTGTTTGTCTGAAAAATCTTTTTCATAAGGAAGTTCCACCATATGGCTCCTTCTTTCCCAAAAAGCGTTGGGTAGATCAGAACAGATGCTGGATTGAATATTTTCCAAAATATTCTCAATCCTTGATTTAACAGAAGGTTGTTGCAATTGATCCTCAATGGTTCTGTAAGAGATTTCTTCCCTGAGGAAGTTGATCTGCTTCTCCTTGTAGGATATGACGTTCAAAGTCTTATCTATGGGAGGTTCAGAGAATTTGAACAAGATAGGCTGTCCAAGATGCTGAACAGTGATGCCGTTTTCGTCAGTATTATAGGGGAAGAGCTTCTTAATGAAAGGGGTCCCTATAATGATTTTTTGACTCAAATTTCTGACTAACAGACATGGAGTTTCGATTTCAAGACTACCATTTTTTATGATAGCTGAGGGGATTTTATACTTGATCTTTAGTCTAGATCCTTCAGCAGCGCTGAGCTTCTCAGTGGTTTTCTCAAAATATCTGGTGGGAATGAGTCCCTCCGAGATACAACTGGAATCTGCCCCTGTGTCAAAGAGGGCAGGGATTTCGAGAATAAAATCTCCTATGAGGATTTTGACATGGATGAAGAATTTCTGAATGGTGACCTGGTTAATATTCTCCAGAAAGTCTTCGCAATTGTTGTTAGGAGCAGGATTGGAATCAGGTACAGAAGAATCATCTTCCTCATAATTTCTAGTCAGTTTTTCTAAGATAAGCTGCTGACTATTTTGGATTTGTTTGAGACTTTTAACCTCAGTCTTGAGGGAATTGACTTTAGATTGAAGGTCTTGAATAGTGACGGGTTTGACCGTAGATTTCTCAAGACGCTTGAAAGTATCTCTAAGATTGAATTTATTGGTGGTTATAGGACTTTTGGGAGGCCTATCTTCAAGAGTAGACCTGAGGCGTTCCAAATAGATTTTCTTTTCCTCAGGATCAGGGATAGAATTAATGGCCCTGAAGAGAAGGTCTTGTTCATTGGTCAAAGTGTTGATGGACAAGGTATTGACGGAAGATGATGATTGAGAATCATCATTCTGAATTTGATTTAGGTCTTCAGAGACCTCAGAATCCGAAGGATTAGATTCTTCTTCATCAGAAGTTTGAATGAGGAGATTGTTGATCTTGTCCTCGATCTCAGGTTCAAGATGAAGCTCAGAGATTCTCCTTTTGAGTCTGCAATACCTGCTAATATGGCCCGGCTTGCCGCAGTTGTAGCAGGTAACATCTTTTCCTTGAGAGGGTCTAGTCTCAGGAGGGTTCTTTGGAATTTGCGAAGATTGGGGTTTTGATCTAGGCTTGGGTTTCCTATGATCATTCCTGCTAGATCTCTTTCTCCATTGTTGTTTGGGAGGAGGATCTTGCTTTCTGGGTTTAGGTTTCTTGGGACAACCTTGAATTCCGAATTGTTCGCAGAAAGTACCCAAATCCCTGCGATTCTGAGACTTCTCCTTAGTGAGTTGCTGTTGGATTTTGTCATCCTGACAGATTTTGAGAGCAACTCTTTGAATGATAGCTATGAGCTGTCCATAACTAAGGGTGTGATATGGGATTTCTCCCCCCGGATTTTGGCTTCTAAGTTTCTCACGAACTTTGTCGCCAAAAGATTTAGGAAGACCGGCCAGGAATTTCTCTTTCCAGAAGGCTTGTTGGCTGTCTTCACGGGTGTAAACCCTGGTCAGGAAGGTATCCTTATACCATCTGAAATCACCCAAAGATTTGCACTTCAGATTGGACAAAAGATCACCAGATCTGTCCTTGATGAGGGAAGGATCTCCAACAAAATGTTGGGCTATGGTAAAGATTAAGGAGTTGACAGCATCAGAGATGAATTTGCCATCTTCCATGATAGGATTACCTTCTTCATCAGTCTTGACAGCGGTCAAGATCTGATCCTTCTCGTCTTGAGTGAGATAATTATCCCACCAACCTTTGAGCTGGCCACAGAAACCAGCAACCAAGACTTCAACGATAAGAGATTCAGGACATTTGTTGGCGGTAACATAGGCAGTGGCTACCATAGTCATATTTTGGAGGATTTTGGTGATGCCATACTCGTTTTTACCATCAATATTCCATTCATAGACATTGTTGGCACTGAAGCTTTTGAAGTTTGAAGATTCTTCTAAAAGAAGATCAGGAGCAGTAGCTCTAGGATAGTAGAGCTTGGTTTCTTTTCTCCACTGATTCTTAGAATTGTGAATGACAGTATTGACCGGAATACTCTTGATAGATTGAACGTCAGACTTCATAGATTGAATATCAGAATCAGACTCAACCTTACCATCTTCAATATTATTTAAAGAAGTAGAGGTATTACGAGTAGAAGTACGAGTTTTTGGAGGAGGAGGAGCAGTAATAGTGGGATTAGAAACTGCTTCCGGAGTAGGTTCCGGAGTCTCAGGAGGTTCCGGAGTCTCAGGAATAACTTGTTTGAGAAGCTGAAGTTGCTCTACCACCTTTTGGAGGAGCTCATTGTCAGATTCCTTTTTTGCTCGAAGAGTTTGAGCCGAGTGTCTGGAACGGCTACTGATTTGAAAAGGTTTGAAAAGAGGTTTTTCAAGTTGACATCCTTTAGGGATATCAAGATTAGAAGAGGAAGGTTCAATCTTGACCTTTTCTTTTCCTTTCCTGGAAGAGGAATCCTGCACTTGGGATTCTCCAAGAATTTGAAGATACTTATTGGTATAATTGGATTGTTCCATGAGGTCTTTGATGTCTTTACCAGTGACATCACCTTCTTCTTTCCTAGTCTTGAAGGGAGAAGCTAGGACAGGTGTAGATTGAGCTCCTTTAAGAAGGAAAGGAGTTTTAGGTGGCAGGTTAGAAAGGGTTTCTTTTCCATCCTTATGCTGCCATTTAACCATGTCAATTTGGAAGGGGTAAGATTTCCAATTCTTGTTGGCATAATCTTGAAACCATTCAAAAAAGAAGATGTTTTTCTGGGTTTTCTCAAGGAACCCATAGAATTTTTCTTGGATCTTCTTTCTCTTTTCACCCTGATACTTTGCAAAGAACTATTTTCTTTGCTGAGTCCATCGGTCAGAGTAGAAATCTGCCTTGATACTTCCTTTGTCGATGACGAATTCAGTAGTGATTGCTCCAATGAAATCAGAAGTTTCTCCAGGGGTTTCTAGAGAAGAATACGTTGGAGATAAGGTGGATTGATGATCTTCATCACCCTTGTCATAGGTAGTCTTGACAGGAGTGGTATTGACATATCCAGCTAAATGGATAGTAGATCCGTCATAAGAGAGGGAAGGTCGAGCATTAGACTCAGGCTGGTTCCTTCTAGTCATAGAAAAAGATCTTCTAGACATGGCGGATTGGAAATCATTTGAGGACGTCCTAATAGATCTAGGGATAGAGAAGGAATTTCTCCTATCAAAGATGAGATCTACTTGGCCAGATTGGTGTTGGATGATTTCACGAAACTCAGGAGTTTCAGCAGGTTGGGCTGGAGTAGCCTTTTCCAAAGACCATTTTTCTGGAAGGGTGATATCACTCCATTGGATGGTTTTGGGCACAATAACATTGGCCTTATCATAATCTGTGAGGAAGAGGGTAGTTTCTCCAGATTTCTCACAATTGGTTCGCAAGAAATAAGATTTGATAGAGTTCATTACCTTGTATTGAACCCTGTAGATCAAAGAGATTGGAATGGAATCTTCTTTCATATCAAGGCCGTGAAGCTTGATATTTAGGAAGAGGACATCAAGGATGTTTTTATCTTCCAGACTAACAGTTAGATCTGGGAAGCAATTGAAAAAGATTGGTCCATTACTCAGGCTGGTTTCAACCGTTCCTAAGAGGGAGTCATGGAATTGATTATGTCTAACATCCCTAAGACAAAGGAGTACAGCGATGTCAAGAGATTTCCTGGTTAGGGGTTTAAGACCAACTTGAACACTACCTATATGAAGATAGTTGAAGTTCTTGCTGATATGTTCTTTGATGGTTTTCTCGGAAAGCAGATGGATTTCTTCATCATCAGATCTGAGCTTGTAGGTTTGCTCAACGGTTTTGATAATGAAATCTGATCGTTTGAAAAAGGATCCGTTTGGTTTGTAGATCTCAGCATGAGAAATTTTTGGAATTTCCCAGTTGTCAAGATCTTGATTGATATCTTCAAAATGAATTTCTTCTTTGAAGACAGATTTGGATAATTGATTGGATTGATGAGGATGATCGATAGAATAAGAAGAGGGTTGGGAAGATCTGAAAGAAAGCTTAGAAGAGAAAGAGCGAAGCATCATGAAAGATAGATCTTCCTTGCCCGTAAGTATCATCACCATCACCTGGTTCTATAGAAACAGATAAATAAATTAGAAATATAAGTTAGGTTTTGCGTTGTTCTTAATAGTTGAGCAGTATAGATCTGGATCAGACTTAAGCCACCACAAAAAGAAACTAAACAAGGACATTAAAAATATTCAGAACTTAATAACATGTCTGTAGTATGGCCAATATAGACTTACTGCCACACAGGGACTTACTGCCTTCAACGCCTCCGCTGCAGAGATGATCATAAGTCTGAATAGTAATAATCCTAGAAGGTTTTCAAAAGAGCTTTCATTTTAGTTTAGTTCAAAGTGTACTACCAGTCCAGATCCCGACCATAGTGCTTAATTATATAAGAACAGAACAGAGAAATAACTTATATCTAACATATTTAGCATGTTCCTACTTCCCCATCAGGCTCTGATACCAAGAGGGGGTCGTGGAATTGATTATGTCTAACAGATTTCTACCAATATATTTATCTAACTTATATATAAATATGTTAGATATAAGTTAGATATAACTTATATGCTAAATATGCTAAACATGCTATATATATATATATATATATATATATATTGGTAGAAAGATTAGAACGGGAAATTGGTATTTGGGAATTTGGATCCTAGGGCTGTCCACCGGTCGGGTTCGGTCGGTTTCGGGCCCAAAAAGCTCCACCGACCGAACCCGCATGTCACAAAACTTGGCCCATAACCGACCGTGACATCTTTCGGTTTGGGTCGGTTTCGGGTTTCTCGGGTAATGGGCGGGTCGGGCGGGTTGGGTCGGTTTCGCAGAGATCAAGTAGATGAAAAATTTCAATTTGAGCAATTTCAGATTAGATCCAGATTCCAGAGATACTACCAAGTATCAACTTACCAAGAAGTCAAGAATGTTTTCCATTGCTTTTCTCATGCAAAAGAGCATGTTCACTTCATCCTTGCGATTTCACATCAGAATCGATTGATGAAGATGAACAGGCTATTTCGGATCAGAGAAGCATGGAGCCACGGAGGATGAACCGATTTCAGAGGCTTAGGGTTTGAGTCTTTGAGATGCGTGAGACTGTGAGGGAAGAAGGCAAGAAGCTCATGCAGATGCTGTTGCACTGTGGAGTGTGGTGGTGGAGTGGCTAGACCGCTAGGGTTTGAGATGTGTGAGGGTGCAGAGGATGGCGGCGCAGAGGATAAGGAGAAGGGTGGTGGCGGCTAGGGTTTGGAGTTTGGAGAGAAGAAGAAGGGGAGAAGGGTGGTGGTGGCGGGTTTGAGAGGTAGGGTTTCTGGGTTTGAGAGAAGAAGAAGAAGAGGAGAAGGGTGGTGGCGGCGGTGGGTTTGAGAGAAGAAGAAGAGGAGGAGAAGGGTGGTGGTGGCGACTGGCGACGGCGGCGGGTTTGAGAATTGAGAGAAGAAGAAGAAGAGGAAGAAGTGAAGAGAAAGAGAGAGGAGCCGGATTATTAGGTTTAGTTTGGGTTGGGTTTGGGCCGGGTGAATTTTTTTTTTATAGGTTTAGTTTGGGTTGGGTTTGGGCCGGGTGAATTTTTTTTTTTTATATTGGGTTCGGTCGGTTCGGTCGGACCAGGCTCCAAACCGTAACCGACCGAACCAACCCAAATGGAGCCGGTTTTTCTCCATTACTCAACCCGTCACCCGACCCGACCGAACCGAGAAGGCCTTTTTTGGTAGCGGGCCGGTCGGTTTCGGTCGGGCCCAAAAAAGTTGGACAGGCCTATTGGATCCAAAAGAATAAGGTACATTGGTTGCGGCTCAGAGACAACTCTTGGTGTTCTGATGAAGAGATGCTTAAGTCCGAGGCTCAGGAGTTCTTCAAAGAGCTGTTTGGTGTGGTAGATGAGGCTATCCAATGTGACTACACGATGCCTGGTATGCCTCATATTCCATCAGATTGTACCACAACCCTTCTGGAACCAGTTTCAAAGAATGAGGTGAGACATGCTCTTTTTTCCATGAAATCCTGCTCCAGGGCTCGATGGGTTTCAACCTGTATTTTTTAAACGCTACTGGGATATTGTGGGGGAGGATATCTGGAGGATGGTTAGTAATGCTTTCAGTTCCGGCACTATTGATCCCTCTTTGACATAGATATTGATTGTATTGATTCCCAAGGTAGATGTGCCAACTCAAATGAAAGAGTTTCGGCCAATTAGTTTGTGTAACGTGGTTTACAAGATTATCACCAAGGTGCTTGTTGCTCGAATCTGCCCATACTTGGATGATTTCATTGGCCCTCTTCAATCTAGCTTTGTGCCCGGCAGAGGAACCACTGATAATGTGATACTTGCTCATGAGGTTGTCCATTACCTCAATCGCTCCACTGCAAAAAAAGGTTCTCTAGCGCTCAAGATCGACCTTGAAAAGGCGTATGATAAGGTTTCTTGGAGATTTTTGGAAGATACTCTCAGGGATTTTAATTTCCCAAACTCAATTGTGCAATTGATTATGACCTGTGTGACCTCTTCCACGATGGCTCTCCTTTGGAATGGTTCTCGTTTACCTTGGTTTACCCCGGCAAGGGGATTACGCCAAGGGGATCCCATGTCTCCATACCTCTTTGTTATGTGCATGGAGAAGTTATCAGTCTGCATCCAGAATGCAGTAAACGATCTTTCATGGCATCCGATCCAGGTATCGCGTGGTGGTCCTCAACTCTCTCATCTATTTTTCGCTGACGACGTATTGCTTTTTTGTAAGGCCAATGCTGGTCAGTTTCAACATGTAGTGCAGATTCTTGAGGAGTTTGGTGACGCTTCTGGCTTGCATGTGAATATTGCAAAGTCTAAAGCAATTTGCTCCAAAGGTGTGCCAACATCGGTTAAGAGGGAGATCTCCTCAGTTTGTCCCATTCCTATTGCATGCGACCTAGGAAAGTACTTGGGGTTTTCGTTGACTAGTGGCAGGACATCTCATGAGAACTTCAAGGGCCTTCTTGACCAGGTGGCTCGCAGGCTAGCTTCATGGAAGAGTCGTCTCTTAAACACGGCAGGTAGAATATGCTTGGCTAAGTCTGTCTTGTCGGCTATTCCAACGTACTCTATGCAGGTTGTGTGGTTGCCTCGTCGAACTCTTTCTTGTCTGAATAAATTGACCAGGTCCTTCATATGGTCTAGCAACTCTGGGAGTAAAGGATGGCATCGGTTTTCTTGGGAAACACTGATTTTACCACAGAATTTGGGGGTCGTGGGTATGAGAGATGCAGTGCATGCAAACACCTCACTCATGGGGAAGCTAGTCTAGGATCTAGTGCAGAATTCTGATAAGCTCTGGGCCCGTGTGTTGACTCACAAATATTTAGAGGGAGCCTCGGTTTTGGAAGCACAAGCAAGTCAAGGTTCCTCCTCGTTTTGGAAAGGCCTTCTGAAAGCGAGGGATGCGTTGAGGGACGGTTTTGTGTTTACTATGGGCAGAGGTAGCACTTCTTTGAGGTTTGGGGACTGGAGTGGTTTAGGGGCCCTTGGCAAACATACTCCTTTCATTCATATTTCCGACTCTCCCCTAACCCTCGCAGATGTGGCCAGGAATGGGACTTGGGACAACTCGAGATTATCATGAATCGGTTGCAGGAATTTAACCCCGTAGTGAGGGGGAATGTTAGTGATCGTTGAGTTTGGAAGCATAGTAGGCAAGGCATCTACAAGGCTTCAGATGGCTATGCTTGGCTGACTAATGGGTTGGTTCAACCCCAAGGGAATGAAAGTTGGATGTGGATTTGGAAGATAATGGCCCCGGAGAAAGTCTGTGTTTTCCTTTGGTTTGTCGTACATGATGTGCTGCAGGTAAATGGCCATCGTTATCGCTGTCACTTTGCAACTTCTCAGTGTTGTCCTCGCTGTTCTCATTCGTGGGAGGACAACCTTCATTGCCTGCGAGATTGTCCTTTCTCCCGAGAGGTTTGGACACGTTTGGATGTGCTTGGTTGGACAGGCTTTGCAGCAGGATCAGTGAAGGATTGGGTGCGCTCCCTAGTTCAAGGTCAGCATTCGTATCTGTTCATTGCAGATGTTTGGGTGTTTGGCGGTGGCGAAATATTATGGTTTTGGGAGATGATGATTGGTCTATTGAGGGCGTGATTCGGTGGATTCACCAGAAGAGCAAGGACTATGCTCGTTGGCTAGGGACAGGGAATTTAGACTCGATTCCTGGACCGGTGCGATGGCAGCTCCCTCCCCGTGCACCGTTAAGCTGAACACAAATGGCTCCTTTCATGAGGATCGTCGACGCATGGGCTATGGCGGGGTGGTGAGGAAATCCTCGGGCAACTGGGTTACAAGATTCCTGGCTGGTGCTAGTGGTGGTGATGCTTTAATGGCAGAACTGTTAGCTCTTAGATATGGACTCCAGTTAGTTTGGGAGAGTGGTATGCGGGTTGTTATGTGTGAAATTGACTGCTTGGAAATTATTGATACGCTGCAAGGGGATCGGATAGATTTTCATGAGCTCGCTGCTGAGTTTGTTGAGGTCAGGAGTTTGCTGCAGCAAGATTGGGAGGTCCAGCTCTTGCACATTCCGAGAAGTGCAAATGATGTTGCAGATTGTCTTGCCGGATTAGGGGCTACTCCCCAGTGCGCGTTGCTTCATTTGGATACTCCACCTATGGAGGTGGATCCCATCTTGGCTAGGGATTTCTTAGCCTTGTAGTTTTCTTTTCTTTGTTGTTTATTTTCCGATGTACAAAAAAAAAAAGAAATTGGTATTTTGGAGCATAAAATTTAGTAGGGTTTTGAGAGCTTTTTCAAGGCTTTTACCGGAGATTATAGGTGCTATTTCTCCTCTCTTGTGATCTTGATTACGATCATGCTTGGCTAAAGCTCTTTTAGTACTTGGGTTGTTGATTCTTTTTATGATTATGTTTTGATTCGATCATTTGCTTTATATGAATTCTATTTATCAATGTACGTAGTTGTTTCAGTATAATCAAGATAAAATGAAACAACTACGTAGATTGATAAATAAAATTCATATAAAGCAAAGGTTCAAATAAAAACATACTCCTAAAAAGGATTTACAATCTAAGTACTAAAAGAGGTTTAACCAAGCATGATCATAAACAAGTTTACAAGACGAGAAATAATACATAGAAAAATTTTATGCTCCAAAATACCAATTTCACGTTCTAATCTATATATTAGTTTTTGCAATATTCCCTTATGCTGCCACCGCTCACTTTTCCTTCTGTTATGTTTCTTTATTGGCTTAATTGCACTTTTCATCCCTGATCTATCACTATTGTGCGATTTGGGTCCCCTTATTTTAAAACGAGCGATTTGCATCCCACATGTTTTTACCGTCAACAACTTTGGTCCTTCTGTTAATGTTCCATCCAAAATTTGACAGAAATGAGTGATTTGGACTTTATTAAATTAGCTGGCACAAAAACAATTCCAAGTAGATAATTAGTTTACACATCATTTTTATTTTACAAATAATACATTATAACCCAAACAAAAATTAAAAAAAATCCCCAAACCCTGATTCTTATCATCTTCAACCTTCAGCCCCCACCACCATCTTCAACCTCTAGCCCCCCACTCGCATGCCACCACCACAACGTCCCCTCCGGCCACCATGCCCCCTCCCTCCAACCCTCCAAATGGCGAGTCGGAGCACAACAATCCCTCACCTCCACCTCCACCTCCACCTTCACAGCCTCATCTCAAACGTGCTCCGATATCAATGACCCTCAACGACCCCTCAACTCCTCACCTCACACCGCAAGTCAAACCTCCTTGTGCCACCGAGTATGGCCGCAACCCAGCGTTTTGCAGATCGATGGAGGCGAAGAAAATAGAACAATAAGAAAAGTAATTGTGTGTTTAAGCTTTTGGCTATGGGGTTTGATTTATGGTTTTTTTGAGTTAAAAGTGAGGGGAAGAAACTGAAAAACTAGCAAAGTAACTCAAAAACCAAATTGATTGTGTTGTTGGGTGGAAAAGTAACTCAGAAACCAACTCAATTTCACACTCTTCATGTTATGTTTTTGTTAAAGAATGAAACTTTGACGAATTAATTGTGTTGGTTGCGTTGTTGAATGAGCAGATTTTAGCACCTTTGCCTAAAAAGAAGACCGGTGGTAGTGGGATGGTGAGAGACGGTGGTGAGAGGGAAGAAGAAAATGGTGGTTGAGAAGGGAGGAAGAATAACTGAAAAAGCAATTGAGATTTTTTTTGTTTTAATTTATTAATTGAAATACAAAAATGATTTGGATAATAATTATGAATGTGGAGCTATGCCATGTCATTAATGAAGTCCACATCATCCAATTTAGACGGAATATATGACGAAAGGACCAAAAGTGTTGACGGTAAAAATATGCGGGATGGAAATTGCTAGTTTTGAAATAAGGGGACCCAAATCGCACAATCGTGATAGATTAGGGATGGAAAGTGGAATTAAGCCTTCTTTATTCACGTGACTATGCCCCTGCATAAGACAAAACAAAACCTATCTAATGCCACGTGTCTTCTTGCAATTGGACCAAGGTTAAAGTGGGGTTTAATCCAGTTCTTTGCGGACCACACTCTTATGGCGGACCTCTGGTCTGACTGAGCCACATGGCAATGAATGACGCTGCAGCCATCAGATCTGTTATGGGTGAATGGAAGCTATGTGGACCAGCAACACTCGATCAACTCTCTTTTTCTGATTTTCCTGAAATTAAAATTAAATAAAAACAAGATAAAATCCAGAAATAAACAACCTAAATCCTAAATAAATCTATAAGTTAAAAAGTACTAATTAATGATAGATAAAAGCTACTAAAATCTAGCAAATCAAAATAAAAACTCATAAAATCCTAAATTAAATATAAATACAAAAATTATATAAAAACATCATCAAAACTAATCGAAACTCAGAAAATAAATAAAAATTAAAATAAAAGACGCCAAAAAATACCCTTATATCCCCGAGTCAAAAACCGTCAAGCCATGGGAGACCAAAAATCCGATGAGTCGCTCATGGTGGAGGATCATTTTCGACCAGCTCACACGACGAGCTTACTCACCTTATCACTGGTCATAAGTTGAATGGCCAGAACTATAACCAATGGGTAAGGATAGCCACAATCTTCCTCCAAGGAAAAGGAAGAGAAGGCTACATCATAGGAGATTCTGAGTGTCCTAAGAAAGGGGACATCAATCTTCAAAAATGGCAACTTGAGAACAACCAAGTGATGATATGGCTGCTCAACACCATGACAAATGAAATTGGAGAAAATTTCATGTTTTATGACATTGCAAAAGACATATGGGAAGCAGTGAAGGAGACATACTCATATGTCGACAACACATCTGTTGTGTTTTAGATAAAAGAATACTCCATGACTTTCGACCGGAAGAATCCTCAGTTACTAAGTATTTTAACATACTCAACAGACATTGGTAGCAACTCGACATATATGAAGAAGTTAAATGGTGTTGTACGGAGGATCAGAAGAAATACAAGGACCAGGTCGAAAAAGATAGAATTTACAAGTTCCTATTAGGACTAAACAAGGATCTTGATGAAGTTCGTGGAAGGATCCTTGGAACCAAACCACTTCCAAAAGTTCGGAAAGCTTTCTCAGAAGTAAGAAGGGAAGAAAGCAGAAGGAAACTCATGCTAGGGACATCCATCTCAGCCCCATCCACTAAAAGCTCTGCAATGGCAGCAAGAGGAAACCAACCTCAACCACCACAAAAGAAAACTCGCCCCTGGTGCGAACACTACAAGATGCCAGGCCACGCCAAGGAGAATTGTTGGAACATACATGGAAAACCTCCGAAAGCCAAGCAATTCAAAGGCAAGGAAGGCAGAGGCAACACTGTGGTTCACCACCAAAACTCTGAGGTAAACTCTAATTCATCACCATTCAGCAAAGAACAAATGGAGACTTTTCAAAAACTCCTTCAGCAAACCATGTTAACTGCAGGAAAAAGTGGTACTACTGCAGTGGCTCAAAAAGGCAATTTCTGACATGCCTTAAACACTAGCAAAGGAAAAATAGAGTCATGGATCATTGACTTAGAAGCTTCAGATCACATGATTGGAGACTTACCTCTGTTTAGTAGTTATTCTCATTGTTCCTATAACTAGACTGTTCGAATAGATGATGGAACACATTCTAAGGTCATGGGTAAAGGATCAGTTATTATCTCCTCACATATTACACTTGAATCAGTTCTATATGTGCCCAAACTTGATTGTAACTTGTTGTCCATTAGCAAGATTACAAGAGATTTGAAAGTGTTACTAAATTCTCTCATAACCTGTGTGAATTTCAGATTTTGGAGTCGGGGAAGACGATTGATGGATTCTACCTCCTCCAAGTTGAAAAATCAGAAAAATTGAAGACCCGTTCTTATGAAGTAGCAATAGTTCCAAGTAGTGAAAATGATGTAATGTTGTGGCACTACAGATTAGACCACCCAAACTTCATGTACTTGGAAAAGATTTTTCCCTCATTATTCAACTAAAACCAGAAGAATTTTCATTGTGAAACTTGCCAATTGTCTAAGCATACCCGCATCCATTACCCACCGCAACCATATCAACCATCTCAACCTTTCTCATTATTCCATAGTGATTGATGTATGGGGAACTTCACGGGTTCACAACGTTACTGGCTCAAGATGGTTTGTCACCTTCATTGACGATCACACACGGTTCCCTTGGGTGTTTCTAATGAAGGAAAAATCAGAAGTTGGGAAGATTTTTGAAGTATTTCATAACATGTTGCAAACACAATTTCAAACCAAGATTCATATATTTAGAACTGACAATGGTCGACAATCTTTCTCTAACTTCCTACCTTCAAAAGGTTGACATTGTTCATCAAAGTTCCTGTGTAGACACCCCCAACAGAATGGATTTGTGGAAAGGAAGAATAGACACCTCTTGGAAGTGACTAGATCAATCATGTCGGCTACTAATGTTCCAAAACAATTTTTGGGAGAAGCTGTCATTTCGGCCACATATCTCATAAACTGAATGCCTTCTCGTATCCTTGATTTTAAGACCCCATTATCCACACTTCAAACCACTTTTCCTGCCAGCAAAATCATTTCTTTCATTCCATTAAAAGTCTTTGGATGTTCAGCCTTTTTCCACAACCTCAACCCCCACCGTAGAAAACTGGACACAAGGTCTATCAAGTGCATTTTTCTTGGTTATTCTCCCCACCAAATAGGATATAGGTGCTACTCTCCCATAACTATTTTTTTTACCACACTATGTATGTATCTTTGAGAATCAACCCTATCCACAAAAGTTGGCATTCAGGGGGAGCAATCATACATGTATCCAACTGAAACTTTGGAATACCAATCTTTAGTACTTGAACAAACTGAACCTACACAAAGCTTACTAGTCCAAGCCTCCTCTCAACAAGCTGAAACAACACCTAAGCCAATTGAAAGGAGAACATAAGTTGTAGCAGAAATTGAAAATGATGAAGTTTTAACTTCATCCCAACAGAATCAAGACCCAAAAGTACAAGGAGGAAACTTGAAGACTTATGAAAGGAAAAAAGAGGAAGGATGTAGAGTCGAGCACAACTCCAACGCAGAACCATGAGTCCAACTAGGCCCTAGAAAATGAAGTCCTTGCGGGTGATGTTATTCCTAATTATGCTCCTGTTAACATGAATACATTTGACACTGATATTCCTATTACCATGAGAAAAAGGGTGAAAACTTATACTCAACACCCTATTGAGAAATATGTTTCATATGGAAAGCTATCACAAAAATACAGGTCATTTGTAGCTGCTGTTGACAACATAGAAATTCCCAAAAAAATTCAAGAAGCTCTGTAGAAACCTGAATGGGCAGCAGCTGTAACAGAAGAAGTTCAAGCACCGGTAAAAAATAGGACTTGGTAAATCACCATTACACCATAAGGAAAGAGGCCAGTGGGATGCAAGTGGATATTTTCAGTCAAATACAATGTTGATGAAGTATAAAAAGGTACAAGGCCCGGTTGGTTGCAAAAGGATTTACACAATCATATGGACTGGATTATGAAGAGACATTTGCACCTATGACAAAACTCAACTTTGTTTGAGTCCTATTATCTTTGGCAGCAAATCTAGATTGGTCTCTTCACCAACTAGATATAAAGAATGCATTTCTAAATGGTGAGTTAGAAGAAGACGTGTATATGCAAATACCTCCCGGACTTGAATCACTTAACACCTCAAACATGGTATGCAGACTACTATGTTTGCTAAGCACTTTATGGATGGGAAGATAACCTTGTTTATTGTCTATGTTGACGATATCGTTATTACAAGAGACGATTATGGCCAAATCAAACGTCTAAAGAGTCCTTTAGCCAATGTATTTGAGTTCAAGGATTTGGGCCAGCTCAAGTACTTTCTAGGGATGGCAAAGAATGACATTTATGTTTCTCAGAGGAAGTACACTCTGGATTTACTTCAAGAAACTGGGATGCTGGGATGCAAAGCATCTAATACTCCCATAGAGCCGGTCAAAATAAGTGAAGAGGAAAGTATACCAGCTGATAAAGATAGATATCAAAGTCTGGTTGGAAAATTAATTTATCTAACTCACACCAGGCCGGATATTGGCTTTGCTGTAAGCTTGGCTGGTCACTACATGTCAAACCCAACTAAGACTCACATGAAGACTATGAACAGAATCCTCCAATACCTAAAGCGGTCACCAGGTTGAGGACTTTATTTTTAGAAGAACTCAAACAGAGGCATTGAAGTCTACCACATGCTATTACACCTTTGTATGGGGAAATATGGTAACTTGGAGAAGTAAGAAACAATCCATAGTAGCTAAGAGTAGTGCAGAATCTGAATTTAGAGCTATGGCACAAGGTATTTGTGAAGGAATTTGGTTCAAACGAATGGTGGATGAGATCAGAATTCCTACCAATTACACAATGAGAAAAATGTGTGACAACAAGGCTGTTATAAGCATTGCTAAGAATCCAGTTCATCGTGATGGGACAAAGCATGTGGAGATTGATAGGCATTTCCTTAAGGAGAGAATCGATCAAGAGATTATACGTGTTGATCATATTCCATCATGCAAGCAGACATTATGACTAAAGCTCTTCCAAGGAACATAAATGAAAATATCAGATTCAATCTGAGTATGATAGATATCTTCCACCCAGATTGAGGGGAAGTGTTGAAAGTCAAACACAATTAATTAGCACACTAATAATTAGAGTCTGATTTGTACAGCTAATTAGGACTTTTATGTCAATATAATTAGCATTCATAGAGAGAATATTTTCCTTGATTTTCAGGCTAGAATAGTGCCCAGGTCTTTAGTCATTTGTATTCTATAAATATTGATGATGTATCATTTTACCATTCAATATAATATCATACATTTTCCGCACTTCCTCCCTTGAAATTTATTATATTTGCACTGATTTCCCCTCTCTAGTTTATAAAATGTAATAACCTCCCCTCATTCCTATATCATTTTAAAAAAAGGGTGTTGAGTATTATAATGACAAATCTTAAAGGAGGTAGGTGCAATAATGATAAACTTCAGGGAAAGCTAGTGCAATGTTCCAAATAAAGTAAGGGTCGTTAGTGTTTTGCTAAAAAATAGAGGAAAGTCATTGCAACAATGATAAACTTTTTTTTTTGAAGTTCAATACGGCGGCTGACTTTCATTAAAAAGTTGAATAAGCGTCTACAAGTATAGCCTCTGCTACAATCTGAGGTGGATTATCCCACCAGGTAGAGGAAGGAAATTCATTTGCTAACGATGCGAGCACATGAGCTGCATTATTTGCTTTCCTATTAACATGGCTGAAAGATATAAAACGAAAAGACTTAGCCAGCTCCTTGCAATCATGGATAATGGGATCAATATCAGGTATGCATCTGATGTAAGATCAAGTTTTGATCATGTAGTACAACTCTATGTTTTGATGATTACAAGTTAACGTTTTAGTATGAACAATTATGGTACTCTAACGTGTTTTCTGAGTGTGTTCATGACAGACTCTGACCTTGATATAATCTCACACAAATCTGAAGCACTTTGCTTAAAGAGTGACCCTAGCAACGCTTTCGCAATCTCTATGTTCAAACTGAACAGTAGAAAAGCTTCAGAAGATCTGAAGATTTTCAAGCTCTGATGTGGACTCAGCTCACTTGAAGTTCTGAAGATCCAGACGTTCTGATAACCCAGACACTCTGAAGGTTCAGAAGCTCTGATGGTTTAGAAGACTCTGAAGATCCAGAAGCTGAAAAGTGAAGACTCTGAAGTCCAGAAGCAAACTGGCTCTGAAGACCAAGTGAAGGTATGAAAAACGGTAGAAAGGGGGGGTTTGAATAACGTTTTCAAGATAAAACTTCCACCTTAAAGATTTTAACAAATCTTTTCGAGAACAAAGTGCTAAAGATGAGAGATAGAAAAGCACACAAGGATTTTATCCTGGTTCACTTGATAAATCACTCAAGCTACTCCAGTCCACCCGTTAAGGTGATTTCTTCCTTCTTGATGAAGGCAATCCACTAATCAGGTATGTGTTACAACTGCACTTGAAACCTACAAGTGACTAACAATACACTGACTTAGCTCACACTAAGATTCACTCTCTTAGTCTTCTCTAGGATCCGATCAACCTTGATCTCCTAAAGGGAAACTATACAACTGTATATGAAGTTCTTGTTTACAAAGAAAGTGCTTCTAAAAAGCTTGTAGTAAACACAATGAAATTCAGGATGAAAGAAAGCTTAGAAGTATTTGAATATTTCTTGCGCGTGTGTATATGCTTCTAGCCGCTTCGTTCAATCTTCAGTCACTATTTATACTCCAAGGATTAGGGTTGAACGTTGCATGGAAATGCTACCGTTGGAGGGCAGTTCTGGAAATTCCAGCTTCTGCTGTGGCTGAGAACGTTAGGTAGGTCGTCAGGAAAGTACATTCGCTTTTGTACTTGGATAGCGACTTGACCTTTAAACCTAGGAGACTTCTGATCAGGGGAATGCTTCATGTTGGAACTTGTGAAGCCGGTTGATCAGAGTTAGAGGGAAAGCACAAATCCTCTGACCGTTGTATCTTCTGATTCTGAACTCAGAGGGAAGTACATGGTCTTCAGAGTTTCTTGCTTCTGGACATCAGAGTTTCCACTGTTCAGCTTCTGGATCTTCAGAGTCTTCTACACCATCAGAACATCTGAACCTTCAGAGTTTCTTGGTTGTCAGAACTTCTGGATCTTCAGAACTTCTGGTGGCTGAGTCCATATCAGAGCTTGTATAACTTCAGATCTTCTGAAGCATTTCTACTGTTCAGAGTGAACATAGATGTTGCGAAAGCGTTGCTTGGGTCACTCTTTATGCACAGTGCTTCTGATTTGTGTGAGACAGAATCAAGGTCAGAGCCTGTAAATAGCACACTCAGAAAAACACGTTAGAGTACCATAATTGTTCATACTCAAAAGGTTAACTTGTAATCATCAAAACATAGAGTTGTACTGTAACACCCCGATTTCGGTGGCGTCACTTTAGTAACCGAAAGTAAACTTAATGCGGAAAAACGTGAATATATATTTTTTTTTGATAATAACTAAGACAAGACTGAAATAGATAAAACCCAAAAGCGAAAAGCAATAAAACTAATATGCAATATATATAACCGCCCCCGCTGTAAGTAACAACCTCGTCACGAGTAACCTCCAGTGACGGAAAGAAAAGTGTAGCGCCCGAAGGCAATATATACAAACCAAAAGAAAAGGGTGAAGTGTCCGCAACACCATCCCTCAAAACTGAGAATGAGCTGGCCCATCGGCCTGAAACAAGACCTCCTAAGTCCAACCAACTCTCTGTGATTCCCGTAAGGAAACCACACAAAAAGCTATCGGCGGGAAACTACCCTGTTCCCAAAGAAAACAAATGATGTTCAGAGCTAAGACTCTACTCCTACACTAATCCCATCCCGAGGAGCTCACACTAACACCCAGTCCTACGTGCCAGCATGATCGTCGTCTGAACCAGAATCCAGAACGACCTAGTCTATGTACACCATCCGTCCTCCTCTCGCGACCGCGATGCGCTTCTATTCCAGCATCTCAAAACCTAGTTCCCCCCCCCGAAGGGTGAACCATCACGAACCGGTCCGCCATGGACATCTGACAAAGGGCGTTTGTCCGCCAAAGCACACACAGAAGACGCGAGGGTCAACTCCAAAGAATTACGTAAATAATAGCACGGATAGATACAAATAATAGAATAGCCACTTAGGCTTATAGCTAGGGATAACATCCTAGGGTTACATATTCCATAATGAACTTAACAACAATAATAACAATTAACATGTTCCAAATAGGTTTAACAAATAACAATCACATTCGACAACTAAATTAGTATGCATGTTGCATGATATGCAATGCAGGTTAACCCAGTCAACCAATATGCATTCCGGAACGGATGGACATCAACGGATCAGCCCTAGCACCAGCCACGGTGGGACCATTTCGGCCCGCATGCCTCTTACTCCAACAACAACACGTAGTCAGATCAGCATAAAACCCGAAGGCCTGCCATTTCGGTCTGCTACTAAGAGTCACCTAGCAGCGCTCTTACGCGGAAATCCTGGTCTTATAACCAATTTTGGAATCCGCCGTGGTCCGGTATCTCGCCGTGTTTAAACCACTTAATGAGTGCATGCAATGCAGTGATTAGCCAAACAACGTCTCCGACCTCACTCGACACGTCGCCACGTGTTCTAGCTAAATTAATGTCTCTAAAAACTTACCCTAAGGTAAAGTCGATTCTGCGACAAAAGACACTTCTTCACATCAACATAGTAACTCATGATGATCTCCAAATCATCCGACTCATCTCAATCCGATGGTCACAACTGCTCAACGAGCACAGAGTATCACACTCTCGGAAACTAACGGTTTCTCGGACTTATCCCCAGGATAGCCCAACAACACATAGCTGCTCCAACAACACAAGAGCATCAACATACTCAACACTTCTCAACTTCCTCAACAATTGGATCCGACGACACTTCTCGTTTTCCAAAACTAAGATTTGCATCCGAAGCTTCCTTTCGAGTTTATTATCATTAATTGAGGATTTATAGGTTGTTTAATGTCTTATGAGTTTTCTTTTCAAAATAATATCTTTTTTAGTCTTATCGCAAAATCTTATAAGTTCTCGGGATCTCCTAATCCTCAAATGACTCCAGAGAATGTCTCGATCCATAAACATCATAACAAGGCCCGAATCTCATTCGTCCTATCAAGCTTTCTCAAAACTCTCAAAATAAAATCGGCATGACCTGCCCGCTATTCTCACCATTCAGAAACTCAGATTTCATTGCATAAGCATAAATAACTCAGCACAATCAGTCGACATGTCATATATCAACATATTAAGCGATAACCACATAGCACTTAGCATATAAGCATGCACCACACATCCTAGATTACCCACATAGCACATAGCATGTAAGCCAATCTCAAAAACATTCAGTAGATGAATCATCTACATTGTCAGCCGAAGCCTCAGAAAACATTTTCCAATCACACACAATCCAGTGCATAAACAGTAAACAATGTCGAAAGCATCGACCCTAAGCATTAACTAGAGATTCAGTGAGAAGCCCTCACCTGTAGATTCTCCAGGGTGAACTTCAAACTCTTCCTCACAAGCAAATCGTTGCTCCTCAGGAAATTCCTCAAAAGCTCCTTTAAAGCAAAATCACAGAAATACTATCAAAATCTATCGAAACTAAGCTATCGATACTTACTAAGGTTACTCGAAGTAATCTATACTCTAAGGTACGTAATCTAGCGCGAAAGACAAGTTTTCGGAAAAGGAAATTTTCCTCCTCCTCCTCCTATAGGCTCGGCCACTTTAGGAAATTAGGGGACTCGATTTTTCTTCGATCAAACTTGGTTCCTATGCTATCATTAGCCGTAACTAAGGTTATTCTGAACTCGGAAAAATTATCGGATCAAAAACTGTCGCAGGGGTATTTTGGTCATGATTTTTAACTTAGAATTTTCAAAACTGAAATCCCAAAAACCAAATTTGACAGGGACGTCACCAACGACGTTTATGACAACTAATCCTACTAGCACTAAGCTAAGGCGATAGTTTTTAGCCTAAAGGTTGAAGCTTTACTCCAAAAACTCCAAAAATGGGTATTTAAGGCTAAAATTGATTCCGGCGGAAATCCGGCAACATAACGGAAAATCTAACCCGGCAGAAGTGATCTTGGGCACATAAGGAAGAGGTTTAGAATCAGAAATGAAATATTCAGGATAGTTTTGCAAAAACCTCAAAACTATCAGCTCGAAAAAGTCTACAGAAAAGCTATGGAAAAAGCGATCGGAGGTAAGGATTAGCGACTATACCTCGAAACCTTGAAGCAGCAACTGATTGATCGACGATCAAGCAAGGATTGAACAAAATCTCTTCCTCCTTCTTCTTCTTCTTGGCCGCGGGTTTGGGTGGGGAAAATGGTGGAAAATTTGTGTTTTTCTTCCTTTCTTGGCTATATATAGAGGTTGGCAAAACGCGGTAAAATGAAAGTTTCGCGAATCTGATTTTTCTGTCTTCATTCTCCATGAATTCTAAGATATGTTTTGGCGAAAGAATTCCAAAACTAAAAAGAGGTCTCCTTGTATTTTTGGCAACTAATGCATAGTCGGTATAAAACTATTTTACCCGATAAGTTGCTTTTTGCATCGGATGTCGGAATAGAAAACTTCCTTCTGAAGAAAGATTGAAATCATCAAGAGAAATGGGTGTACGCGTGTAGAATCTTCATTTGATGTTCCGAATAGAAAAATTCTTCAGAGTCGGGTGATTCTAGGGTTTTGAAATACCAGGGTTTCGGTTTCGGCAAACTTCCGATGATTGGAATCGGACGTTCGTAGATCCTAGAGTTTCGCCTCGAAACGATTTTGATTTATGGAAAAAGAGAAGTTCTAACATTTCTCTGAAGATTTTTGGAATTAACTTCCATCGTGCCTAAAAGTGAAAACTAGCTATATACTAGGGTTTCTGACCTAGGTTTAAGCGTGTAACAATCGTGCTATAACTTAAATCGACTTCGATATAATCCTTTGACTTTTCCTGAACTTTCTCCTTCATAAATTTATTTCATTTGGTAAACTCTAGTTCAGGTTTCCCTTCACCATACATCAAACCTACTTGTGAATAAGAATTTATTCACTTGGTATAAACTGAAAACTTGGGCCTTACATGTACTACTAGATCAAAACTTGATCTTACAATCTCCCCCTTTTTGATGATGACAAAACTAAGATTTTTGATGAACAATTCTTAAACATTAAACTGAATTCACTCAGAGTTTAGGGATATAGAGTAAGACTTATCCAGATGTGAATAGTTTATCTTGCTCATTCTGAATTCAAGTCACAGCTTGATTCTGAGCTTAGCTCCCCCTGAATCTAATACTTGATGAAAACGTTAGAAAAGTCTAGATTCTGAGCTAAATAATATAAGAGTTCAGAGTGAACAACTTATGACATAGATGAAAATAGAATAATCAGAGCGCATAAGTATTCAGAGTCAACGGACAAGGTATCAGAGTCTTGGGTCAGAGTCAAACTAATATCACTTCAGAAGAAGTGAAATGTATTCCTTGTATTTGCCCAGTGACACATCTATGGTCATAAAGGTGGAACTCTTAAATTCTCCAAAAGAAAAATAAATCACACTAACACATCTTACACATCAAAAACTGGGTTGTACTCCCCCTTTTTGTCATAAGCAAAAAGCTTAGGGTGTGAAAAACTTAGCTTGAAGTACAAGGTACTCCCCCTTAGAGAAGGTCTAAGTTTGAAGAAAGAAAATAAAATGATGCATGAATCAGAGTTAGGTGAAGTAAATAGAAGAGTTAATGCAAAAGAAGAACGGTTACCACCGGCCAAGGGAGTAAAGGAAGGGGTCAGTTACCAAGAACTTATCCTCGAGAAACTGTAGAAGCATTAACTTGCAGAGAGAAAGTTTAACCTATATAAAGCGATGGAGAAAGAGGGTAAGCTTCACAACTCAGACAGTTTAAAAAAATGGCATCATACATGGTTGCACTAGAAGAGCTCAGAAGGAAGGCCTTTGAGGAAGACATGTTCCTGAACATAAGGCATCCAGAGGGGACAAAAACCATATCGGAGCTGACAAGGACACTACTAGAAGAGGACCTGCGTCTAGAGTTGAAGAGTGACTTAGAAGAATTCCTTGCCTTCGTGGAAGAAGTTCAAGAGCTCAGCCAGTTAGAGCTGAGGCTACTGGAAGAGAAAGACGCGATAGAAGGAAAGCTCAAGACAACAGAAGAGGTTCGGGAGAGGAACGAGCTGATTGTCAATCTCAACAACATCCAGTATTCACTGGATCGTCTGGAGAGGGAGAGGTCAGAGCAGCGCCAGCAGTGCAGAAGAATGAGGAAGGATCCTCCATTCTAGACTTTAGGAAAAAAGAAAAAGTATGATGTAAACATAATGATTATGAATAATAAAAAAAAATTTGCAAACACAATGTGACAAATATATAGATATATATGCAAAGAGAAACAGTAACTAACAAAACAGAAAAGCTAAGGTAACAAAAAAAAGTTAAAATAAAACTAAGTTAAGAAGGAAAAGCGAAGAGATCCTAAGACTAGGGTTTATCAGTGCGACGCAGAAGTTCCATCATCATTTGCTTCATGTCCTGTAGCATAGACTCATGAGTATCAAGACGTTGTTCCATGAGGTCGAGTTTGGACGAGCTTGACGGTGTGGAGCTGGAAGGAACATTCTAAGCAGCTTGATGAGCTGGAGTGGAAGCAGAAGCAGCCGGAGTAAAAACCACTGGTGCAAGTCTAAGGGCTTCAGCTTCAGCTTCAAGTCGCTCTCCCTTTAATCTTGCTTGTTCAGCTTGAGCTGCGGCTAGACGTGCAGCTTCTGCAGCTTCCTCTTGCTTTCGTCTGGCCTCTTCAGCAGCTTCAAGGAGCTTGAGTCTTTGTTGTTGTTCATGAAGAGCTACCCTTCTAGCAAACCTCTGCTTTGCAGCTTTGATCCTCTGATCCCTTTCAGAAACGAGATGACTCATCATAGCAGGAACCTGAGCAACTAACCAAGTACTCAGATTATCCCATTCCGCAGCAACAGAGTCAGGACTCTCACTTAGATCAGTATGCCCTTTGACGTTGCGAATCATCAGTGAAGCTTCATGATTAAACACACTGATGCACTCAGAAAGAGAGGTTGGTCTTAGGTGAGTGTAGGGAACAATGGATAGGTTGGTTTCAGGAGAGGTTGGGTGGTTGCTGCTGTTTGCCTCAGAGACACCTTGAGGAGAACCAATGTTAAACATTTGAGCATTTGGTTCAGAGGTTCCAAGGTGAGGTTCAGAGGTTTCAACCAGAGGATGTGGTGACCTAACCGAGGAGTGGTTAGACACAGATTGTTCTGGTTCTGGTTGAATTGGCTCTTGATGGACAGGGTCAGGTTGAGCCTGGTGAGCCAAAGGGTCTGCCTCATGTAAGGGATTGGCCAAGATAGGTTCATCTGGGTCAACTAGACGTTCAGGTCTAGGGCCAGGATATCTCCTAGGGCTTGGACAAGTGAGGTAATACTCTTCTAGGGTAGACACCTTTTCTTTTCTGGCTTCCATAAATTTTCGAATGGATTCAGAGTTATTGGAGGGAGAGGAATCAGCAACATTGGTGGGAAATGATACAGGTGTATAGACACTGGAAGAATCTGTATCAGTGGTTCTGGCAACCAGACGTTCTGATGCTCTGGGAACAGAGTGATCAGACGTTCTGGGTTCAGGTTCTGGTTGAACAGGAATTGTGAGTTCAGGTTCAAGAGTAAGGGGTTCAGATTCTGGATTGTATTGAATGGTAATAGGTGAGGTTGGATCAGAGGGTCCGGTAGGTTGGTTCTGAAGCATATTCCAGAGAGGTGCTTCGTTTGGAGAAGGTTGGAAAAATGAAGACCGGGGTGAATTAGGTTGAGAGGTGGTTTGTGCAGCTGGTTGGGATTCAGGAATGGGAGTGAGTGGGTTTGTGGATCGTTTGAGCATAGCAGAGATGGGGAGTGCATCAAATGAATTCAAATCAGCATCAGAATCAACAACAGACTTACTTGATGATCGCACTGATGACCGAGTCACTCTGGGAGGAGTTTCAATCCTTCTGACCACTTGAGCAGCTGGTTCCACCCTTGTAGGCTTCACCACAAGTCTGACTTGTTTCTTCTTCTTCTTGGGAGGAGAGGGACCACCATCATTATCACCATCATTACCATCATTACCATCATTATCATCTGGCTTACGGGTTTCATCATGTTTCCTCTTTGGCTGGTCAGCTTTCTTTCTCTTTGTCAGAGGGACATCAGATTCCTCAGAGGATTCTTCTAAGACCATCTTCCTCTGGGCTTTCCTCTTGGGAGGAGAGTAAAACTCTGGAGCTGGCGGCAGTCTTCTGAAGAATTCATCTAAGTTAATCTCAAAGCCTTGAGCCCTTAGGTCTTCAACATAGCATCTAATAGCTTCAGGGTTGTCTGCCTGTGTCCACAGAGGATAGTCATTCAGAGGCACCCTTCTCTATCTGATTTCAGCAGATGTATCTTCATGAGCTGGGGCAATTTTCTTCTGGACTAAACCCATCTTCTTCTTCAGAGAATTGGCAGTGAAGACATCACTGACAATGGTGCTCAAGTCCTCTACGCATCCAGCATTGACCAGATCTTGCACAAGGTTGCTCTCAATGAAGAGATCTGAGAGCAATCTCCCAAAAGGGATATACTTGATTGCTGACTTGATGGAGGCAGTTGTTCTTGATTTCCTGATACATTCCTTCAGGTATGAGAACAGGAAGAAAGGGAGACAGATCTTCGTCTTGTCTTGGATGAAGAACAACATCGCCTTCTGGCTGAAGTTGATGTAATCTGGGGAACTGCCCTTTGGCCTCTGGTTGATACAGTGCAGCAGAATCTTGTGCCAGATTCTGAGCTTGGGATGAAGATCCACCACCTTGTAATCAGTCTTGCCCGGTTTGTATGTGGTGTACAGGGCCTTGTTGGTCTCATCCTTCGTTTTGGGTTTCAGCTTCGATTCAGTGAGTTGGAATCGATACTCATGTGCAGTCTCTGCACCCAGCAGATTCACGAATGACTTCTCAGTAATTATGATCCTCCTACCAGCAATGTGGGAGACCACCTGAGTGTCATCGCAGTCAGCATGCTTCCAGAATTCCTTGACCAATTTGTCGTACACCGGTCCTCGAAGCCTGTTGAAGTAATTTTCCCAGCCTTGAACACGGACTTCAGGACGAAGATCATACCCATTTGCAGCAAGATTGTCGAGGTCGAATCTCTATTCTGCCAGTACTTGAAGTTCTTCAGGAGCGTACACACAATGAACGGCACATCCCCGTTCTGCAATCGGAATTACTTGCTCTTGACCTTGACCTTGAGCAGGAGCTTCAGGACCCAATTGGCCTGTAGCTTGACCCACTACCATGTGAGGGAACCTGGTTGCTTCGGCAGCTTCGTTTCTGGTTTGTCTCACCATTGTTGGAGCGGTTGAAGGTTTTGGGGTAGAAGATGAAGTTGAAAGATGAACAGAGAGCGAGAGAGAGATCGTGGGTAAGCGGTTTATGAAAATGCAGAAGAGAGAGAGTAAAAACCGAAAGTGTAGGAGATCGTGTGTGTATAGTGGGTTTTGACAAATAACCGCTGTTGATTCAAAAAGCAAATTAAAATCAACGGTTAAAAATTAAAGACATCATAGTAACAGTAAATACACGTATCACACACAGGAGAGAAGCACATCTACACACATTATGACAGACTGTCACACAGGCACAAGGAACTATGCATCAGAGATACTGACACACGTGTTACTGTCTCAGCTTCAGAGTCAGCACCAATGGGTACATACACTCTGTTGGAGTTACCTTCTGGACTAGACATCTTCTGATCAAGAAGTATCATAGTCAGAGGTTCTGATCCATCTTCACTCTGGACAAAAGTCCATATTCAGATTTTTCAAAATAAAATTAAATCTATCCTCTGCTAAGGGCTTTGTAAAGATATCTGCCCATTGATGGTCAGTATCAACAAACTTCAGAAGAAGTACGCCCTTCTGTACATAATCTCTAATAAAGTGATACTTTACCTCAATGTGCTTTGCCCTTGAATGTAAGATAGGATTCTTACTCAATGAAATTGTAGCAGTGTTATCACAATAGATTGGGATATTGCTCTCAAGGATCTGATAGTCCTCCAGCTGATGTTTCATCCAGAGCATCTGGGTGCTGCATATTGCTGCTGAGATATATTCTGCCTCTGCAGTGGATAGTGCAATGGTTGATTGCCTCTTGCTTGCCCATGAGACTAGATTACTTCCCAGAAATTGACAATTTCCAGAAGTACTTTTTCTCTCTGTTCTATCTCCAGCATAATCAGCATCACAATAACCTGAAAGCTTATACTCTGATGTTTTCTTATACATCAAGCCAAGGTTAGTGGTGCCTTTCAGATACCTTAGGATCCTCTTAACAGCAGTTAAGTGGGTTTCCCGTGGATCTGATTGGAAACGAGCACATAAGTGAACACTAAATAATATATCTGGCCTAGATGCAGTTAAATATAGAAGAGATCCTATCATACCACGATAAAGCTTCTGACAAACTTTACCACTTGCATCTTCTTTCTCCAGAATGCATGTAGATTCCAGCATGTTGAACTTCATCAGAAGTTCTTTAGTGTACTTGCTCTGATGGATATATGTTCCTTCTGGTGTTTGATCAACTTGCATTCCCAGAAAGTACTTTAGTTCTCCCATCATACTCATCTCAAATTCAGCCTGCATCATCTCAGAAAATTCTTTGCATAGAGATTGATTAGCAGAACCAGATTTGCACAATTAAGATATCGTCTTTATAAGTTTTGCAAAAGAGAGTTGTATCTACTTTACCCCTTACAAACTCATTCTTCAGAAGGAATGAGCTGAGTCTCTCATACCATGCTTTGGGAGCTTGCTTCAGACCATAGAGTGATTTCTTCAATTTGAACACATGATCTGGTTTCTTTTCATCTTCAAAACCTAGGGGTTGATGAACATAGACTTCCTCTGAAATATAACCATTTAGGAAGGCACTCTTCACATCCATCTGATGAAGAACTATGTTGTGATTCACTGAGAAGGAGATCAACAGTCTGATTGCTTCTAGTCTTGCTACTGGAGCAAATGTTTCTGTGTAGTATATTCCTTCCTGCTGGTTGTAGCCTTGTGCAACTAGCCTTGCCTTGTTTCTGACTACATCTCCTTTCTCATTCAGTTTGTTTCTGAACACCCATTTTGTTCCAATTACATGGACACTCTCAGGCTTCTTCACTAAGCTCCAAACATCGTTCTTGGAGAATTGATTCAATTCTTCTTCCATGGCCAGAATCCAATCCTTGTCCTGAAGAGCTTCATCTATGGACTTGGGTTCAATTAAGGACACCAATCCTTTCAGACTGAGCAGAGTCTCTTCAGAGGGTCTGAAGGCTGATCTGGTTCTGACTGGTTCATCTTTGTTGCCCAGAATCAATTCCTTAGGATGTGATGCAATGATTCTGCTTTTCTTCTGAGGTTGTGAATCAGAGGGACCAGCTTCTTCTTCTGGATCATCTTCCTCTGGCTCAGCTTCCTCTGGAGCTTTGCCTTTGTCAGAAACATTTATACTTAAATCTGCAAATTTCTCAACTAGCTTTGACTGGTCAGAGTCAAGCTTATCGTCAAATCTAACATGAATAGACTCTTCAATAGTCTTAGCATCAGTATTATAAAATCTAAAACCTTTAGATCTCTCAAAATAACCAAGTAATAGACATTTAGAAGACTTAGCATCAAATTTATGCAATCTATCCTTAGTATTAAGAACATAACAAACACAACCAAAAGGATGAAAGTAAGAAATGTTGGGTTTTATGTTCTTCCACAATTCATAGGGAGTCTTATTCAGAATTGGTCTCACAGAGATTCTGTTCTGAATGTAACATGCTGTATTTACTGCCTCTGCCCAAAAGTGCTTAGCCATGCCAGTTTCTTGGAGCATGGTTCTAGCCATCTCCTGAAGAGTTCTGTTCTTCCTCTCAACAACACCATTTTGTTGAGGAGTTCTTAGACAAGAGAAATCATGTGCAGTTCCATAGGAATCAAACAGACTCTCAAACTTGTCATTCTCAAACTCTCCACCATGGTCACTTCTGACACGCACAATCCTACAAGCCTTCTCGTTTTGCACTTGGGCAATGAAGGTAGAGAACACAGCATGAGACTCATCCTTGCGGGTTAGAAACTTTACCCATGTCCAGCGGCTATAGTCGTCAACAATGACCATCCCATATCTCTTGCCACCTATAGACTCAGTTTTCACTGGTCCAAAAAGGTCGATATGCAGAAGTTCCAACGACCTTGAGGTTGAGACAACATTCTTTGCCTTGAAAGGGACTTTAGTGAATTTGCCTTTCTGACATGCTTCAGAAAGAGCGTCTGAAGCGAACTTCAGATTTGGTAAGCCCCTGACAAGGTTTAGCTTGCTCAGCTGAGAAATCTTTCTCATACTGGCATGCCCTAACCGTCTATGCCATACCCACTGCTCTTCATTAACAGAAAGAAGGCACTTCACATTCTGAGCCTCCAACTCAGATAATCTGATCTTATAAATGTTGTTCTTCCTCTTGCTGTTAAACAGAACAGAGCCATCGATCTGACTTACAGCCCGACAGGACTTTTGATTAAAGATAACATCATAACCCTTGTCAGCTAATTGACTTATAGACAATAAGTTATGAGTTAAGCCGTCTACCAATAACACATTATCAATGCATGGACTACTATCTACACAAATAGTACCAGTACCAACAATTTTACCCTTTTCATTTCCTCCAAAGCCAACTTCGCCTCCAGGCTTAAGTTTTAGCTCTTGGAACATACGCCTTTCTCCCGTCATGTGACGCGAGCATCCACTGTCCAGATACCATGATTGGTGTTTCAGTGGAGCTATCAAGGATATCTGCAACATAGATAATCTTGTCCTTAGGTACCCACTTTCTGGGTCCTCTCTTGTTAGTTACCCCAGAGGTTCTGATCACCTTGGGTTTCTCAACATGATAATGTAAAGGAATTTTTGCATGATATTTAGACATGGAGAAAGATCCCTTTTTAAGAAGGGTTTTAACAACTTTAGCAGGTAAAGGATCAGGCAATATGGTACCAGAGCGAACAAAGCATTCATACAAGGATTTAGCTTTAGACACAGAGGGCTCATTTCTAATTGGTTTAGAATAGCCAATGCCATGCATTCCATTTCTGCTTACGCCATAGATCATTGAAGCCATTAAGCTTCTATCTACGCTCTTAGCCAGGAATCTTTGAAAAGACTTTTCATACTTAGATTCATTTCTACAATCAGAGGCATCACAAGCAACTATTTCTTCTAACTTAGCGATCTGGTTCTTAAGCACAGAGTTGGAATTGATCAAAGCATGATTATCATTTTTCAAATCAGAAATAATTTTCTCATGTTCAGAAGGAGTCTTAGAAACAGCAGATAAGTTCTTTTTCAACTTCTTATGCTTAGACAATAAAGAGTTATACTTATCCATGATATCAGGCAAGGCATGTTTCAGTTCAGAGGTAGAGAAAGAAGCGAATACCTCATTTTCATCGTCTGAGTTAGGATCTCCTTCTGATTCTGAGTCAGAGTCAACAGCTTCCTTTGACTCTGCTCCTTTGTCTTTGACAATAGCCATGAGTCCTTGGACTTCACCATCAGAGTCAACATCCTCTGACTCTGATTCATCAAATGTCACCATCAGACTCTTCTTTGTCTTGAAGTGCTTCTTTGGCTTCTTGTCCTTCTTGAACTTTGGACAGTCACTTTTGTAGTGCCCTGATTCTTTGCACTCAAAGCATGTGACTTCCTTAATTGATGACTTCTTCTGGCCTGAGGATTCAGACTTTCCTTTTTCCTTTCCAGAGCCTTTGTACTTGCTCTGCCTGTGCTTCCAGATGCGGTTGAGTCTCTTGGAGATCAGAGTCAGCTCATCTTCATCAGAATCTTCTGATGCTTCTTCAGATTCTTCTGCTTCAGCTTGGAGAGCCTTTGACTTCTCAGCCTTAGCCTTTTCAGATTTGGATTTCAAGGCTATAGACTTTTTCCTCAGATCTTGCATCTCAGAACGCTTCAGCTCATGGCATTTCAGAATGCTAATGAGTTCTTCTAAACTCATATGCTCAACATCTCTTGTGAGCTCAATTGATGTCACTAAAGGCAACCAGCTTTCAGGAAGACACCTGATGACCCTTATGACATGATCTTTTGTTGTGTAGCTCTTGTTGAGAGGTCGTATTCCAGCTACAAGCAACTGAAATCTGGAGAACATTTCTTCAATGGTCTCATTTGGCTCCATGATGAAGGATTCATACTTTTGGATCAAAGACAATGCCTTTGATTCTTTGACTTTCTTGTTTCCTTCATGAGACATCTTCAGAGATTCAAAAATGCCTTTTGCAAACTCACGATCTGTAATCTTCTGGTACTCTTCATAAGAAATAGCACTTAGAAGAATTGCTCTTGCTTTGTGATGTTGTGAGTACAGCTTCTTTTGATCTGCAGTCATCTCTGACCTTGGAATCTTCTTGCCATATGCATCGACTGGACGCTCATAGCCATCCACAATAATATCCCAGAGATCTGCATCAAAACCCAGAAAGAAACTTTCGAGTCTATCTTTCCAATACTCGAACCTTTGACCGTCGAACATAGGAGGCTTTGCATTGTATCCATCTTTCTGTGTTTCACTTGTGGTAGCCATTGTTTTTCACACCGGCCCGGATCACTGAACACTGTTAGGTGTGGTAATCAGAGCTTGCGCTCTGATACCAATTGAAGGTATGAAAAACGGTAGAAAGGGGGGGGTTTGAATAACGTTTTCAAGATAAAACTTCCACCTTAAAGATTTTAACAAATCTTTTCGAGAACAAAGTGCTAAAGATGAGAGATAGAAAAGCACACAAGGATTTTATCCTGGTTCACTTGATAAATCACTCAAGCTACTCCAGTCCACCCGTTAAGGTGATTTCTTCCTTCTTAGAATGAAGGCAATCCACTAATCAGGTATGTGTTACAACTGCACTTGAAACCTACAAGTGACTAACAATACACTGACTTAGCTCACACTAAGATTCACTCTCTTAGTATTCTCTAGGATCCGATCAACCTTGATCTCCTAAAGGGAAACTATACAACTGTATATGAAGTTCTTGTTTACAAAGAAAGTGCTTCTAAAAAGCTTGTAGTAAACACAATGAAATTCAGGATGAAAGAAAGCTTAGAAGTATTTGAATATTTCTTGCGCGTGTGTATATGCTTCTAGCCGCTTCTTTCAATCTTCAGTCACTATTTATACTCCAAGGATTAGGGTTGAACGTTGCATGGAAATGCTACCGTTGGAGGGCAGTTATGGAAATTCTAGCTTCTGCTGTGGCTGAGAACGTTAGGTAGGTCGTTAGGAAAGTACATTCGCTTTTGTACTTGTATAGCGACTTGACCTTTAAACCTAGGAGACTTCTGATCAGGGGAATGCTTCATGTTGGAACTTGTGAAGCCGGTTGATCAGAGTCAGAGGGAAAGCACAGATCCTCTGACCGTTGTATCTTCTGATTCTGAACTCAGAGGGAAGTACATGGTCTTCAGAGTTTCTTGCTTCTGGACATCAGAGTTTCCACTGTTTAGCTTCTGGATCTTCAGAGTCTTCTACACCTTCAGAACATCTGAACCTTCAGAGTTTCTTGGTTGTCAAAACTTCTGGATCTTCAGAACTTCTGGTGGCTGAGTCCATATCAGAGCTTGTATAACTTCAGATCTTCTGAAGCATTTCTACTGTTCAGAGTGAACATAGATGTTGCGAAAGCGTTGCTTGGGTCACTCTTTATGCACAGTGCTTCTGATTTGTGTGAGACAGAATCAAGGTCAGAGCCTGTAAATAGCACACTCAGAAAAACACGTTAGAGTACCATAATTGTTCATACTCAAAAGGTTAACTTGTAATCATTAAAACATAGAGTTGTACTACTAGATCAAAACTTGATCTTACACCAAGTACTTCTCTGAGTTCAGAATCAGAAGATACAACGGTCAGAGGATCCATGCTTCCCTCTGACTCTGATCAACAAGCTTCACAAGTTCCAATATGAAGCATTCCTCTGATTAGAAGTCAACAAGGTTAAAGGTCACGTCACTATCCAAAGTACAAAAGCAGTGTACTATCCTGACGACCTACCTAATATTCTCAGCCACAGCAGCAGCTGGAAATCCCAGATCTACCCTCCAACGGTAGCATTCCCATGCAATGTTCAAACCCTAATCCTTGGAGTATATATAGAGGCTGAAGACTGAAAGATGTTGTTGAAGAAACTTATACGCGCAAGCAATATTCAAATCTTCTTAGCAATCTTTCTTCATCGAATTCATTGTGTTTACTACAAGCTTTTCAGAAGCAATCTCATTGTAAACAATATCTTTTAAACAGTTGTTTATTTTTACCTTTAGGAGATCAAGGTTGATCGGATCCTAGAGGAGACTAAGAGAGTGAATCTTAGTGTGAGCTAAGTCAGTGTATTGTTAGTCACTTGTAGGTTTCAAGTGCAGTTGTAACAAATCTCTGATTAGTGAATTGCCTTCATTCTAAGAAGGAAGAAATCACCTTCACGGGTGGACTGGACTAGCTTGAGTGATTCATCAAGTGAACCAGGATAAAATCCTTGTGTGCTTTTCTCATCTCTTATCTTAAGCACTTTACTTGTGTTTCGAAAGATTTGTTAAAATCTTAAGTGGGAAGTTTTATTCTGAAAACGCTATTCAAACCCCCTCCCCCCCCTTTCTAGCGTTTTTCATACCTTCAATTGCTATCAGAGCGCAAGTTCTGATTACCACACCTAACAGTGTTCAGTGATCCGGGCCGGTGTGAAAAACAAATGGCTACCACCAGTGAAACGCAAAACGATGGTTACAATGCAAAGCCTCCTATGTTCGATGGTCAAAGATTCGAATATTGGAAAGACAGAATCGAAAGTTTCTTTCTGGGCTTTGACACAGATCTCTGGGATATCATTGTGGATGGCTATGAGCGTCCAGTTGATGCTGATGGCAAGAAGATCTCCAGATCAGAGATGACTGCTGAGCAAAAGAAGCTTTACTCACAGCACCACAAAGCTAGAGCTATTCTTCTTAGTGCTATTTCCTATGAAGAGTACCAGAAGATTACAGATCGTGAGTTTGCCAAGGGTATCTTTGAATCCTTGAAAATGTCCCATGAAGGAAACAAGAAGGTGAAAGAATCAAAGGCGCTGTCCTTGATCCAGAAGTATGAATCCTTCATCATGGAACCTAACTAGTCCATTGAGGATATGTTTTCCAGATTTCAGTTGCTTGTAGCTGGAATAAGACCTCTCAACAAAATCTACACTACAAAAGATCATGTCATAAGGGTTATTAGAAGTCTTCCTGAAAGCTGGATGCCTTTAGTGACTTCAATAGAGCTTACAAGATATGTTGAGCATATGAGTTTAGAAGAACTCATCAGCATACTGAAATGTCATGAACTGAAGCGCTCAGAAATGCAGGATCTGGGGAAGAAATCTATAGCTTTGAAATCTAAATCTGAGAAGTCGAAAGCTCTCCAAGCTGAAGCAGAAGAATCTTAAGAAGCATCAGAAGATTCTGATGAAGATGAACTAACTCTGATCTCCAAAAGGCTCAACCGCATCTGGAAGCACAGGAAGAGCAAGTACAGAGGCTCTGGAAAGGCCAAAGGAAAGTTTGAATCCTCATCTGGCCAGAAGAAGGCACCAGTCAAGGAAGTCACTTGTTTTGAATGCAAAGAATCAGGGCACTACAAGAGTGATTGTCCAAAGCTGAAAAAGGACAAGAAGCCAAAGAAGCACTTCAAAACTAAGAATAGTCTGATGGTGACTTCTGATGAATCAGAGTCAGAAGATGTTGACTCTGATGGTGAAGTTCAAGAACACATGGCTATTGTCAAAGACAAAGAAGCAGAGTCAAAAGATGCAACTAACTCTGAATCAGCATCAGAGGAAGATCCTAACTCAGATGATGAAAATGAGGTATTCGCTTCTTTCTCAACCTCTGAACTAAAACATGCTTTGTCTGATATTATGGATAAGTATAACTCTTTATTAGCTAAGCATAAAAAGTTGAAAAATGATTTCTCTGCTACTTCTAAGACTTCTGCTGAACATGAGAAAATTATTTCTGAAATGAAAAATAATAATTATGCTTTAGTAAATTCCAACTCTGTGCTTAAGAACCAGATTGCTAAGTTAGAAGAAGTGGTTGCTTGTGATGCCTCTGATAGTAAGAATGAATCTAAATATGAAAAATCCTTTCAAAGATTCCTGGCTAAAAGCGTAGACAGAAGCTTGATGGCTTCAATGATCTATGGCGTAAGCAGAAATGGAATGTATGGCATTGGCTATTCTAAACCCAGTAGAAATGAGCCTCCTATGCCTAAGGCTAAATCATTGTATGAACATTTTGTACCCTTTGGTACTATATTACCTGAACCATTACCTGTTAAAGTTGCTGACCCCCCTCTCAAAAAGGGAACCCTCTCCATGTCTAAATATCATGCTAAAATTCCTTTACACTATCATGTTGAGAAACCCAAGGTGATCAGAACCTCTGAGGTAACTAACAAGAGAGGACCCAGAAAGTGGGTACCTAAGTATAAGATTATCTATGTTGCAGATATCCTTGATCGCTCCACTGAAACACCAATCATGGTATCTGGACAGTGGATGCTCGCGTCACATGACGGGAGAAAGGCGTATGTTCCAAGAGCTAAAACTTAAGCCTGGAGGCGAAGGTTGGCTTTGGTGGCAACGAGAAGGGTAAAATTGTTGTTGAAAAGTTTGCAGATTTGAGTATAAATGTTCCTGATAAAGGTAAAGCTCCAGAGGAACCTGAGCCAGAGGAAGATGAACCAGAAGAAGCTGGTCCCTCTGATTCACAACCTCAGAAGAAGAGCAAAATCACTGCGTGTCATCCTAAGGAATTGATTTTGGGTAACAAAGATGAACCAGTCAGAACTAGATCAGCCTTCAGACCTTCTGAAGAGACTCTGCTCAGTCTGAAAGGATTGGTGTCCTTAATTGAAACTAAGTCAATTAATGAAGCTCTTCAAGACAAGGACTGAATTCTGGCTATGGAAGAAGAACTGAATCAATTTTCCAAGAATGATGTTTGGAGCCTACTGAAGAAACCTCAAAGCGTTCACGTGATTGGAACCAAATGGGTTTTCAGAAACAAGCTGAATGAGAAAGGAAATGTAGTCAGAAACAAGGCAAGGCTAGTTGCTCAAGGCTACAGTCAGCAAGAAGGAATAGACTATACTGAAACGTTTGCCCTGGTAGCAAGACTGGAAGCTATCAGACTACTGATCTCATTCTCAGTGAATCACAACATAATTCTTCATCAGATGGATGTTAAGAGTGCCTTCCTAAATGGTTACATCTCAGAGGAAGTCTATGTTTATCAACCTCCGGGTTTTGAATATGAGAAGAATCCTGACCATGTTTTCAAATTGAAGAAATCTCTCTATGGTCTGAAGCAAGCTCCCAGAGCATTGTATGAGAGACTCAGCTCATTCCTTCTGGAAAATAAGTTTGTAAGGGGTAAAGTAGATACAACTCTCTTTTGCAAAACTTACAAAGATGATATCTTAATTGTGCAAATTTATGTTGATGATATTATATTTGGATCTGCTAATCCATCTCTATGCAAAGAGTTTTCTGAGATGACGCAGGTTGAATTTGAAATGAGTATGATGGGAGAACTCAAGTACTTTCTGGGTATACAAGTTGATCAAACACCAGAAGGAACTTACATCCATCAGAGCAAGTACACTAAAGAGCTTCTGAAGAAGTTCAACATGACAGAATCTACAATTGCTACGACTCCAATGCATCCTACATGCATCCTGGAGAAAGAAGATGCAAGTGGTAAAGTTTGTCAGAAGCTCTATCGTGGTATGATAGGATCACTTCTATACTTAACTGCATCTAGGCAAGATATTCTGTTTAGTGTTCATCTATGCGCTCGTTTCCAATCAGATCCGAGGGAAACCCACTTAACTGCTGTTAAGAGGATCCTGAGATATTTGAAAGGTACCACTAACCTTGGCTTGATGTATAAGAAAACGTCAGAGTATAAGCTTTCAGGTTACTGTGATGCTGACTATGCTGGAGATAGAACTGAGAGAAAAAGCACTTCTGGAAATTGTCAATTTCTGGGAAGTAACTTAGTCTCATGGGCAAGCAAGAGGCAATCAACCATTGCACTATCCACTGCAGAGGCAGAATATATCTCAGCAGCCATTTGCAGCACTCAGATGCTCTGGATGAAACATCAGCTAGAGGATTATCAAATCCTTGAGAGCAACATCTCAATCTATTGTGATAACATTGCTGCAATTTCACTAAGTAAGAATCCTATCTTACACTCAAGGGCAAAACACATTGAGGTAAAGTATCACTTTATTAGAGATTATGTTCAGAAGGGCATACTTCTTCTGAAGTTTGTTGATACTGACCATCAATGGGCAGATATCTTTACAAAGCCCTTAGCAGAGGATAGATTTAATTTCATTCTGAAAAATCTAAATATGGACTTTTGTCCAGCATGAAGATGGATCAGAACCTCTGGCTACGATGTTTCTCAATCAGAAGATGTCTAGTTCAGAAGGTAACTCTATCAGAGGTTAAGTACCCATTGGTGCTTACTCTGAAGCTGAGACAGTAAACGTGTGTCAGTTGCTATGATACATCGTTCCTTGTGCCCGTGCTGACAATCTGTTGTAATGAGTGTAGATGTGCTTCTCTCCACCGTGTTATATGTGTATTAACTGTTTGTAATGATGTCTTTAATTTTTAACCGTTGATTTTACTTTGCTTTTTAATCAACAACGGCTACCTTCTAAAGCCACTACGCACACATGTTTCCCATCACTTTCGGTTTTACCTTTTCTCTCCTGCTTTTGCAAAACCCTTATCTTCTTCAATTCTCTCTCGCTTTCAACCTCTTCTCTTCTACCCAAACCTTCATCCTCAACAATGGTGAATCAAGAAAGAGCTGACTCCGGTGACAAGTCTGATTCCGCCGATGGAAGAGTTCCCTAGAATGGTCGTGGGTCTTCCAACAGGGCAAGTGGGTCCTATTCTGCGTCCTCGTTCGACTGAGAGTGCCCAACATGAAGTGCAAGATGCTGAGGATGTTGTCCCATTTTCTCAGAGACAATGTGCGGTCACCTGCTGCTTTGCTCCTGAAGAACTCCAGGTTCTTGCTGAATGGAAATTTGATTTTGATGTCATTGCTGCAAATGGGTTTGACCTGCGTCCTGAGATTTAAGCACAAGGCTGGGAGGGGTATTTTCAAAGGATCAGTGGTCCTGTGTATGATAACTTGTGAAGGAATTCTGGAAACACGCAGATTGCAATGAGCACCAAGTGGTATCCTTCATTCTGGGAAAAAGGATCATCATAACTGAGAAAACAATTGCAAGGCTTCTGGGTCCAGAATCGAGTAAGGGCTACAGGTTTCAGTTGCAAGAATCAAAGGTCTCAACCAACACCAAGGAGAAAGTCAACATGGCTCTCTACTCTACATGGAAGCCAGGAAAGAATGATTGCAAGACCAAGGAGCTTCACCCTGATTTGAGAATCTGGCACAAGATTCTTCTGCACTGCATCAACCAGAGACCAAAGGGAAGCTCTCCTGATTACATCAACTTCACCCAGAAGGTGTTGTTGTTCTTCGTCCAGGACCACAAAAAGGTGTGCTTGCCTTACTTCATCTTTTCTTATCTGAAGGAGTGCATAAAGAAATCTAGAACCACCTCTTCACCAAAATCTGCCATAAAATACATACCTTTTGGTAGTTTGCTTTCTGACTTCTTTGTGGAAAGCAAATTGGTGCATGCCCTGCGAAGGTTGGGATTTTCTGAAGACTTGACAACAATGGGTGGAGATACTTTCAATGCCACATCCTTGAAAAGAATGGGCATGATCGAAACCAAAGCTGAATCCAGCACTGCTGAAGGAAGGCCAAGGAAAAGGATTCCTCTAAAGGACTATCCTCTCTGGTCCAAGGCTGATGATCCAGAGGCAATCAGATACTATCTTGAGGATCTGAAGTAGCAAGGCTTTGAGATTGATGTGAACAAATTCTTCAGAAATCTCCCAGAGCCTCCGGACTTTGAGTCCCCAAGAAAGAAGAAGACCAAGAGGAAGCAAGTTGAAGCATCTGAGAAGAAAGATTCCTCTGATGGTGATGACAATGATGATGATGATGCTCCACCGCCTAAGAAGAAGGCTAAGAAGGTCAGGATTGCACCTCAAGTAGTTATCATGGAAACTACTCAGGAACAAGCTAGACCTGCATCCTCCATCAGAATCACAAGATCTGCAGCAAGAGCTTCAAGTAAGTTTGCTGCCCTTTCTGATGATGATTTAACTTTGCTTGATGCAACCCTTGATGCAACCAATCCTGAACCATCACCAATTCATCAACAAACCTCTCACCCTTCACCCCCTAGAGACTCCTTCTTTCAACCTACCATTGAGGAAGAACCCCTCTGGAAAATGCTTCAAGCCAACAAACCCTCTGCCTCCACTACACCTATCATTCTTCCATACCATTCAGAAACCTCTGCACCACAAGCCTCTGAACCTCAAGACTTTGATAAAACCACTACCAATCCACAATCACGTCATCCATCTGATCGTGACAACCTCTCTCCTATTCCATCTGTATCCTTTCCCACAAATGTTCCATTTTCTTCTCCATCCAACAAGTCAGAAGCCACTAGGAAATTCTTTCAAATTGCTAGAGAAATGCTCTCTGAAATCCCTGAGCATTTCATCAATGTTCCTAGTCCTCGCCGCTACCCTGGACCTAGGCCAGAACCTCTGGTTCCTCTTGATTTCCCCATCCTGGAAATTCCTATTGCCTCAATGCCTCCTCCTCCTTCTCCTCATCTTTCTCCTCTTCAAGAGAATGCTGAGTCGGTCTCCAACCATTCACCAGATAACGCACAGAATCCTGAGACTGAAACTCTTCAACCAAACCTTGAGACCAATAACTCTGCAGATTGGCTCTCCCTCTGAAGTTGCCAGCAGCAACCACTCCTCATCACCTGAACCAAACCTCTCCCTTATTCCCTACACTTACTCTGGACCAACCACCCTCCTTGACTGCATCCATGCATTTAATCATGAAGAATCATTAAGGATCAGCAATGTGCATGATCGCATTGACCTAAGTGCAAGTCCAGACCTGGTTGTTGAAGAATGGGAACGTCTGTGTTCTTGGATGCTTGACCAAGTTCCTCTGATGATGGGGTTTCTCAACTCTGAGAAGGCAAAATGTGTTGAAGCTGCTACTCAACGTCTCAGACGAAGAGAACTTCTGGCTGAACAACAGATAAGGGAACAACTCTACTTTTCTATTGAAGAAGCACGAAAGAAGAAAGAACAAGAAGAAGAAGCTGCAAGGATTGAAGAAGAGAAACGTGAAGCTGCAAGGTTGCAACCTCTGGAACAAGCTGCTCAACTTCAAGCTGAAGCTGAGGCTCTCAGAAATCAAGCTTTTAGCATTATTCCAGTTGCTTCTGCATCAGGTCAAGCTTCTCACTCTGATCAAGCTACAACATCTGTTCCACCTCAGTTAGATCCTAGGATTGATCTCATTGAACAACGCCTTGACTCTCATGATGCCATTCTTCAAGAGCTAAAGCAGATGTGCACAGAGCTTCTACGGAGAACACCCAATCCTTAGATTTTAGGAACTCTCTCTTCTTATATGTTTTTATTTCTTTGTTTTAATTTTCTTTCTTTTTAAACTATGTTTTCCTCTCTTTGCTTTTTATGTTATGTTTTTCTATTAAATTTCCCATTATGTGCTGCATATTAGTTGTTCATCATAAGATGTTTTAAAATTAACCAACAAACAACCGTTTTTTTATTAATGGCAATATCATACATTTGCATCGTTACAATTAAAAAGGAGGATTTCTCCTCAAGTTCCTACATTCTCTACGCATCGCTGCTTTCTCTAGCTCCAGACGATGCTGCTCATATTCCAGACTATTCAAGGTCAGACGAAGCTCCTGCTTCTCCGGACCCTCTGCCATGGACACCAGTGCGTCCCCCACTTCCTGTCTCCTCACCTTGTTATCCAGCTTCCGCTGGAAGAGGTCCTGTAGCTCCTCTACAAAGGCAAGGAAGCCTCTGAGGATTGCGTCCATTTCTGGACTCAGATCCATTCCCAATAGCCGGTTGGTCAGATCATATACTGTTGGCTCTTCCGGATGGTGCACGTTAAAGAACAAACTCTCATCAAATGCCTTCCTCCTCAGTTCTTCGATACAATCTATGTAGGAAGCCATTGCTAGTTGTATTCTTCTGTATCTGGGATGTGAAGACTGTTTTGCTTTAACCGCTATTTATAAGCTCAATTCAGTCTCCATACGTTAATGCTGAAGCAGTTTCTCGAGGATAAGTTATTGGTAACTGAAGCTTACCTTTACTCCCTAGGCTGGTGGTGAACGTTCTGCATATGCATTAACTCCTTTCATTAATTCGCTAATTTTTTTATTTCCTTCTCCATCTTTTTAAAACTTAGACCTTCTCTAAGGGGGAGTACCTTGTACTTCAAGCTAAGTTTTTCACACCCCAAGCTTTTTGCTTATGACAAAAAGGGGGAGTATAACCCAGTTTTTGATGCGTAAGCTGTGTTAGTGTGATTTCTTTTTCCTTTGGAGAATTTAAGAGTTCCACCTTTATGATCATAGATGTGTCACTGGGCAAATACAAGGAATACATTTTCACTTCTTCTGAAGTGATATTGGTTGATTCGGATACCTTAATCTGCTCATGACTCTGAATACTTATGCGCTCTGATTATTTCAATTCATCTATGTCATGCATTTTCACTCTGAACTCTTCTATTATTTAAGCTCAGAATCTAGATATCACTAATGTTTTCATTAAGTCTTAGATTCAGGGGGAGCTAAGCTCAGAATCAAGCTGTGATTTGGATTCAGAATGAGCGAAATAAACCATTCACATTAGGATAAGTCTATTTCTATTCTTTTTACTTTGAGTGAATTCAGTTTATTGGTTAAGAATTGTTCATCAAAATACTTGGTTTTGTCATCATCAAAAAGGGGGAGATTGTAAGATCAAGTTTTGATCATGTAGTACAACTCTATGTTTTGATGATTACAAGTTAACATTTTAGTATGAACAATTATGGTACTCTAACGTGTTTTCTGAGTGTGTTCATGACAGGCTCTGACCTTGATATAATCTCACACAAATCAGAAGCACTTTGCTTAAAGAGTGACCCTAGCAACGCTTTCGCAATCTCTATGTTCAAACTAAACAGTAGAAAAGCTTCAGAAGATCTGAAGATAGTCAAGCTCTGATGTGGACTCAGCTCACTTAAAGTTCTGAAGATCCAGACGTTCTGATAACCCAGACACTCTGAAGGTTCAGAAGCTCTGATGGTTTAGAAAACTCTGAAGATCCAGAAGCTGAAAATTGAAGACTCTGAAGTCCAGAAGAAAACTGGCTCTGAAGACCAAGTACTTCTCCTCTGAGTTCAGAATCAGAAGATACAACGGTCAGAGGATCCATGCTTCCCTCTTACTCTGATCAACAAGCTTTACAAGTTCCAACACGAAGCATTCCACTGATCAGAAGTCAATAAGGTTAAAGGTCACGTCACTATCCAAAGTACAAAAGCAGTGTACTATCCTGACGACCTACCTAACATTCTCAGCCACAGCAGAAGCTGGAAATCCCAGATCTGCCCTCCAACGGTAGCATTCTCATGCAATGTTCAAACCCTAATCCTTGGAGTATATATAGAGGCTGAAGACTGAAAGATGCTGTTGAAGAAACTTATACGCGCAAGCAATATTCAAATCTTCTTAGCAATCTTTCTTCATCGAATTCACTGTGTTTACTACAAGCTTTTCAGAAGCAATCTCATTGTAAACAATATATTTTAAACAGTTGTTTATTTTTACCTTTAGGAGATCAAGGTTGATCGGATCCTAGAGGAGACTAAGAGAGTGAATCTTAGTGTGAGCTAAGTCAGTGTATTGTTAGTCACTTGTAGGTTTCAAGTGCAGTTGTAACAAATCTCTGATTAGTGAATTGCCTTCATTCTAAGAAGGAAGAAATCACCTTCACGGGTGGACTGGACTAGCTTCAGTGATTCATCAAGTGAACCAGGATAAAATCCTTGTGTGCTTTTCTCATCTCTTATCTTAAGCACTTTACTTGTGTTTCGAAAGATTTGTTAAAATCTTAAGTGGGATGTTTTATTCTGAAAACGCTATTCAAACCCCCCCCTTTCTATCATTTTTCATACCTTCATCTGAGTGAGTGCATAGCTTGAATTACCAATGCAGAGTCAGATTCCACGATGACAGCCTCCATGCCCATGTCTATGATCGTAGCTATGCACCACCGCATAGCCTTAGCTTCTGCCATAGTAGCCTCTGATCTAAACTCCTCCATAAGAGTGGCTGCAACTAACAAACTTGAATTGTGGTCTCGTGCTACTAGACCAAAGCCAGTTGAAGAGCTTCCTGTCCATCCCGCATCAAGGTTAACTTTGATTCTATCCTCAGGTGGCGGTTTCCAAATCCTTTCCGACTGATTCTATGAGGTTGCTTCCCTTGTACCTTGAGCTTCCTGCCATTCATGCAAGCAATCTGTGCCTCTAGACATGGCGGTTGTCGGCTCGATACTGGTGTTGTTAAAAAGCTTATCATTTCTTGCCTTCCAAACTACCCAAAGGCCTTGGAAAATACCTGCCAACTCCTCAGTCTTTAAGTTCTCACAACAATCTTTGAACCAATCTTTAAAGTTTGAGGTGATCATCTCAGTTCTTAGGCCAGCAACTTGTGAGAACCATGTTGCCCGTGACCATGGACATTGGAGGAACAGATACTGGAGTGATTATGTCACTTGTTGGCCACATAAAGCGCACTCCTCATCTACTAGGATACCTCTTTTCGCAAGATTCTCTCTACATGGCAGGGTATTTGTGATTGCTCGGTGCATGAAATGCTTCACCTTACCTTGAACTGAAGTTTTCCAAATTTTCTTCCACGGAAAAGCATTATCTGAGCTACCAGGGACTTGAGCCAACTTACATGATTGCAATTGGTAGTATGCGGATTTAACTGAGAAGTATCCCTCTCTGGTCCAGCTCCAGTAGAAAAAATCTTCTCTTGGCTGCCAACTAAGGGGAATTCCTTTTATTGCATGCGCCTCCTCAGTGGTAAATGTTTGATCAATGAGCTGTGTGTTCCAACGCTGCGTCCCGGGAAGGAGGAGATCCGCTACCAGTTTTATCCGTGCATCTGGGTTTGAGAGTGGTGTACCATTACCATGCCTTGGAATCCACTGATCTTCCCACACTCGTATTGTTTTCTCATTCCCGACTCTCCATCTCAGACCTTCCTTGACAGTATTGATCGAGCTCCATACACTTCTCCAAGTGAAGCTTGGTTGGTGTCCTATCTTGGCCTTCATAATTGAGCACTAAGGGAAATATTTCGCCTTCCAAACTTTGAATAGGATTGAGTCTTCCTTCGTGAGGAGCCTTCACACTTGCTTGGCTAGGAGGGCTTGGTTAAAAGCCTCCAAATCCCTGAATCCAAGGCCTCCTTTGTCTTTAGGGTAGCATAATTTTTTCCAGCTGGTCCAATGCATCTTCCTTTCATTGCCCTTCTGACCCCACCAAAAATTTGCCATGTATCCCTCAATTTTGTGACAAGTGCCACTAGGAAGCTGAAAACAACTCATCACATAAGTTGGTATTGCTTGAGCCACTGATTTGAGAAGAATTTCTTTACCGGCTTTAGACATTGTCTTCTCTTTCCATCCTTGCAATTTCCTCCAAACCCTCTCCTCAATTGTTGCAAAAACTTGCTTCTTTGAACGGCCAATGATGGTTGGTAGCCCAAGGTACTTGTCATGAACGTCCACAACCTTTACTCCCATCCTATCACGGATCATCTCCATACTGGTAGCTGGCACATTTTGGCTGAAAGATAATTCGGACTTGTCCATGTTCACAAGTTGACCTGAAGCTTGCTCATACCTCTTAATGACCTCTAAGAGACAGGTTGCTTCCTCCATTGTTGCTCTGGTAAAGATCAGGCTATCATCTGCAAAAAAATAAGTGGCTGATGTGGGGGGCACCTCTTGCAACTTGGACTCCATGAAGCGACTTCCTCTGATGTTGTTGCAATATTAAACCTGAAAAAGCTTCAACACAAAGAATAAAAAGGTAAGGTGATAAAGGGTCTCATTGTCTAAGACCACGCTTTGGGGCAAAAGCGGGTGAGGGCTCGCCATTCACCAATACTGTATAGGAGACTGTGGTTACACACTTCATGATGGTGCTAATCAAGAAAGTGGGAAAACCCATGGTCTTGAGAACCATCTCTAGGAAATCCCATTCTATTCTGTCATAGGCCTTTGACATGTCTAGTTTCAGAGCCATATATCCCATCCTTCCTTTCTTTCTCTTCTTCATGTAATGGAAGACCTCAAAACCAGTGAGAGCATTGTCAGTTATCATTCTATCAGGGATGAAAGCACTCTGCTGCTCACTAACTATGTCACCCAGGTAGAGCTTCATTCTGTTTGCCAAACATTTGGTAATGATCTTCATTAGAACATTACACAAACTATTAGTATGTTTGAATTCATAAATTTTACTAGTAGTTTTCTTCACAATTTAAAACACTTCATTCTAATATTTGAAAAATATTTGTGTTTCAATGTATTTTTTCTTGAACATTTTAAATATAATATTGAAATTTTAAACAATATCGCGCAATTTTTAACAATATCAGTTTTTTTTTTTTTTAAATCGCACATTTATGAGCAAACTCTCCATTGTTTCACAAAACAATTACAGAATGTTCCGATTTTATATGTATAAAAAAGAAGACACATCGAAATAAAACAGAGCACTTAAATCTCACAGAAAAAAAATTAGGAATGACTTTCAAATCCCTTGTGTAGGATAGCTTAGGCCTCAGGAAGCAAAACATACGATAGAAGAATCAAGGAATTTATATATCAGGGAATATAAGCGTCTCCTTTTCCATTATTTGCTGTCACGAATAGTGCTTTACAATATGTATAACATATTAAGCTCAACCATGTCAATGTCCTTAACATTTGGGCATTTGGCCGTACAAGCCATACTTGTACTTTCATTTGCCAAGTATAAAAGCTACTCTGCTAATATTATCCTGATGAAGCAATGCCTCCTGATAAAATTATACAATATGAAACCAATACAAATTAAATCAGATGCAAACTATCACCAAAAATGGAAAGACAAGCCTATAAAGCAGAATTTCTGTCACTTCCAAAACTATCCGGTCACCACCCACACCAACGCGGGCACAAGTGAAACATGCAAGAGTTAGTAGAGTGGAGACTAAATGCACTGACAAAATAAATTTTACAGTGCATCTTCTTCCAAGTTTAAGGACGACATTTTCTGCCGCCAACAAAGCCATCTTGTCACGAATTGTGCATCCTCCTCCCAAATCATCTTCGATGATGTGCCAGCTGTCTGTCCTACGTTGCACGTCCTTCTCCACGGGGCATTTTCTTGGACGCCGCTGCCAAGAAATTTGATTAAACAGCTCAATAGCTAAAGAGAATAGTATAAGTTTGCTTAACTCTAATCTCAGAAGTTATTGTCATGAATACACAATGTTCTGGCCATAATAATTAACAAACTAAAAACTGTTTAATATGCAATGTGCAGATAGACCAAATTGGTCTCCATAATTAAAATTTATGTTAAAGCTTGAAGGGAAACATGGTTGATTACTGCTACAGATAACAACAATATTAAGGATAAAGATAAAGAGAGTGTACCGTCTTCAACATCTTTAAGCTGGTAATAGTGAGGGGCTATCTCCACCAGCCACTCTGGCTTTAATTCTGTAACCTGCAATTTGAGAATGTGGTTTTAGCTTATATCACAAATATCCATGGAAAGAAGTCATAGAATAGACATTTGAATTACAACAGTTAGGAATACCTGTCTCATGTATTCCTTGGTTGTGAGTACTAGTTCATAGTATACAACCCATCTAGGAAGAATCTATTAAGTGTAAACAAAATGAAAAAAAGAAATTAGATGGTTATCACGAGAGCACAGCAGTTCAAACTTTATTAATGTGTATGCAATTAGGAAAGGCATAAGTAATAGTTCTTTTATGACCATTATGACTATCACCCCCAATCACGTTAAAACCATGGAAACTCCAAGCCAGAGGAGAAATTTATCAAATATTGATGAGAAACATGAATTGCTACAGTAAAATTTATTCCTTGTGAGAAACATGGATTGCTCTCTAACAATTAGTATGCGGTAGAAATAGATTAGGATCCTCTCATGTAAAAATTCTCTCATGTTAAAATTTTGTATCCATCTCTCTCTTCACATGTATTCACCAATCTCATCTGTTACAAATAAATGTAAATAGGGCTGACTGTGGGTAATTAAAAAAACTTTAAATTATGTATTTAAGTCTTCCTAGTATATATATAATCCTCCATTGTTCAATACAAAAACACAGATTTATTCTATGCCTCTAGTTTATGGTTCCTAAGACGGATGAGAGGCAATCATAATCCGTGATTCCCAGAAGACCCCCACTGCCGACCAGTGTAAACCTTTTTTGGAAATTTTTTTCCCTTTCCGGTTTGCGACCATACTCACCGTCGTGTCACATTTCTGGCAGGCTTCGGTCACTTTCTACTGCCACCGCCACTTTCTGCGCACTGTTTCCGTCTGGCGCATTTCTGGCTGGCAAACCCGCTGCTGACATCGCCTTGCCAAGATCAACAAACCCCACACAGCCCTCCAATTAAACACCGCTTCATGAGCTCTCATTTGCCTCCTCGGGAACGTGGTATTTACACCATCCTCATCTCCCCTATATGGCCTTATTTTATAGTTTAGAGGTCTGGTAAGTTGTAGATATGCTGTTCCAAATCTGTTTTCTGGGCGTTTCTCTCTCCAGCCCCCGTTTACTTTGTCGTACGTCCCAGATCTGCCTTTTTGGTTCTTTTGAGGTGGTTACAACACGCCAACCCTCAATCCCTCTTATGAGATGGTTACAACACGCCAACCCTCAATCCCTCTTACGAGCTTAGATTGTCCCTCCCACTGGTAATGAAATCTTATATCAAAATTGTCATGTCTAACATTGCTCGACCTCATCCCTATTCCCTTGTCCCTCTTTCTGCATTCAAAGGTTTGAAGGTCGACATGACGACATGTATGTGCGAGGTTGAAGGTCCTCTGTGCCTATCTGTTCGCATGCCACTCTGTTCTGTAGTTCTTGGTCTGCGATTTTGATTCTCTATATTCTGTTTTCTGCCTTTGCCTTTTTGGTTCTTCCTCTGCGAATTCCAATTATGTCTTCATATTCTGCCTAAGCAATCCCGACGAGGGCCATAAAATCTGTGTAAGTGCCTTCCCAAAGCGCACGTCCCTCCGGATTAGCACGATTTTATTTGACACCACATTCATCTATATGCCTTGCTGGTGTGGTGGTTATATTAGACTTGCATTGTTTTAGGTTTATAAGTATTAGTTGTAACTTATATTTCTTATGGCCGTAAAAAAAATTCATATTTCTTATTAATGCATTATATTTAAATTTATATTAATGATATAAATCAGAGGCTATTTTACTTATCTATGTGATTTTCTATGTATATGTTTGTCATCATGTATAATTTTGCATTTTAGATCTTAGAATCTGGTCTACGATCCTACGACCTATGACCTTTCATTCCCCTCCACATCCTTAGTAGGATCCCGATCTTAACAACGTTGGTTTTTGGGGGACGTTATCCTAACTTCTTATTTACCTACATAATCAAATGTCCTCCTCTATTAGATTATAAGAATAGGCGTTTGTTTTTATATTTTTTTTTTTATAATGTTTTGTTTTTATATTTAATTCTATTGTATTGTCTGTTATTAAAATGATAGGACTTATGTAATCCTAATTTCTGTTGTAACTAAGTATGTCTATATATTATCCTCTTTAAACACACGGATTCATTCTGTCTCTCGTTTCTCTCATTTTCAACATCATCTAATGATTTTTTTACACGGAGTAGAGGTGGAGTAAAACCCAGTTCAGTCTAGTGAGTTTCAAGTAATAACTCAACAATATACAACACCAAGTACCTGTGCTAGCCCCGAACTAGGATGTATGTGAACAGTCTGTGGATGTTTAACAGTTCGATATGATCCATTCTTTTGCAGTCGTGCAGAGTGTGGGAAAATCCTGCAGTAGTTAAAAATTAGATTCAGCACACTGAAAACGGATTCTTACTGCAAGGAACTAAGAGTTTTATAAGTCACCAGATGTTATGGATTTCTTGACGGCATCTAAATCATTAGGATTTGAAGTGAGTTCGATCTCAACCCTCTTTAATAGACCTGCAAGTTGATCACGGATATCCCTAGCCTGTTTCATACTTCTTACCTGGACATTTAATAACAATCATAAAAAATATATTCCATCAAAACACAGTTCTACCGAAGAATGAATAATTGGGAGGGAAAGCCATTTCACAGTGGAAACAAGTGCTAGATTTTGACGCAACCATGTATCATTATGATCTCATTTACCGAATAAAAACTGAGATCATCAGAAAAATCAATTTGTGTGCATGGCAAATGAAACAAGTTCATAAAATTCTAAAATATTTTCTTATAAACTAAACTAGTGTAATAACCCGTGCGCTGCACGGAATTTTATGTTGAATTTTTTTAATAAATAAATTATTTTTCATATATATGTAATTTTTAAATTATCATTAAGTCAATTGTGTATAAGTCAACTGTGTAATAATATATGAGAGAAAAATAGAATAAATAAATGAAATTGTGATGTATACATCAAACATTTCCAAAAACTTCCTCATTTACAATACTGGTCTGTTGTTTGTCCGACTCATCCAGTATACAAAGTTTAAGACTCTTTCTTGAGCGCACTCTAGAGAGAGGTACATATAACTGACCATGAGTGAATATGGGTCTCGGAAGAAAGAGTCCAACATGAGATAGTGTTTGTCATTGGTTTTTGTTAATATCGCAAAGCATACTACAATTGAAAATTATCTTCTTCTGAATTTAATTGGAAATTCCGAATGAGAAGGAACCAAGTCCATTCTTAAAATGTACACTTTGTCATTAACATTTGCTCTCGTGATAACAATTGCACCAATAACAAGTTCACCGAGTTCATCCTCAGTTAACCTAGTTCCATTGCATAAACCTGCTGCTTGGTCTATATTTCTCAAACGCGTGACTGAAGTACCAACTTTCGATAATAGTTTGTGGTTTGACATTCCATAACATTTAGTGTCGTTCAAAAACTATGTGGTAAATCACTCACCTCTAATTTCAGAATATTCAACAGATTGCAAAAGCAGAGTCAGATGTCAGATATTCATGTTCTGGTGCAACTATCATGTCAAGTGTAGGGGCCAATATTGCTCTATTTTGAAAAAAATTAGGGTCTTCATTTTGTGCGGAATGTCAAAATGTGTATATTTAACCAATTTCATTAATTGGTCAGGACTAATTGGGAAGAGAAGATCTGTCGGAATTTGAACATTATACTCTCATGTTCCGGAATCAGGATGTTCGTTATTTTCAATTTTATGAATCCAATTTGCGAACTCTTTGATTTCTTTTGCTTCATCAATCGTCTTAGTTTTCGTTAGCCGCATGTTCTTAGACAATATCATAACTTTGCCATGCTTCCAAAACGATAAAGAGTTTACAATAGTTTTCAAAACTTGTTGTCTACTTCCTCTAGTTATTACATGTAGTATTTGTCTAAAACCACCTTTAAGTATTACTACTTTTTCTCCAAAATGTTTATGTTGTCTTCATTTTTCGGAAAAAAAAAACTTTTTCAACATTGGAGCTTCGTCCCATATAAGGCTTGTTTCAAGCAGAAGCTTTGCTCGTAGACTTTCCAGCTTTATATTGCATGTTGAAGTCTTTGTAGAAACTAATAAAATGTAAAATTTAGAATGAGTTGTTTTGCCTCCAAGCAAGGGTAATGATGATATGTCATTGCAAGCAACATTAAGCACAATTAGTCATATGAATTTATGTAACGCAGATAAAGTGTTCCAAACAAAAGTCTTTCTGGTTCCACCATAGCCATATAAAAAATGGAAGCCTCCTCAGTTTGACAACACAGATATGACAACCTCTCATATACAGACTATTGCTCAGGTGTAAGCATACTAAGAAACTCTTCATATTGTACCTTTAATGCATATTTTTTGTCATAGTTTAGTTCATCGACAATAAATCTATTGTCAAATTGCAGGACTTCATCATATTATGAAGGTGACAAAGATGGGTAATCATTTAATGACGTATCATTTCTTTGGAGTAACTTCTCAATTTCAATGACACATAAATTTTCAAATCAGTATATGCGATTTGTAGTTTTGTAGTCGAGAAGGAAGATTAACTAATGTTTTGTAATGGTTTCGAAGATAACTAATGTTCTTCACACACTTTGCAAAATTATTATGCGCAACGTGATTTTCTAAATTTTGAATTTCATTTAAATTAAACCCAAGCAATAATTATATTATTAAAGAAACATTTCAAATCTAAATCATATAACTTGAAAACCTGCATACTTGTATTATGAAATGTTTTTCTTCTATGGTGTAGAATGTCTTCTGATAAGAGAAGCCAGCATGCGTCACAAACATCATTAGGTTTTCAGATTGAATTCATCATTAACATTCTGACAAAGAGTTTCCCTATTTGTTTTTCGAAAGCTAAATCAAAGACTTCTTTAATTGCATCTATATATTCTTTCTCATTTGTTAGCAATCTCAATTGATCGCATGCTTCCTTAAAAGTATCATATGTTATTCCCTTCACCGTTCTAATACTTCTATATGATGTACAACATTTTTGCATAGTTAGCAGGATTCTCATGTAATATAACTCTCTGATGCTTGGAGAGATATATTGTAGTCTTCCAAAACCTTTTTTTCTTGGTTTTCAGATTCTATCCTTTTATGATTAACAAATCTACTGAAAATTCAGCATATGTTAGATTCCGCTCGTCCCGGTATTTCTCATTAGCTGCAAACCAAGCCATAAACTTTATGGATTTGTACCACTCTTTTCAAGAACATCTCCAACGTCTTCATCATCATTATTATATACCAAATATTCATTTAGAAGATTAAAATTTAGTTTTAGCACCTGATGCGGAAGTGGTTTCGAGCGAAAATGGAAAACAGATGGATTGTAAGGCCCTAAGTTCAATTTGGAACAATTTTATGGATGTTTGAATAAAATTGAAGTTTTAGTTAATGTTTGATAGCTGGCAGATTAGAACTGTCAACTTGTGCGAATTTTTAGAGGGTCTTAACGACTTCATTTGGGAAAACTTCCTTCATGAGAGTTGTAGACCTTCAAGTCTAGAAAATTCTCCAAGTGGTTTGGTGTCGATCCGATATCTGTAGCTCCAGATATCCCCGTTTTAGTGAACGTAGTTCCGGTTGTACAGTGCCAGCGGGATTATTACATTGTTTTTCTTCTAAGTCCGAATTTAATTATGAATTTACCTTTGAGGGCTTAGGTTTTAGTAAGTTTCAGGTCTGATTAGGTAATTAGACTGGTGGGTTAAGGTTGGACTTGGGTCGGGCTTGTGGAAAAACAAAACCCTAGCCCACTTGTGGGTTGCATGTGATTTTAGCCAAGGGGGGAAACCCTATTCTTCCACAATCAGAAAACAGAGATACACTACAGCACCTTCACGTGAAAAACAAAGAGAGAACGTGTGAGAGAAGAGAAGGGAGCCGCCGCCCAAGCCACCACCATTGTCGCCGGTCACGCGCGCGAGCAAGGGAGAGAGCGCGAATAGAGAGAGTTTCGCGAAGGAGAAGGAAGGTGAAGGAGACTTGGACAGCAAGAGATTGTTCTTCCAAACTTCATTCTCTTCTCTTTTCAGATCAAGAATCAAGGTAAGGGCTGGTCCTAGGACTTGGGTAGTTTATTAGGGACTTGTTGCTATGTTTGTTTGTGAAGAATCTTGATTGTTGAAGGTTTGCTTGCTGTACTATTATCATATGAGACCTATGTGATTTGATTTTATTGCTGGAACATAGCTTAAAGCCTTGGGCTGAGATGGTTTATAGCTTAAACTAGAGGTGGGAGTTTCGCTGCCAGTTTCCTGTACTGGACAGCGGACTTCAGAGCCCCTTTTTACCTGTTTATGGTCATCAAATGAAAAAGTGATTAAAATGAAAGTTGTAGATTTTCGAAATATCTTTCCAGACATATAAAAATCATAATTTTTGGTTTAGTAATGTGATCTGGGGGTCGTGTTTAGTAACTGTCACACCTGCTGTCTTCCTGTTCCGGACAGTTAGCTTTAAAGCCTAATATCACCTAATTCTGGGACTCAAATGAAAATGATTTTAACTAGAGAGTTGTAGATATTTAAAATAGCTTTCTAGAAAGGTATCATACGTGATTTTTGGTTGAAAGATGCATTCTGTGGCTCTATTTTTGTGAAAGTTGTTTCTGCTGTCAATATGTTGAAGTTGCGATGATATATTATGCATGAGTGAATGTTCTTGCGTTCCTTTACGTGGATTATATTTATTTTCTGAGTTAATGGTTCAAGGGTCGCTCAACTAGCCGTAATTCCCTTGTAACCCGTGAATGTTGTGTTGTGAAGGTTGTTGTATAAAGAGTATGATAAGACTCTAGGATTGATTTTAGAGACTTAACAAAGAGAAAAGTGTAATAAACTCTCTTGCAAGTAAATGTGAATAATTGGACATAGGTCTGGTGAGGACTATGGACCATGAGAACGATGGTACCTTGCACGCGAGGGTGTTTTGTGGGTTGTACGGTGAGTCCCCACGTGATTGGCTGACTGCGGTCGCCTTGTGATTCTGTGGACGGACGGTGAGTCTGGCGGACGGTGAGTCCCCCCACATGATTGAGGGTTGTACGGTGAGTCCCCTCCGAGATTTGTTCATCTGCGGATGATCGTGATTATGACCATGGAAGTTTTGGTGGGTTGTGTGAAGTGAGATTCCGTTAGTAACTGACTCTTTCCCATAAAAGACATATAATGTACTTATATTATATATGTTGTTGTTGATTTTGTCATTATCATTCTTTTGTTGGACCTGACCCTGCTTGTTTGCTATGTGTTTGTTTGGGGGGGGTAGATGGTCGTGAAGATAATGACGATGACTCGTTCTTGGGAGTTGATGCTACGTGACGTGCCAATACTGGAGGACGACTACACTTTAGAGGAAGAGGAAGAGGCTAAGGAATAGGGTTTGGGTTGAGAGTCTTTTGTTTTCTGTTGGGGTTGAGAGTTTCCGAAGTGTTGGTATCGAACAATTTTATTGCTTAAATTCGAATGAACAAGTTTTGATGTAATCTTTATTTTCATTCAGGCCTTTGTTTCGTACTCTTTACAGTTGGTTATTTAAAAAGTTTTACGAAGTTGGTTACTTCCGCGTGTTTTTTGGAAAGGTTATGTTTCAAGAGTTTTTGTAAAATGAAAGGTTTGTCATTAATTGAAGATTAATAAGTGAATCGACGAAAACTCTTTACGAAAATTGGTTAATTAGTTACTGTGTAACACTCGAGAAATCGGGGCGTTACATTGTGGTATCAGAGCTCCGGTTGAGAAACCAGAGCACTAAGGGTTTTGGGCTTACGAGTTTCCGAACTCGTTGATGTTTTTGTTTTTGATAAAGATGTTTTCAAAGCTTCACGGTGAGATTGGGTAGACTTGTTTGCTAAGATGTTTGCTTGGCTGTGAGATTGTCTGTAGTTAGTATCATTGCCGTGATACTTGAGACTAAGTGTTTGATTATATTAAGATGTTTGAACTCTGAGATCGATTGATGGAATGTCAATCGAAGGAAGAGTGGGCTTTGGAATCCCTTTTGCGCCCCAAGGTGTACGCCTGTGTGCGTTTGTGTGCACCAGTGCTGTTGGTGAAGCAAAAGGATGGAAGGTCCAGACTATGTGTGGACTACCGACAACTCAACAAAGTGATCGTGAAGAATCGTTACCCGATGCCTCGGATAGATGATTTGATGGATCAACTTCGGGGAGCTGTTGTTTTCTCGAAGATAGATCTGAAGTCAGGATATCACCAAATCCGTGTCAAGGAGGCTGACATACAGAAAACCGCATTCAGAACTCGTTATGGGCATTATGAGTATCTTGTGATGCCGTTTGGGGTTACTAATGCACCCGCAGTGTTTATGGACTACATGAACAGAGTTTTCAGGCCATTCCTGGACAAGTTCGTGGCGGTGTTTATTGATGATATTTTGATTTACTCGAAGAGTAAGGAAGAACACGAAGAGCATTTGCGTCAAGTGCTAGGAGTATTGCGGGAGAAGGAGCTATATGCTAACGGCTCGAAGTGTGAATTCTGGATGGAAGAGGTGAAGTTCCTAGGTCATGTCATATCAAGTCAGGGTGTGGCTGTTGACCCCAGCAAGATTGAATCGATCATGTCATGGGAACAACCTAAGACAGCAAGGGACATCAGAAGTTTTGTTGGACTTGCTGGCTACTATAGACGCTTCGTGAAGGATTATGCAAAGTTGACTTCACCGTTGCCTCAGTTGACAAAGAAGAACCAACCTTTTGCATGGACGGAGAAATGTGAAGAGAGTTTCCAGGAAATGAAGAAGCGACTGACTACTGCACCGATACTAGCTTTACCCAAGGAAGGAGAACCATATGACGTTTATTGTGACGCTTCACACAATGGGTTGGGTTGTGTAATGATGCAGGAGAAGAAAGTGATTTCTTATGCCTCGCGACAGCTGAAGATTCATGAGAAGAATTATCCTACGCATGATTTGGAGTTGGCTGCTATAGTATACGCTCTCAAGATTTGGAGACATTACCTGTATGGCAGTACGTTCACGATCTACAGTGATCACAAGAGTCTGAAGTATTTGTTTGATCAGAAGGATCTGAACATGAGGCAGCGGAGGTGGATGGAATTCCTGCAGGACTATGAGTTCACTCTATAGTACCATCCGGGGAAAAGCAATGTCGTAGCCGACGCTCTCAGCCGGAAGGCTATACATGTGTCCTCAATGATGGTCAAGGAGTTGGAACTGTTGGAGGCTTTCCGAGATCTGAGCTTGGACGTTAAGCTCGCCCAGGAAGACTGAGTTTCGGAATGGTGACGGTGTCAAGTGGACTCTTGGAAGAGATCAAGTCTAGACAAGAGACTGATGAAGGGATAGCTGAGTGGCGAAACCGTGTGACTCAGGGAAAGGCACCAGAGTTCTCTATTGGAAATGACAATATTCTGCGATGCAAGGGACGGATATGTGTGCCTAACGATGCAGAAATGAGAAGATTGATCCTGGATGAAGGGCACAAGAGTAGGTTGAGTATCCATCCCGGAATGAACAAGATGTATCAGGACTTGAAACTTCACTTATGGTGGCCTGGGATGAAGAAGCAGGTTGCTGAGTATGTTTCTACTTGCTTGACATGTCAGAAAGCGAAGGTAGAGCATCAGAAGCCCGCAGGGAAGCTGCAACCACTAGATGTCCCAGAGTGGAAGTGGGACAGTATTTCTATGGACTTCGTGACGGCTTTACCTTTAACTCGGAGGAAGTTCGATGCAATTTGGGTTGTTGTTGATCGTTTGACAAAGACCGCTCATTTTATCCCAATCAATCTGAAGTACAAGGTGGAGAAATTGGCGGAGATTTATGTGGCTGAGGTTGTGCGTCTACATGGTGTACCGACCAGCATCGTGTCAGACAGAGATCCGAGGTTTACCTCTCACTTTTGGGGAGCCTTGCAGCAGGCCCTCGGAACTAAGTTGAGATTGAGCTCTGCCTATCATCCGCAAACCGATGGGCAGACAGAGAGGACAATCCAGTCGCTGGAAGATTTGCTACGGGCCTGTGTGTTGGATCACAAGAGCAGTTGGGATGAGATGCTGCCATTGATCGAATTCACTTACAACAATAGTTTCCATGCGAGCATCGGCATGGCACCTTACGAAGCTTTGTACGGTCGGAGGTGTCGTACGCCCTTATGCTGGCATCAAGATGGGGAAAATTTGGTGATTGGCCCGGAATTGGTGCAACAGACCACCGAGGAAGTCAGGAGAATTCAGGAAAAGATGAGAACCGCGCAGAGTCGCCAAAAGAGTTACGCCGACAACCGACGAAAGGAGTTGGAATTTCAGGCCGGGGACCATGTCTTCTTGCGGGTTACCCCGATGACAGGTGTCGGAAGGGCAATCAAGTCCAAGAAGCTTACTCCGAAGTTTATTGGGCCGTACCAGATCACGGAGCGAGTTGGACCGGTGGCGTACAGGATCGCCCTACCACCGTCTCTATCCAACATCCATGACGTTCTTCATGTGTCGCAGTTGCGGAAGTACATGGCAGATGATTCGCATGTGATTACGCCAGACGATATACAGCTGAAGGATGATCTAACGATGGTGATGCCACCCATCAAGATCGTCGATCGAAGTGTAAAGCGCTTAAGAAACAAGGAGGTGCCTTTAGTGAAGGTCGTGTGGAACCAAGAGACTGGCGACGCGACCTGGGAGTTAGAGGATAAGATGCGGGAGTCACACCCCGATTTATTTGTAAACCCTTAAGTTTCGAGGGCGAAACTATTTTAAGGGGGGTGGTATTGTAAGGCCCTAAGTTCAATTTGGAACAATTTTATGGATGTTTGAATAAAATTGAAGTTTTAGTTAATGTTTGATAGCTGGCAGATTAGAACTGTCAACTTGTGCGAATTTTTAGAGGGTCTTAACGACTTCATTTGGGAAAACTTCCTTCATGAGAGTTGTAGACCTTCAAGTCTAGAAAATTCTCCAAGTGGTTTGGTGTCGATCCGATATCTGTAGCTCCAGATATCCCCGTTTTAGTGAACGTAGTTCCGGTTGTACAGTGCCAGCGGGATTATTACATTGTTTTTCTTCTAAGTCCGAATTTAATTATGAATTTACCTTTGAGGGCTTAGGTTTTAGTAAGTTTCAGGTCTGATTAGGTAATTAGACTGGTGGGTTAAGGTTGGACTTGGGTCGGGCTTGTGGAAAAACAAAACCCTAGCCCACTTGTGGGTTGCATGTGATTTTAGCCAAGGGGGGAAACCCTATTCTTCCACAATCAGAAAACAGAGATACACTACAGCACCTTCACGTGAAAAACAAAGAGAGAACGTGTGAGAGAAGAGAAGGGAGCCGCCGCCCAAGCCACCACCATTGTCGCCGGTCACGCGCGCGAGCAAGGGAGAGAGCGCGAATAGAGAGAGTTTCGCGAAGGAGAAGGAAGGTGAAGGAGACTTGGACAGCAAGAGATTGTTCTTCCAAACTTCATTCTCTTCTCTTTTCAGATCAAGAATCAAGGTAAGGGCTGGTCCTAGGACTTGGGTAGTTTATTAGGGACTTGTTGCTATGTTTGTTTGTGAAGAATCTTGATTGTTGAAGGTTTGCTTGCTGTACTATTATCATATGAGACCTATGTGATTTGATTTTATTGCTGGAACATAACTTAAAGCCTTGGGCTGAGATGGTTTATAGCTTAAACTAGAGGTGGGAGTTTCGCTGCCAGTTTCCTGTACTGGACAGCGGACTTCAGAGCCCCTTTTTACCTGTTTATGGTCATCAAATGAAAAAGTGATTAAAATGAAAGTTGTAGATTTTCGAAATATCTTTCCAGACATATAAAAATCATAATTTTTGGTTTAGTAATGTGATCTGGGGGTCGTGTTTAGTAACTGTCACACCTGCTGTCTTCCTGTTCCGGACAGTTAGCTTTAAAGCCTAATATCACCTAATTCTGGGACTCAAATGAAAATGATTTTAACTAGAGAATTGTAGATATTTAAAATAGCTTTCTAGAAAGGTATCATACGTGATTTTTGGTTGAAAGATGCATTCTGTGGCTCTATTTTTGTGAAAGTTGTTTCTGCTGTCAATATGTTGAAGTTGCGATGATATATTATGCATGAGTGAATGTTCTTGCGTTCCTTTACGTGGATTATATTTATTTTCTGAGTTAATGGTTCAAGGGTCGCTCAACTAGCCGTAATTCCCTTGTAACCCGTGAATGTTGTGTTGTGAAGGTTGTTGTATAAAGAGTATGATAAGACTCTAGGATTGATTTTAGAGACTTAACAAAGAGAAAAGTGTAATAAACTCGCTTGCAAGTAAATGTGAATAATTGGACATAGGTCTGGTGAGGACTATGGACCATGAGAACGATGGTACCTTGCACGCGAGGGTGTTTTGTGGGTTGTACGGTGAGTCCCCACGTGATTGGCTGACTGCGGTCGCCTTGTGATTCTGTGGACGGACGGTGAGTCTGGCGGACGGTGAGTCCCCCCACATGATTGAGGGTTGTACGGTGAGTCCCCTCCGAGATTTGTTCATCTGCGGATGATCGTGATTATGGCCATGGAAGTTTTGGTGGGTTGTGTGAAGTGAGATTCCGTTAGTATCTGACTCTTTCCCATAAAAGACATATAATGTACTTATATTATATATGTTGTTGTTGATTTTGTCATTATCATTCTTTTGTTGGACCTGACCCTGCTTGTTTGCTATGTGTTTGTTTGGGGGGGGTAGATGGTCGTGAAGATAATGGCGATGACTCGTTCTTGGGAGTTGATGCTACGTGACGTGCCAATACTGGAGGACGACTACACTTTAGAGGAAGAGGAAGAGGCTAAGGAATAGGGTTTGGGTTGAGAGTCTTTTGTTTTCTGTTGGGGTTGAGAGTTTCCGAAGTGTTGGTATCGAACAATTTTATTGCTTAAATTCGAATGAACAAGTTTTGATGTAATCTTTATTTTCATTCAGGCCTTTGTTTCGTACTCTTTACAGTTGGTTATTTAAAAAGTTTTACGAAGTTGGTTACTTCCGCGTGTTTTTTGGAAAGGTTATGTTTCAAGAGTTTTTGTAAAATGAAAGGTTTGTCATTAATTGAAGATTAATAAGTGAATCGACGAAAACTCTTTACGAAAATTGGTTAATTAGTTACTGTGTAACACTCGAGAAATCGGGGCGTTACATGGAGCCTAACTCAAAATCAAGTGAGTAAGGAGGAATTGGGTTGCAGTTGGAAAGCGGATGAATAAAAAAGTATTGTAATAATGATGTAGTTTCTTTTATTTCGTTTTAGAATAAAATGGACTGTTTTCAATTATTGTTATCACATTTTTATTAAGAACATATTCTAACAAAATTTACTCGTGAATTTTCATTATTTTTATCACAATTTTATTTGGTAATAGGTAATATAAAGTTATAATAATATAGGTAAAACCTATAATAATAATAGGTAATATATAGCTCCACATTCAAAACATGTCATGCAAGACAAATCAAGTTTATAAACTTAGAATGAAATAACATGATACTATTTTTATAATAATAATAATAAGATTCCAAAATTTAAAATGCATAATAAGAAGAAGAAAAAAGTTGGTAATCTCATACAAAATCTTAACAGTGTTTCACCCTTGTAAACTCTCACACCAATGGTTCTATACATACTATTAGAAATATTAAAACAACAGAAGTCGCCTTCATGGACGTTCATGAGGTAACATAACTTATTCCAACCGACTCCAAGCCTGATTTCTCATATTTTGGTTGACATAAGATTGCCGCAAACATCTTTCCAAATTTGTGTGCACAGGATAATCGGGGCTGGCCCAAATTCCATAAGGAATGGAGTAATAGTGGATGTAAAAAACTGTCATAAATAATAGTTTTCACTTTTAGCCAACAAACAATCAAATCGACGAAATGTTACTAATAAAAACATAAAGAATGCGACAAATACTCAAATGGAAAGTCCAACTTACGAATTGGACTCTTGAAGCCTCATAAGCCGAAAGTCTCACAATGATTTCAGGAAGTTTCCTTTTATATGATAAGAGCTCGGCGATCGCTATCAATTTTTGATTTAGAAGGAATATCTCTATTGTTAGTAAAAGGAACTAAAGGACGAACAAACATAAGATTTTTAGGTTTTGTGACAACAGGATAACTGTGATACGTTATCTCGTCTAAAGCCTCAATAGAGATATTAAAGGTGGATTTTCTTATTTGGCAAAAAAGAAACCAACAATTGAAACTGAATTTGTAAAATGATCGAATGTCAGTCCATCCATCGGTTATTACAGCAAACCCATCATGAACTTCGGACTTCAACACTAAAGTTTTTCCTAGAGGGTCAACAATGTAGCACGTCCCGACATTTAAAAGTTTAAGCCGCATTGCCTCGTATTCAATAACCAAGACAAAGTCCTGCAAATTAAAACAAAAACTAAAATTATATATGAGCCAATACAAAAGAGATTTATACCATTTCATAATAAAAATAGGTAAGATTAAACATTCCCGATATCTTATAGAACAACAAAGTTTTGCAAAGCCATGGAGCAAAAGATATATAATTGTTGGGAAAAGATGAAATCAACAGTATGGAAGAAATTTTTTTTCGTGCTTGAACTGTAATGAAGTTGAGGAGTTTTATAGCACTGAGAGTATGAAAAAGGGCACAATTTTTGAAAATTTTAATTTTTTTCAAGGCTTAAATATGTTGTAGGTCTCTCTATTATAGTGTTATTTTGGTTTTGGCCCTTCTAAAAAAAATTCTTTGGAAAATAATAGTGAGCTTTTAGCCCTTACCATTAATGTCCGTAAAAAAATGATGACGTGGCTAATAGAAGGACTATAACCAAAACTCCATTTCATTTTTTTATTAACAAAATATAATTAATTTTTTTATACATCATAAAATATATAATTAAATATTATTTAATCTTTCAAAAAATATTATTTAATTAGGTTAATTAAATTAATTAACCAATAAAACTCTTCTCAATCATCTTCTTCTCCCAATCACTCACCCAGCAAAAATCCTTCTCCGATCCTTCATCTTCTTCCAATCATCACCTCACTACCAAACTTCATATGAAGCTTAATTATAGCCAAAATAAATATCTCTCCCAACACAAACATAAAACCCAAATCTTAAAGCTGAAGAGCACCGAATTAAAGCCAAATCCCCCAAACAGAAACATAAACACATGAGGAAATCCACCACCAAATTTCAAAGCCACAAGCAGGAACTCAAATAAAAAAAATTCACGAATAGAAGAATCAAGGTGAGAGAAGTTACGTTCAAAAAAAGGTGAGGGAAGTTATTTTCCAAAAACTTGGGGTGTTCTCATTTTAGAAGAATACCAATTCATTCATCCGGTGATTTATATGATTTATAAAGGCAGGATTATTCTAGTACTGATTTGTAGCATTTTTTCAATCTATTCATCTGGTGATTTAACCTATTGCGAGCTGAAATTTAATTTTTTGATTTAACCTATTGAAAGAAAACTTGCATTAGAATTTAGAAATGCGCCGTGTTTCAAATTGTCATTTGGTGTGTCCAAAATCAATGCTAGGATTTGATAACAGGTTTGAATTCATTAAATCAGAAATATTTATGGTGTGGTTATTTGGGAATTGATTTCATTCTCATTATTTTGGTCGATTTGGTTATATAAATGAAGCCATATTTAATAACTTTTCTTTTGAGGTGAATTTGTGAAAGATTCCATTCTCATAGTTAAAATTGCTTGTTTTCCTACTGTAAAAAAACAGTCACGTTCAAAAAACAAAACAAAAAGTCAAAATTGCGTGGTGGCTAAAAGCAAAAAAGTCAAAATCACATGTGTTAAGTGATAATAATTTTTTATCTTTCTTGATTGTTTATCTCTAGTGTTAATTTGTAGAACATAAAAGAAAAAATATTCTAGTCCTGTTTTCTAGCAACTAATTTGTAGAACATAATTATTTCCTATTTAAACATGTTTCAAAATTTAAATTTTAAATGTATTAGTTGAATGAATTAAATTTTGAATTTATTAATTTACTGAGTCATCAATTTGGACTAATGAGAAATCATCAATTGTGGACCAATCAGAAGAAGACATTTGGAAATTCATTTTAACCACTAATAAAATTAAAACATATATCATTTAAGTGACTATATGGCCCACTTTGGTGGATGAACTTTATATATTATTAAGATTCAAATTTGAATAAAATTACATTAATTAATATGATCTTCCAAACATTTCTAGTTGACAAATTTTGCATTAAGTATTATTAAATTGCATTTTTTTTTTGAAATAATGAGATTGTTAATCAATTAAATTCAGATTTAAAATAACGTGAATAACTTTTCATATAATTATAACATATTTAAACATGCTATTTATAGACTATTAATTAAAAAACTACTATTGATCACCTATTAATTATTCAAATTCGAATTCAACTTAATGAGTTAATAATATTTACTATATGTTTTTGAAAATTTTGGAGTGGATGAAAATAATACTTAGTTAAATTAATCCTTACTTTTTTAGTTTTTTTAAAAAGACTTTTTTAGTTTTTAAAATTATTATTATGTTTTAAACAAATAAAAGAATTATGCTCGAAGTGTTAAAAAAACAAAAAAAAAAAAAAAACTTCCTAGCTTTAAAATAAAAACTTTTATTTTGAGTTAATAATATTTTACATTTTTTTTTTGGAAAATTTTGGAGTAAACAAAAATATTAATGTATTGAATACAATTATAAATAGTATAAACCTCAAAATTAATGGGCTAGAAGATTTTCGAAGAAATTGGATTAACTAATTGAATATGGTCAAAATTAATGTTTTCCTCTTGTAAAAAAAACCTCAAAATTAATAGGTCAGATTTGTTTTTGAAGAAATTGTAAGATCAAGTTTTGATCTAGTAGTACAACGTACTCTATGTTTTGATGATTACAAGTTAACCTTTTGATATGAACAATTGTGGTACTCTAACGTGTTTTTCTGAGTGTGCTATTTACAGGCTCTGACCTCAACTCAATCTCACACAAATCAGAAGCACTGTGTATAAAGAGCGACCCAAGCAACGCTTTCGCATTCACCATGTTCAGTATGAACAGTGGAAAAGCTTCAGAAGTTCTGAAGTTATACAAACTCTGATGTGGACTCAGTCACTAGAAGTTCTGAAGATCCAGAAAGTCTGATAACCAAGAAACACTGAAGGATCAGATATTCTGATGGTGTAGAAGACTCTGAAGATCCAGAAGCTGATTAGTGAAATTCTGATGTCCAGAAGCAAGATACTCTGAAGACCATGTACTTCCCTCTGAGTTCAGAATCAGAAGAAACAATGGTCAGAGGATCTGGGCTTTCCCTCTGACTCTGATCAACCGGCTTCACAATTTCCAACATGAAGCTTTCTCCTGATCAGAAGTCTCCTAGGTTTAAAGGTCAAGTCGCTATCCAAGTACAAAAGCAACTGTACCTTCCTGACGACCTACCTAACAGTCTCAGACACAGCAGAAGCTGGATTTTCCAGAACTGCCCTCCAACGGTAGCATTTCCCATGCAACGCTCAACCCTAATCCTTGGAGTATATAAAGAGGCTGAAGACTGAAAGAAGCGGCTAGAAGCATTCATATACGCGCAAGACAAATTCAAATTCTTCTAAGCTTTCTTTCATCTGAAATTCATTGAGTTTACTATTAGCTTTTTAGAAGCAAATCTCTTGTAAACAATTCTTTGATAAACAGTTTGTTTAGTTCCTTTAGGAGATCAAGGTTGATCGGATCCTAGAGAAGACTAAGAGAGTGAATCTTAGTGTGAGCTAAGTCAGTGTAATTGTTAGTCACTTGTAGGTTTCAAGTGCAGTTGTAACTCTTACCTGATTAGTGGATTGCCTTCATTCTAAGAAGGAAGAAATCACCTTAACGGGTGGACTGGAGTAGCTTGAGTGATTTATCAAGTGAACCAGGATAAAATCCTTGTGTGCTTTTCTATCTCTTATCTTTAGCACTTAAGTTCTCGAAAGATTTGTCAAAATCTTTAAGGTGGAAGCTTTATCTTGAAAACGTTATTCAAACCCCCCCCCCTTTCTACCGTTTTTCATACCTTCAATTGGTATCAGAGCGCAAGTTCTGATTACCACACCTAACAGTGTTCAGTGATCCGGGCCGGTGTGAAAAACAATGGCTGCCACCACCAGTGAAACTCAAAGAGATGGTTACAATGCGAAGCCTCCTATGTTCGACGGTCAAAGGTTCGAATATTGGAAAGATAGACTGGAAAGTTTCTTTCTGGGTTTCGATGCAGATCTCTGGGATATTATTGTGGATGGCTACGAGCGTCCAGTTGATGCAGATGGCAAGAAGATCCCAAGGTCAGAGATGACTGCAGATCAAAAGAAGCTGTACTCACAACATCACAAAGCAAGAGCAATTCTTCTAAGTGCTATTTCCTATGAAGAGTACCAGAAGATTACAGATCGTGAGTTTGCGAAAGGCATTTTCGAATCTCTGAAGATGTCTCATGAAGGAAACAAGAAAGTCAAAGAATCAAAGGCATTGTCTTTAATCCAAAAGTATGAATCCTTCATCATGGAGCCAAATGAGTCCATTGAAGAAATGTTCTCTAGATTTCAGTTGCTTGTAGCTGGCATACGACCTCTCAACAAGAGCTACACAACAAAAGATCATGTCATAAGGGTCATCAGGTGTCTTCCTGAAAGTTGGATGCCTTTAGTGACTTCAATAGAGCTCACGAGAGATGTTGAGAATATGAGTTTAGAAGAACTCATCAGCATTTTGAAATGCCATGAGCTGAAGCGCTCAGAGATGCAAGATCTGAGGAAAAAGTCCATAGCCTTGAAATCTAAATCTGAAAAGGCTAAGGCTGAGAAGTCAAAAGCTCTTCAAGCTGAAGAAGAGGAATCTGAAGAAGCATCAGAAGATTCTGATAAAGATGAGCTGACTCTGATCTCCAAGAGACTCAATCGCATCTGGAAGCACAGGAAGAGCAAATACAAAGGCTCTGGAAAGGCAAAAGGAAAGTCTGAATCCTCAGATCAGAAGAAGTCCTCACTTAAGGAAGTCACATGCTTTGAGTGCAAAGAATCAGGGCACTACAAAAGTGACTGTCCAAAGTTGAAGAAGGACAAAAAGCCAAAGAAGCACTTCAAGACAAAGAAGAGTCTAATGGTGATATTTGATGAATCAGAGTCAGAGGATGTTGACTCTGATGGTGAAGTCCAAGGACTCATGGCTATTGTCAAAGACAAAGAAGCAGAGTCAAAGGGAGCTGTTGACTCTGACTCAGAATCAGAAGGAGATCCTAACTCAGACGATGAAAATGAGGTATTCGCTTCTTTCTCTACCTCTGAACTGAAACATGCATTGTCTGATATCATGGATAAGTATAACTCCTTATTGTCTAAGCATAAGAAGCTGAAAAAGGACTTATCTGTTGTTTCCAAGACTCCTTCCGAACATGAGAAAATTATTTCTGATTTGAAAAATGATAATCATGCTTTGATCAATTCTAACTCTGTGCTTAAGAACCAGATTGCTAAGTTAGAAGAAATTGTTGCTTGTGATGCCTCTGATTGTAGAAATGAGTCTAAGTATGAAAAGTATTTTCAAAGATTCCTAGCTAAAAGCGTGGATAGAAGCTTAATGGCTTCAATGATCTATGGCGTAAGCAGAAATGGAATGCATGGCATTGGCTATTCTAAACCAATTAGAAATGAGCCCTCTGTGTCTAAAGCTAAATCCTTGTATGAATGCTTTGTTCCCTCTGGTACCATATTGCCTGATCCTTTACCTACTAAAGTTGCTAAAACCCTCCTAAAAAGGGATCTTTCTCTATGTCTAAATATCATGCAAATATTCCTTTAAAATATCATGTTGAGACACCCAAGGTGATCAGAACCTCTGGGGTAACTAACAAGAAAGGACCCAGAAAGTGGGTACCTAAGGACAAGATTATCTATGTTGCAGATATCCTTGATAGCTCCACTGAAACACCAATCATGGTATCTGGACAGTGGATGCTCGCGTCACATGACGGGAGAAAGGCGTATGTTCCAAGAGCTAAAACTTAAGCCTGGAGGCGAAGTTGGCTTTGGAGGAAATGAAAAGGGTAAAATTGTTGGTACTGGTACTATTTGTGTAGATAGTAGTCCATGCATTGATAATGTGTTATTGGTAGACGGCTTAACACATAACTTATTGTCTATAAGTCAATTAGCTGACAAGGGTTATGATGTTATATTCAATCAAAAGTCCTGCCGGGCTGTAAGTCAAATCGATGGCTCTGTTCTGTTTAACAGCAAGAGGAAGAACAACATTTATAAGATCAGATTATCTGAGTTGGAGGCTCAGAATGTGAAGTGCCTTCTGTTTGTTAATGAAGAGCAGTGGGTATGGCATAGACGGTTAGGGCATGCCAGTATGAGAAAGATTTCTCAGCTGAGCAAGCTAAACCTTGTCAGGGGCTTACCCAATCTGAAGTTCGCTTCAGACGCTCTTTGTGAAGCATGTCAGAAAGGCAAATTCACAAAAGTCCCTTTCAAGGAAAAGAATGTTGTCTCAACCTCAAGGCCGTTGGAACTTCTGCATATCGACCTTTTTTGACCAGTGAAAACTGAGTCTATAGGTGGCAAGAGATATGGGATGGTTATCGTTGATGACTATAGCCGCTGGACATGGGTAAAGTTTCTAATCCGCAAGGATGAGTCTCATGCTGTGTTCTCTACCTTCATTGCCCAAGTGCAAAACGAGAAGGCTTGTAGGATTGTGCGTGTCAGAAGTGACCATGGTGGAGAGTTTGAGAATGACAAGTTTGAGAGTCTGTTTGATTCCTATGGAATTGCACATGATTTCTCTTGTCCCAGAACTCCTCAACAAAATGGTGTTGTTGAGAGGAAGAACAGAACTCTTCAGGAGATGGCTAGAACCATGCTCCAAGAAACTAGCATGGCTAAGCACTTTTGGGCAGAGGCAGTAAATACAGCATGTTACATTCAGAACAGAATCTCTGTGAGACCAATTCTGAATAAGACTCCCTATGAATTGTGGAAGAACATAAAACCCAACATTTCTTATTTTCATCCTTTTGGTTGTGTTTGTTATGTTCTCAATACTAAGGATAGATTGCATAAATTTGATGCTAAATCTTCTAAATGTCTATTACTTGGTTATTCTGAGAGATCTAAAGGTTTTAGATTTTATAATACTGATGCTAAGACTATTGAAGAATCTATTCATGTTAGATTTGACGATAAGCTTGACTCTGACCAGTCAAAGCTAGTTGAGAAGTTTGCAGATTTAAGCATTAATGTTTCTGACAAAGGCAAAGCTCCAAAGGAAGCTGAGCCAGAGGAAGATGAACCAGAGGAAGAAGCTGGTCCCTCTGACTCACAAACTCTGAAGAAGAGCAGAATCACTGCAGCTCACCCTAAGGAATTGATTCTGGGCAACAAAGACGAACCAGTCAGAACCAGATCAGCCTTCAGACCCTCTGAAGAGACCTTGCTCAGTCTGAAAGGATTGGTGTCCTTAATTGAACCCAAGTCCATAGATGAAGCTCTTCAGGACAAGGATTGGATTCTGGCCATGGAAGAAGAATTGAATCAATTCTCCAAGAACGATGTTTGGAGCTTAGTGAAGAAGCCTGAGAGTGTCCATGTAATTGGAACAAAATGGGTATTCAGAAACAAGCTGAATGAGAAAGGAGATGTAGTCAGAAACAAGGCAAGGCTAGTTGCTCAAGGCTACAGCCAGCAGGAAGGAATAGACTACACTGAAACATTTGCTCCAGTAGCAAGACTAGAGGCAATCAGACTGTTGATCTCTTTCTCAGTGAATCACAACATAGTTCTACATCAGTTGGACGTGAAGAGTGCCTTCTTAAATGGTTATATTTCAGAGGAAGTCTATGTTCATCAACCCCCAGGTTTTGAAGATGAGAAGAAGCCAGACCATGTATTCAAATTGAAGAAGTCACTCTATGGTCTGAAGCAAGCTCCCAGAGCATGGTATGAGAGACTCAGCTCATTCCTTCTGGAGAATGAGTTTGTAAGGGGTAAAGTAGATACAACTCTTTTTTGCAAGACTTATAAAGATGATATCTTAATTGTGCAAATTTATGTTGATGATATTATATTTGGTTCTGCTAATCAATCTCTATGCAAAGAATTTTCTGAGATGATGCAGGCTGAATTTGAGATGAGTATGATGGGAGAATTAAAGTACTTTCTGGGAATACAAGTTGATCAAACACCAGAAGGAACATATATCCATCAGAGCAAGTACACTAAAGAACTTCTGAAGAAGTTCAATATGCTGGAATCTACAGTGGCCAAGACTCCAATGCATCCTACATGCATTCTGGAGAAAGAAGATAAAAGTGGTAAAGTATGTCAGAAGCTCTATCGTGGCATGATAGGTTCACTTCTATACTTAACTGCATCTAGGCCAGACATACTATTTAGTGTTCATTTATGTGCTCGTTTCCAATCAGATCCAAGGGAAACCCACTTAACTGCTGTTAAGAGGATCCTAAGGTATCTGAAAGGCACCACTAACCTTGGCTTGATGTATAAGAAAACATCAGAGTATAAGCTTTCAGGTTATTGTGATGCTGATTATGCTGGAGATAGAACAGAGAGAAAAAGTACTTCTGGAAATTGTCAATTTATGGGAAGCAATCTAGTCTCATGGGCAAGCAAGAGGCAATCAACCATTGCACTATCAACTGCAGAGGCAGAATATATCTCAGCAGCAATATGCAGCACTCAGATGCTCTGGATGAAACATCAGCTGGAGGATTATCAGATCCTTGAGAGCAATATCCCAATCTATTGTGATAACACTGCTGCAATCTCATTGAGTAAGAATCCTATCTTGCATTCAAGGGCAAAGCACATTGAGGTAAAGTATCACTTTATTAGAGATTATGTACAGAAGGGCGTACTTCTTCTGAAGTTTGTTGATACTGACCATCAATGGGCAGATATCTTTACAAAGCCCTTAGCAGAGGATAGATTTAATTTTATTCTGAAAAATCTGAACATGGACTTTTGTCCAGAGTGAAGATGGATCAGAACCTCTGACTATGATACTTCTTGATCAGAAGATGTCTAGTCCAGAAGGTAACTCAATCAGAGTGTGTGTACCCATTGGTACTGACTCTGAAGCTGAGATAGCAACACGTGTGTCAGTATTTCTGATGCATAGTTCCTTGTGCCCGTGTGACAGTCTGTCATGTTGCGTGTAGATGTGCTTCTCTCCTGTGTGTGATATGTGTATTTACTGTTACTATCTATCTTTAATTTTCAACCGTTGATTTTAAATTGCTTTTTGAATCAACAACGGTTATTTGTCAAAACCCACTATACACACACGATCTCCTTCACTTTCGGTTTTTACTCTCTCTCTCTTCTGCTATTTCAAAACCGCTTACCCTCGATTTCTCTCTCGATCTCTCTTCATCTTTCAACCTTCATCTTCTACCTAAACCTTCAACCGCTCCAAAAATGGTGAGTCAAACCAGAAGAGCTACTGCAGATGCAACCCAGTTCCCTCATATGGTAGTTGGTCTAGCAACAGGTCAAAGGGGTCCTGAGAATCCGAATCAAGATCAAGGTCAAGCTCAAGAGCAGATTATTCCGATTGCAGAACGGGGCTGTGCCGTTCACTGCGTATATGCTCCTGAGGAACTTCAAGTACTGGCAGAATGGAGATTCGACCTCGACAACCTTGCTACAAATGGGTATGATCTTCGTCCTGAAGTCCAAGCTCAAGGTTGGGGAAATTACTTCAACAGGCTTCGAGGACCGGTGTATGACAAACTGATCAAGGAATTCTGGAAGCACGCCGACTGCGATGATACTCAGGTGGTATCTCACATTCTTGGAAGGAAGATCATCATTACAGAGAAGTCTTTCGTGAATCTGCTGGGTGCAGAAACTGCTCTTGGGTATCGTTTCCAATTCACTGAATCGAAGCTGAAACCCAAGACGAAGGATGAGACCAACAAGGCCCTGTACACCAATTACAAACCGGGCAAGACTAATTACAAAGTGATGGACCTTTATCCCAAGCTCAGGATCTGGCACAAGATTCTGCTCAACTGCATAAACCAGAGACCAAAGGGCAGTTCCCCAGACTACATCAACTTCAACCAGAAGACGATGTTGTTCTTCATCCAAGACAAGAAGAAGATCTGCCTTCCCTACTTCCTGTTCTCCTACTTGAAGGAGTGTATCCGGAAGTCTAGGACTACTGCCTCCATCAAGTCAGCAATCAAGTATATCCCCCTTGGGAGACTGTTGTCTGATCTCTTCATTGAGAGTGGCCTCATTCAAGATCTGGTCAATGCTGGATGCACAGAGGATCTGACCACCATTGTCAGTGATGTCTTCACTGCGAATTCTCTAAAGAAAATGGGCCTAGTCAAGAAGAAGATTGCTCCTGCCCATGAAGACACATCTTCTGAAATCAGAAGTAGAAGGGTGCCTCTGAATGACTACCCTCTGTGGACACAGGCAGACAATCCTGAAGCCATTAGGTGCTATGTTGAAGACTTAAGGGCTCAAGGCTATGAAATTGATCTCGATGAATTCTTCAGCAGACTGCCGCCAGCTCCATAGTTTCCTTCTCCTATTAAGAAGAAAGTTCAGAGGAAGATGATCCTAGAAGAATCTTCTGAGGAATCAGATGTCCCTCTGACCAAAGGGAAGAAGGCTGGTCAATCCAAGAGAAAACATGATGAAACCAGCAAGCCAGATGATGGTGATGATGGTGATAATGAGGATGGTCCTCCTTCTCCTAAGAAGAAGAAGAAGCAGGTCAGAATTGTGATGAAGCCTACTCGGGTGGAACCAGCTGCTGAAGTGATCAGAAGGATTGAAACTCCTGCCAGAGTGACAAGATCATCAGCACAATCAAGTAAGTCTGCAGTTGCTTCTGATGATGATTTGAATTTATTTGATGCACTCCCCATATCAGCCATGCTCAAACAATCTTCAAATCCACTCACTCCCATTCCTGAGTCCCAACCAGCTGCACAAACCACCTCTCCACCACATTCCCCAAGGTCTTCATTTTTCCAACCTTCTCCTACTGAAGCACCTCTCTGGAATTTGCTCCAGAACCAACCCTCTAGGCCAGATGAACCAACCTCTCCCATTACCATCCAGTACAACCCATTAACTTTTGAACCCATCATCCCTGAGAAACCAGAGCCTAACCAAACAGAACGTCTGGCTCCCATAACCACGGATACAGACTCTTCCACAGCCCTTACACCTGTATCCTTCCCAACAAATGTTGCTGACTCTTCTCCTTCCAACAACTCTGAATCCCTTCGAAAATTCATGGAAGTTAGAAAAGAAAAGGTGTCTACCTTATAAGAATATTATCTCACTTGTCCAAGCCCTAGGAGATATCCTGGCCCTAGACCTGAACGTCTAGTTGACCCAGATGAACCTATCTTGGCCAATCCTTTACATGAGGCAGACCCTTTGGCTCAACAAGCTCACCCTGCCCCTGACCAACAAGAGCCTGTTCAACCAGAACCTGAACCAGAACAATCTGTGTCTAACCACTCCTCAGTTAGATCACCCCATCCTCTGGTTGAAACTTCAGAACCTCACCTTGGAACCTCTGAACCAAATGCTCAAATGTTTAACATTGGCTCTCCACAAGGTGCCTCTGAAGCTCACAGCAGCAATCACCTAGCCTCTCCTGAAACCAACCTCTCTATAATTCCTTACACTCACCTCCGACCCACATCTCTCTCTGAGTGCATCAATATTTTCCATCATGAAGCCTCATTGATGCTACGCAATGTGCAAGGTCAGACTGACCTAAGCGAGAATGCTGAACATGTGGCTGAAGAGTGGAACAATCTGAGCACTCTGCTAGTGGCTCAAGTTCCCGTTATGATGCAGCTACTGAATGCAGAGGGAAGTCAGAGGATCGAGGCTGCAAAGCCAAGGTTTGCTAGAAGGGTGGCTCTTCATGAACAAGAACAAAGACATAAGCTACTTGATACTATTGAAGAAGCCAAAAGAAAGAAAGAACAAGCAGAAGAAGCTGCACGTCAAGCAGCAGCTCAAGCTGAACAAGCCAGATTAGAGACAGAACGACTTGAAGCTGAGGCTGAAGCTCTTAGATGCCAAGCACTTGCACCCGTAGTTTTTACTCCTGCTGCTTCTGCTTCCACTCCAGCTCCTCACGCTGCTCAGAATGTTCCTTCTAGTTCTACACAGCCAAACTCGTCCAGACTCGACATTGTGGAACAACGTCTTGACACTCATGAGTCTCTGCTGATTGAAATGAAGCAAATGATGATGGAACTTCTGCGTCGATCTGATAAACCCTAGCTTTAGGATCTCTTCGTTTTGATTTCTTTTTCTTTACCTGTGTTTTATTTCGTTAACCTCTGGCTCTTTCTTGTTAATCTTTACTTTGCTCGTTTGTGATTATCTATGCATATATATCTATATATCTGACATTATGTTTGCAAATTTTTTTTTTTTTATTATTCATCATAACCGCTTTTACATCATACATTTTTTCTTTTTCCTAAAATCCTAGAATGGAGGATCCCTCCTCATTCTTCTGCACTCCTGGCGCTGCTCTGACCTCTCCTTCTCCAGACGCTCCAGTGCATACTGGATGTTGTTGAGCCTGTCTTTTAGCTCATCCCTCTCCAGAATCTCTTCTGCAGTCTTGAGCTTCTTTTCCAAGATCTCTTTTTCTTCCAGCAGCTTTAGTTCAAGCTGGCTGAGTTCTTGCACCTCCTCCACGAAGGCAAGAAATTCCCTCAAGTCTCTATTCAACTCTGGACGCAGGTCCTCCTCCAGCAGTGTCCGTGTTAGCTCTGAGATGGTTGTTGTACCCTCTGGATGCCTAATGTTGAGAAACAAGTCCTCCTCAAAGGCTCTCTTTCTCAGCTCCTCTAATGCGCTCATGTATGATGCCATTTTTCTCTGGTATGATGTTCTGAAGCTTACCTCTCTCTCCAACGCTTTATATAGGCTTCACTTTCTCTCTGAAAGTTAATGCTCCTACAGTTTCTCGAGGTTAAGTTCTTGGTAACTGACCCTCCTCTTTACTCCCTTGGCCGGTGGTAAACGTTCTTCTCTTGCATTAACTCTTCTATTTATTTCGCCTAACTCTGATTCATGCATCGTTTTAATTGTCTTTAAACTTAGACCTTCTCTAAGGGTTTGCTTATGACAAAAAGGGGGAGTAAACCCAGTTTTTGATGTGTAAGATGTGTTAGTGTGATTTATTTTTCTTTTGGAGAATTTAAGAGTTCCACCTTTATGACCATAGATGTGTCACTGGGCAAATACAAGGAATACATTTCACTTCCTCTGAAGTGATTCTAATTTGACTCTGATACCCAAGACTCTGATACCTTCTCCGTGACTCTGATTACTTATGCGCTCTGATTACTCTATTTTCATCTATGTCATAAGTTTTTCACTCTGAACTCTTATATCATTTAGCTCAGAATCTAGACTTTACTAATGTTTTCATCAAGTATTAGATTCAGGGGGAGCTAAGCTCAGAATCAAGCAGTGACTTGAATTCAGAATGAGCAAGATAAACTATTCACATCAGGATAAGTCTTATTCTATATCTCTAAACTCTGAGTGAATTCAGTTTAATGTTTAAGAATTGTTCATCAAAAATCTTAGTTTTGTCATCATCAAAAAGGGGGAGATTGTAAGATCAAGTTTTGATCTAGTAGTACAACTCTATGTTTTGATGATTACAAGTTAACCTTTTGATATGAACAATTGTGGTACTCTAACGTGTTTTTCTGAGTGTGCTATTTACAGGCTCTGACCTCAACTCAATCTCACACAAATCAGAAGCACTGTGTATAAAGAGCGACCCAAGCAACGCTTTCGCATTCACCATGTTCAGTATGAACAGTGGAAAAGCTTCAGAAGTTCTGAAGTTATACAAACTCTGATGTGGACTCAGTCACTAGAAGTTCTGAAGATCCAGAAAGTCTGATAACCAAGAAACACTGAAGGATCAGATATTCTGATGGTGTAGAAGACTCTGAAGATCCAGAAACTAATTAGTGAAATTCTGATGTCCAGAAGCAAGATACTCTGAAGACCATGTACTTCCCTCTGAGTTCAGAATCAGAAGAAACAATGGTCAGAGGATCTGGGCTTTCCCTCTGACTCTGATCAACCGGCTTCACAAGTTCCAACATGAAGCTTTCTCCTGATCAGAAGTCTCCTAGGTTTAAAGGTCAAGTCGCTATCCAAGTACAAAAGCAACTGTACCTTCCTGACGACCTACCTAACAGTCTCAGACACAGCAGAAGCTGGATTTTCCAGAACTGCCCTCCAACGGTAGCATTTCCCATGCAACGCTCAACCCTAATCCTTGGAGTATATAAAGAGGCTGAAGACTGAAAGAAGCGGCTAGAAGCATTCATATACGCGCAAGACAAATTCAAATTCTTCTAAGCTTTCTTTCATCTGAAATTCATTGAGTTTACTATTAGCTTTTTAGAAGCAAATCTCTTGTAAACAATTCTTTGATAAACAGTTTGTTTAGTTCCTTTAGGAGATCAAGGTTGATCGGATCCTAGAGAAGACTAAGAGAGTGAATCTTAGTGTGAGCTAAGTCAGTGTCATTGTTAGTCACTTGTAGGTTTCAAGTGCAGTTGTAACTCTTACCTGATTAGTGGATTGCCTTCATTCTAAGAAGGAAGAAATCACCTTAACGGGTGGACTGGAGTAGCTTGAGTGATTTATCAAGTGAACCAGGATAAAATCCTTGTGTGCTTTTCTATCTCTTATCTTTAGCACTTAAGTTCTCGAAAGATTTGTCAAAATCTTTAAGGTGGAAGCTTTATCTTGAAAACGTTATTCAAACCCCCCCCCCCCTTTCTACCGTTTTTCATACCTTCAGAAATGAGTTTTTTTGTTTTAGAGGGAAATGAATGACTTAGAAGGTGACATGAGCATAAATATCTAGAAAATGAATGACCGGACCAAAAAGTTTTGAGAATGTAAGTCAAATATGAAGAGTGAGATTTAAAAACATAAATTAAGAAATGAAGAATAGAGGCACCCTATGTAAAAGCAAGTCTGATTGCCGCGGGACAAAGAAATCATCAAGGAGAATAAGACTGAAAAAACTCAACGAAATTCAAAAAGAAAGGTGAAAATGCATGAAACAAAAAATTAGTTGAATACAATGGTACCTAGAAGAGAAAACACTCCTGGGGTACGCCAATATGGTTGAAAATATATAATTCATTATATAGTGTGTAAGTGAACCAAAATAGAATAAGGCATAATTATGAAATTTAGGGATTTGAATGGAGATTGAGAATTTGGGCGAAAATTGAGGAACTAAATAATTTTAGAAGTTAGAAGGGAGGAAGAAAAAGTCAAGGCGAAAATTAAGAAATTAAGGTAGACTTTGCTGAAATAAAAACTCAAAAATAAATTAATGTTTTTATTGTAAAAATTGATAATTTTTTTTTTACTCTTTATTATGAATTACAAATTTAATTTTTTACGGTAACATTTAAATTGAAAAGTTATACAGTGGTATAATCGAATATCTTAAGATGTTGTATTAATTCGTTTTTTCAAATTTTTAGTGGATAATGATAACTTTTTTAAGTTGATAATAATTAGACATTATATATAGTATTTGACTACATTTTAGTCATCATATCTCTTAAAAAAAGAGTAGACATTCACGTTCAAGTTCACAATTTTTTTAATATGCTTTTTTTTTTTTACTTTTAAAATTTTTTAACAATTAATTGCAAAAAATATAGAGTAGACATTCACGTTGGAATGATTCATCATGTGCCATTATCACTATCTATATTCATAATTAGAAATGATTCAAATTTAGAATTTCAAATTTTGTTGATTGAATGATTAAAATTTATAATTAATGAAAATAAAAAAGTCAAACCAATGGTATCAAATTAATTGATTCCACATGAAAGGCATCAGAAGGTATCAACTATTAATTAATTTATTTATTGATTTATTTAATTGTTGATTTATTGACTCATTAAATTCGACCAATGAAAATTAAACATGTGGACCAATCAAACGATGTCATTTGGAAATTCAATGGTAACTGTAAGACCTGGATTTACTGAACTAGTTACTTTTCCGACTCACGCGTAGAACCAGTGTAAGCGTGACAGGAGTTCGCCGTTTGAGAAAGATTAATGAAGAAGAAAGTTCAGGAATTGCTTGAAGAATGTTTCATAGTTGTTTTAGGAGTTAGTACGAGTCGTCTGCACACCTGCCTTATGGCGAGAGTGTCCAGAATAGGCTAATTTCGCTCTTAAAGCAACGTTTAAGTGAGATTTCAAATCCTTGGAAAAATAAGAAGTTCTCTTTATTTTTCCTTCGACCAGTGTTTCATTTCGGAACCCTGGACTGTACGCACGATAGTATTCACTTCTCGGAAGTTCGACGACGCTAATTTCTTTACTTCAAAAACCCTAAATTCAATCACTGAAGGAAGACTTTTCCTATTCGGAGCTTTTAACGAAGTTTCCACCCGCGTTGCCAGATTTGTTTTGATGTTTCCAATCTTTCTTCAGAACGAAGTTTTGTCGTCTGACCTTCACAACAAAAAGTAGTTTTTCGGGACAGATTAACTTACACCGCTTTTGGATCGTTTTGGATCGTTTTCCCCTAATTATAGAGATTTGTTTTGAGTTCTGGAATTCTGTCGCCAGAATCTCGCTTAGAATTCACCGATGAACGTGCTGTAAAAATCGGAATCGCGAAATTTTCATTTTTCCGCAATTTCACATTCCTATAAATAGTAAAAAAATCAAAATATCTCCCATAACTTCCCAAGGAGGCCGCGAGTTTGAGGAGAGAAAGGAGGAAGGAGATTTTCTCCGAAACTCGACCGATCTTCGAGCTGTTTGTCCCTACTTCAAGGTATCGAGGTAACTAGCTTGATTCTTACCTCTGATCGTTCTTTTCACTGCGTTTCTTTAGCTGGTTTTGTGTTCAAAGTTTCGAGCTTTTCGTAAAACTATCCGTTTTTCTTGATTTCTCGCTTGGGATATCTTATATACTTGCCCAACAACCTAGAACACTCGCCGTTGTTCGCCTATTTTGATCGAGTTGTCAAAGATCTGAAAAACTGCTTAGAAAACCCATTTGTGCACATATCGAAACTTTAATGTCGAAAAGTCGCAATCCGACTTAGTGCCTTTAGGATTAGTTGCTACAAATGTCGTTAGGAACATCGCTATCAAATTTGTTTTCCGAAGTTTTAACTTGGAGTTTTTTAGCTTTTATTTTGGACTAAAACGCCCCTGAATAGCCGTATTTTGACCCGATTGTTCTAAAAATTTTCCGACAGTTTCTTTACCCTAGTTTTACCCTAAAACTACCTTGTAATTAAATTAGATCGAAGAAAAAGAGCCGGAGCCTTTTTCCTCTTGTGGCCGAGAGCATGTTTGTGTGGGGGGGGGGAGTTTTTCGTTTGCGAAAACTTGTCCTTTCGTATTCGATTGTTGTACTCTGAAGCTTTAAATGCTTGTCTATCGTTAATTAGTTGTGTGTGATCGAGCTAATCGATTTTGTTTGGATTTCTGCTTGTTTTCTCCGAGGTTGAGTTGAAGGAACTTTGGGTTTCTCAGAGCAATTGTGTGAAGAAAACCTAGACCACGAGGCTGGAGCAACTCGAGGTTAGGGCAACTTACATATTAGCTAAGATTGCATGATAGGCGTCGATAAATTCGACTTATGTATGATTTTGATATTGGTTATGTTGATGATTTATTGTTATGACTGTTTTCATAACTTATGTTGATATTGATGTTGTATTGAATTGTACGTATTGACGCGACTTCGGAGCGAAGAATCACTGAATTGATTCCTTTTGATCTTTCGGGTTGGATGAACAACCCTAGGCAAGTCCAAACACAAGGTTTGAGACTTAGCTATCGTTTATATACTTAGACTTTCCCCGGGGGGTTACATTTGGTGGGATTTTGGCAAACTTAGAATGAACAGAATCTTGGAAACTAAAGACCTTAGAGAACTTAGTCTTCAAAGAATTAAACTCATAACCTGACTAATTAAATTCGAAACGTTTTCAGTAACGAATGAACCATAGGGAACCTAAAGGGGGAAATGATTGTGAAAGACGGGGAGATGTCGACAAGTCTTGAAGTTACTGGGAATTGGTGGAAGCCACAGAGGCGATCTACGGTGAAGACGGGCGGTCACCGAGTACTCTAGTACTCTTGTTGTTGGAGTTTGTGTTGTATTGACCGACACTAAACTCTTGGGTTTTGAAATTGGGTTTTAACCTAAACACTTGTGTTGTGAGGACGATTCGATGTTTGGCTAATCATATTGCATCATGCATCATTCGAGGTTTGTACGATCGAAAGATTGGGCCTCGGTGAAGAACGGGAAAGCTTCACGAAGGTTGGGGAATTGCCTTCATCGAAGAACACCTGGGTGTATCTTCGGCATAGCGGGCAGAGTGGCACGACCTTTGATGGTTGGGGCTGATCCGACTATGCATGGGTTTGTAAGCGACACCCGAGCAGAGTTGGCGACACTAGGCCTGTGTCGTGCAGACTCGTGGTGCCCATCCCAAACAACTATCCGGATCATATTGAATTGCATTTCACGCATACATTCACCTTGACTGGAATTGTGTGTTGTTTGCATTACTGAATTATTGTTAGAGCCGATAACATGCTAGGAATATATTTATATATATATAATAACATATATATATATATATATCCCCCAATCACATGTTGTTTGTATATCTACTCTATTCCGTGAGTTGACCCTAGCGCCTTGGCTTTGGTTTCATGTTTGTGTTTGGGCGGTCGGCCTGCTGCCAGATGTCGATGGCGATTTGGGTTTCGATGGTCTCTCCCTCGGGGGGGATCAGGTTTGAGTTGGTTGACCGACATGCCCCCACCGCTTGGGTGATCTATCTTGTGGGTCATCGAGCGACGCACTGGGGAAAGGTCGTGGAGGACCGTACTGACGAGCGTGGACGTCTAACGAAGGGAGCTTTACGACGCATGGAGCTGAGCTTCAACTTGCCAACTTCAGTACGCTGTGGACTCAGACTCTGACTCCGACACCAACGTTGACAGCTACTCGCCGAGCGACGAGGAGGAGGAGGATGAGCTTTGAGCGGTACTGGGAGGGTAGGTTTAGGCAGGCGTCATATTTTGTGTAGAGCTCTGATTCGTTTTGCTTTTGGGACAGGGTAGGTTCCCGACGCATGGCTTTTGTGTGGTTCTCTTACTGAGGGATCACAGTGAGTCAGTCGGACCATAGGGGTCTTTGCTTAGGCCATTTTGAGGCCGACCTTCTCCTAATGGATTGTAATTATAACTTTCTCACTCACACTTCTGGATCTGTATATATATTTGCCTACGGGCACACTACTTTGGAGTCACTGCGAGTGCGCATGACGTGGGAGTGCAGCTGAGGCTGTACATGTTTATATATGTTGTACATCGGTTAGTTTAGTTTTCTGGGTTATGTCTTTATTTTTCTATCGCTTTATTAAAAAGAAAAAAAAATACATGTTTTCCGCGTAAAGTTTATTTTTGAGTTACTAAAGTGACACCTGGAAATCGGGGTGTTACAGTAACAACCAATAGAATGCAAACATGTGGAAATTATGTAGCAATGTGGCCCACTTTGGTGGATGCACTTTATATATTATTAAGATAAGAGGTGAACCGATACCAAGAAAAGTTGAAAATCCAAAATTTGCAATTAAATGGCCTCTCAATAAACAAGATTCGTGGAAAGACATTATGGCCTCATTTAATCTGGTAGTTGTTGAAATATTATCAGTCATAAAAGAAAGGATAACATATCCTTATTAAAGTAATCTTCAGAAAGAAGAAATGAACAAAAAAACAAACAAAATGCAAAAGCTAAGTACAACTTAGCATAGCAAACAAATCTATTTGAAACCCTCTAAAATAGCTATTAACCTAGCACCATAAAAAAATACGAGAAAAACACCATACATCTCAACAATCAATAAGAATAACATTGAAACAGTTATTTATGGAAAAAAAAATCTTCCCAGTGTTCAGTTGTATTCTAAAATAATTTTTTTTTATCATTATAACTGTATATTACTTTCTAGCATGGTAGTTGAATCGTGAATCGTATCATGAATCGAAAGACCTATTTTTTGACTCGTGAATCGTATCGTATGATACAAACACACAAAAATACGTCATAAATGAAAAATATATGGTATAAATCATATAATTAATCTTAAGATGACAAAGTGCAAGTGTTCATCATCTTTAGAATCATCAATAACATGACAAATGCAAAGTACTTCCATACTTGGTAAATTATGTTTTGATCCAATAACTTAATAAACTTCAAACTTCAAAATAATCAAAAGATGAAAAATTGCAAGTGTTCTTCCCTCCAATAAACATCATTAACATGACAAAATGCATGATACGATACAAACAATTCAAGTGCGATTCACGATACGATACAAACGATTCAAGTGCGTTTTAGGGGAGAAATTGATTCACACATGTGATTCGTATCGTCAGTCCTCAAAAAACATATCATATTGTGTATCGTATCGGTGTATCCTACAATACTTACTACCATTTTCTAGCAGTTCCACTAAATATAAATGTGGTAAGTACTGGATTTCAAAACAAAGAACTATACCTGTATATAATTCTCATAACACCATTGTGTTGAATAATTGGTCTCCTTCCAGGAATTGTAGACCTAAATGAAACAAAATGTAACAATAAGGTTTAAAAACAATCTAGAATAAGGAAACATATCAATAACAAAATACAACTTGACATGAAATTCAAATGTGCACTGCAATAATAACCTAGCCATATCTCATGATTTGAATGACAAAATGTTCTAGGTAGATGTAAAGATAAATACACAATGATAGAACATGGCAGAATGGTGATCTTTGTTCTTTCCCTCCTGCTATTTATATCCTGTTATTTCTCTAACTCAACCTAACTAGCTCTAACTAATTAACTAATGGTTGGAGGTATGCAGAATGCTAACAAAACAACATATACTCAACTCAATTGGTAATTAGGTCAACAATTGAGCCTGACATTTTACAGCATGGAAAAAAGGAGAAATAGATAAGTCAACAAAAAAAAGTTACTGAACCTTCAGCAATGCAATATGGTCTCCAACATTTCCTGTGTGAAAGTTCATCCTCGCATTGTCTGCATGTACTTGTTTATCCTTTGTGCGGTAAAATATTGAGTTGCCAACAGAAAGCATGGCAGAAACGGAAATTATATCATCTGAACTGTACTTTTCTGAAGCCACTATCATTTTTGACAACATAGGATCAAGTGGGAACTCTGCCATCCGTCTACCTACCTTAGTTAACTCACCAAGCTTATTTAATGCACTTAAAGCAAATAGAAGCTCCAGGGCTTTCAATAAGGCCTCAGCCGCGGAGGATCCATAAAATCAAAGTGTAACAAGTCATGAATACCAAGACTTTTCAAAGTCAAAACTACATTTGCAAGGTTAGTTCTCTGTATTTCGGGTACAGTGTTATCATCCAAATCATTGTGAAAATTGTATGCAGTATACAACCGGAAGCACTTTCCAGGCCCTGTTCTTCCAGAACGACCAGCTCTTTGCATTGCTGAAGCTTTTGAGATGGGGGTTATTAACAAAGACTCCATACCAGTTCTTGGATTATAAGTTTTCATCTTACAGAATCCTGGATCAATGACATACTTGATCCCATCAATTGTCAATGACGTTTCTGCAATATTGGTAGCAAGAACAACCTTTCGTGCCCCTTCAGGAGTGGGTTCAAATATTTTAGCTTGAAGTTCAGTTGGTAGGTTGGCATATATGGGGCATATTATTAATTAATTCAGCAATTTTAGTCCCCAAACCTCTAGTGCGATGCTTCAAGATTTCTTCAGCAGTTTCAATTTCTTCTTGACCAGTAAGGAATACCAATATATCTCCAGGAGGTTGAGTGACATGAATTTGAAGTGATGTAACAATAGCTACATATAAGTAGTCAGCTTCTGGTGCTTTGGTAAAAGTTTATCTCAACAGGATACCGTCTCCCTGGAATTTTCAATATGGGAGCAGAATCAAAGTAGTCACTGAACTTTTCCGCAACAAGGGTAGCACTTGATATTAGCAACTTAAGATCAGGTCGGAAACGAGAAATATCCTATCACAAAAACAGAGGTACGTAAACAGGAGGATATTATCATCTACAAATAAGATTAGTTATTCATTTAACCCAAACATACGCTTCAAATGCATCCAACTATAAGCAAAGATGATGCATTAATTAGTACCACATCACCAGTAACCAAATAAGAATCATTGCACAATCATATAGAACAAAAAGAACATGGGCAATGAGTGCAACATCAACAGCCAACCAAATAATTGCAGAAATTTGATTATCATTTGTCAGGATTCTAAATATCTAAGATTAGTTTATTTTAGGATTTAATATTTTATCTTGGTTGGGTTATCTTCATAATTGGGGACCAATCCCCACCTTTACTCCGGCGAGGTGTCAGACAGAAAAATCTAAGGTTTTCTTTCTTTCCCTTTGCTCTGGACTTTTCAAGGGAATCTTCTGTCTCTTCATAATCAAACTGCAAAGCAAGACCGGTTCAAACACAAGAATATCACCATTAAGTCTAATGAGTCCAGTCATTACAATACCTTATCTCCATCCATCACCGATTCCTTGATAAAGTCAATTTGGTCCTCAAACACAAACCTAAAAACAAAAATTTTGGAGAGCTTTGAAATCAGTAATATGTACACTCAGCAAAGTATGTTGTAATGAATCACATCCTTACACTATACCTAAAGAATACCTAGGAATTAATTTAGATCGAAGAAAAGTCGGGAAACCCTATTTTTTGGTAGTGGCTGAAACTTTTTGGAGCTGTACCGTGTCCAAAAATAATTTTTGGGTTTGTATGCCCTGAGCCATAGTGTAGCCCTCTCCATTGTCGAAATTTTGGCTTTGGTTTCGTGTCATTCCGAGTTCTGTAGCTCGAGTTATGCGCATTTTAGCGAAAACATGTCTTATTGTCCATTCGTGCCTAAATGTTGAACTCTAGAGCTTCGAAAGCTTCTTTTCGAGTTTTGATAGTGTTATTAGTTGTTTTGTTTCTTAGCGACTAAGCAATGATACTTTGCTTAAGGTTTGGAACAAGTTGAGCTGAGGAAAGAGACTTTGAAGCAATTGGTGAGGTTTCACAACTGAGGAGGACGCCCGAGGAACTTGCTGAGTTCGGGAGCTTTATTTTGGATTGGACTGGGATGTTGAGCTTGGATGGGGAAATTGGCTAAGGTAAGGGTAACTCAGTTTTAGAGCGTCATTTGAGTCTTGCATGATTTATTCGCACTGCATGTGCTTGAGATGAAGATGTTTAATTTGATTGGCGTTGATTGAAATATTGTATGCTTGCTTATGTTGACTGTTTCTGAGGCTTGTGTCAAATGTTTTATGGAGGCTTCGGCCGAGTGAACTTATTGAGACGTGTGTCTCCGTTTTCTGAGAGGCTTCGGTCGTTTACTGGTTTCTGTCACTTCTGCTTTCTAGTGGATAAGACGTGGTTATTGTTGATACTTGACTTGATTATTAGACTTGGAATTGTGGATTGAGTGACCACTGAGCTTGATGAGATGTTGTTGGCTAATTGTGGCGTATAGGGCTTGAACTTGAAGTGGCAATGTGGTGGCGATGGTTCCACGTGATTGTCTCGTCTTTCAAGGCGTTATAAAGTGGCGATGTGGTGGATATTGTCCCACGTGATCGTCCCATCTTTCAAGATGTCCTAAAGTGGCAATGTAGTGGCGATGGTCCCATCCATAGTGGCGTTAAGTGGCAATGTAGTGGCGATGGTTCCATGTGATTGTCCCGTCCATAGTGGCGTTAAGTGGCAATGTAGTGGCGATGGTCCCACGTGATTGTCCCGTCCATAGTGGCGTTAAGTGGCGGTGTGGTGGTGATTGTCCCACGTGATCGTCCCGTCTTGCGAGACGTTATTGATCGATCCATATTGGTAGCAGCATATAGTCGCATTATAGGGCACTAACATCTTGCTGATTCTGTTGATACATGATTTAATTTTAGGTTGATTGATTCTGTTTATATATATATATATATATATATATATATATATATATATATATGATTAAATTCTATGTTGCTGATTTTGCTATATGCGTTATTGGATTATATTGTGGAGCCTGTGTGGCATATTGTGGAGCCTGTGTGGCATATTGTGTGTGGCTTGTGTGGCATATTGTGGAGCCTGTGTGGCATTTTGTGTGGGGCCTTCGTGACATATTAAGTGGCAGGTCAATGGTTTTCGTTCCAGGTGACTGTCCCGTCTTGCGAGACGCTTTTGATTGGACCTATCTTGGAAGTAACACATAGTTGTACTACAGGACACTCATTGAGGTTGTTGATATCTGATTTGATGTTATGTTGTTGAGGATTGTTGATATCTGATTTGATGTATATTGTTGAAGTTGTTGATATCTGACTTGATGTTATATTTTTAAGGTTGTTGATATCTGATTTGATGTTATATTATTGAAGTTGTTGATATCTGATTTGATGTTATATTTTTAAGGTTGTGATATCTGATTTGAGGTTATTGTCATATGATTTTGTTCTGTATTAGGGAGATCTGCCGTCGGAAACTGACAGAAAGTAAACCCTAGCAGAGTACTAAAAGGATCATAAAAGGAATATTCTCATTAAATGTTCAAAAGGTACTTTTTACAAAGGGTTGACCTCTCCTTTTATAGAGGGAATGATCATAACGTGGACTTTCACTGTACTTGGGCCTGACAACCGGGGCCCAAGCCTCTATACATATAAGACAAAACTAAAGGAATCTTCCAGCTGGCGCGTGGACCCATCCAGAAGAAGGGCGGGCTTCGACGTTGTTCCATAAACCCCGCCATGGCTGCTTTCGTTCACCTAAATGCTCGATTTGGGCGGGAATAAGGGATACTTATATCCCGCCCAGTCCACATGCCCCCAAGACATGAGGCTTAAGTAAGTTGAGTCGAAATGTCTTTATACGTTGCTTCGTCGCCTGCTTTTATCATTTACTTCGTTCTTCTGATAATTGTGTCGCCGTTCTTTCATTTGTGTAGGTGTCCCGCCCAGTCCACATTCCCCCAAGACATGAGACTTAGGTTCTTTGAGTCGAGACGTCTTTACAGTATATCACCATTCTTTGTAGTCATGGGCCTGTCGTCACATTCTTGCTTATGAATTCTCGCCATTTTCTTGTTCCTTTATATATCGCCATTTTTTATCTTTGTCAATATCTCGCCGTTATCACACCTGTCAAACACGTCTTTTCAACTGACGCACGTATCCTTCTTTTCCGGGATTTTGTTATCATTTGCCATAAATGCAGTTGTGCGTCTCGAGGAGTTATGTCTTTTCATTTCATACCTTTTCGAATTTCAAATCCCACGATCCCACGACCCTTCACAGTCTTTCCCACTCATTCTCTCTCTTCCTTTTTCTTCTATAAATACCCTTTTCACCTTTCACTTTTCACTTTTCTGAAAACCTTTGCTCTGAAAACTTTTTCATCGCAGCTTTCACTCTCTTCTTTGTTCTCCGGTAAACCTTGCTCACTCCGGCCGTCGTCATTGCGCGGTGCTCCCCTATTGCCGACGTCCTCTTTACTCAATCTTCCACTCCTTCCTCCGGTGAGTCCTTCCTCTTTCTCTTTTCTTGGCACTGTTCGTCTTCTTCCTTATTTTTATGAAATTACCCAGTATGTCGACACAAAATTTTAGCATTTCTTCTTTAGAACTCACTTCACCTTCTACGGAGGGGGAAGTTTCTGCCCCTGCTGTTATCGAAATTCATTCCTCGCCCTCCACTCATGAGGATTCCGGTCCCGCCGGCTCCGTTGATTCTATTCTCTCCGTTAATGGAGATTTGTCCTCGCCCGAATGGCGCTCCAACGCGCATTTAGTTGAAGATAAGTGTCTTTGGCGCTCCATCTGGGGTAGTCTTGGAAGCATCAGCTCGCTTCGAATATCTTCTCAAGGGTTTACAAAGATAAATCCCGCCACCTCTAATAACGAGGATCACCTGTTAATTGTTCTTCCATGTGGCGAGGATGATTGTGTTCTTTTACGCAAGGAACATTCTGATGAATCGCCCGACTTCTTTTTTGTTTATGGCTATTTCTTCTTGGATTTGAATATCAAACTCCCTTTCTCGCCTTTTATATGTCACGTTCTTACCTTTTTGAACGTGGCGCCTTGTCAACTCCAGCCCAACGCCTGGGGTTTTATTCGCTGCTTTGAAATTCTTTGTGAACATTTGAGTTGCACTCCCACCTATCCCTTGTTTTTCCTTTTCTATAAGACAGTCACCACAAAACCTACATCTGTCAAGTGGGTTCCCCTTTTGGCTCGCAAGAACTTGAGCCGATTCACCGCCCTTAAAAGCCATTACAAAGTGTGGCAGAAAAAATACTTCAAAGTCATGGAGTCACCTGAAATGAATAACTTATTTCGAGATTCCGATAATAACCCTCTCTTCCCCTTTTACTGGACAAAAAACCCTCGCCGAAAAATATCCGTTTCATACGACGCCTTGGATGAATCCGAGCAGGCCATCGCCAATTACCTCCGCACATTACCAGTAATCTCTGGTCATGACTTGATTGAAGCGTCGAAATCCGGCACTTTAAATCAATTTTTTAGTAAGTTTATAATTTTTGCACAACTTGTTTTTCTTTTCGTTCATGTACCTCGCCTAATTGATGCTTTCCATGCAGCCTCGATGGGAAAAAGCAAGATTGATGCCAACCCCATCAAGATGAAGGAATACCTCGCCCAGTCTGCTGCGGCGGCGAAGAAAAGGGCCGCCGAGACTGAGCAGAAGAAAAAGAATGAAGGTACTTCGGGCTCTGGTAACGTCAGGGATCCTAAGCGCCAAAAAACTTCGAGCGCTGCTGGTGGTAGATCTCTTCACCAATCAACTCTCGATCCAAAAGGTTGTCCGGCTGAGAAAAAGAAGGGTCATGACAATGTCCCGCCAATTCAACCGGATTCAAGTGCACTAATCAACCGTCCGCCAACTCCATTTACCCAAGCTGGCCCTAGTTCAGCTATTGGTGTTGAGACTCCTCCCCCTTTGCTGAGTTTATCTGATCCTCATTTCAACGGATTGGATTTTATGACCCGCACCTTTGATAATCGGCTTCACAAGGATGTTTCCGGCCAAGGTCCCCCCAACATTGCTTCTGTGGCGATCCATCACGCACTTTCTGCCGCCAGTACCGTGGCGGGCATGGCTCAGTGCGTGAAGGAATTGATATCGGCCAAGAACCGTCATGAAAAGAAAGCAGCTGATTACAAAGCTGCCTACGAGCGAGCAAAAGTCGATGCTGAGACCGCCAACAAAAATCTGAAGGCTGTTGAGGAGAAGTGTGCTAAGTTAACTGATGACTTGGCGGCTTCTGACCTGCTTCTTCAAAAAACCAAGTCCTTGAAAGAAACTATCAACGACAAACACACTGCTGCTCAGGCCAAGTGCCAAAAGCTGGAAAAGAAGTACGAACGCCTAAATGCTTCCATCTTGGGGCGTGTTTCTCTTCAATTTGCCCAGGGCTTTTTGGCGGCCAAAGAGAAAATAAGTGTGGTTGAGCCAGGCTTTGATCTTTCCCGTATTGGGTATTTGAAGGACATCAAGGATGGTCAAGTGATTGGTGATGATGATGTTAGCCTCGACCTCCTTCCTCAATTCGACGATGAAAGTGAGCCTGAAGAAGAAGATGGCGAGGATGGAAATGAGCAAAACAAGGATGAGGACCAAGAGAAGGAAAACCCTCAAGTTGGAACAAGCCAGGGAAACGACGCCAACAACGATAATGTAGCTTGAATTTGTAATTTGTTTTTATTTTGTTGAGTCATCTTTATCTTTGGGGCCTTGCCCTTTTGTCTTTTATCATTCCAAATCATGTACGGGCGTCGCCCCTTTTTCTTGCTTTTAATGAAGACCGTTTTAAATTTATTCGTTGTTACCTTGAGTTGTTACCAATTATTGTTGTTACTTAGGTCTATATACCTTAGTCGATTTTTCGACGAGGCTTGGTTTCTAGTGGCCACTAGAATTGCCAAGGCTTGCAATATTGGATGGCGATACTTTCTTATTCCGAAAGGTTTATTCGCGGTATTATATACCTTGATACGATTTACTTTGCATAAACTCGTAATATAAATTAAAAAATTAAAAAGTAACTTCTGTTGAAATAATCTTCATTTCTCTTTCATACATGAGAACAATTGTCTCCATTCTTTTTACATGCCGCCTCATTAAAAACCTCTCCAAAGAAAGGAAAAAAGAGTGCCGCTTCATTCACCTTTGGTTGTTTCTATTAACTAAAATACTGCTTTAGATGAGAGGCGTTCCATGTTCGTGGAACCCTTTGACCATTTAGTTGTTCCAACTTATAAGCTCCTCCTCCAACATCGCCTATAATCTTGTAAGGCCCGCCCCAGTTGGGTGAAAGTTTGTTGTGTTTATCGGGTATTGTATTTTTTCGGAGCACTAAGTCTCCTACCCTCATTTTTCTTGGCACTACTTTCGTTGAGAATTTTCTTGCAACCTTCACTTTTCCCGCCTCATTCCTTATGTGAGCCTCACGTTGTTCCTCGGGCAGCATGATTAGATTTGCTATTAAATTTTCCCCGTTGTCATTCTCATTAAACTGAGCCACTCGCCAATTTTGGTTTTCAATTTCCACTGGGAGCATGGCGTCAGTCCCATAAGTTAAACGATACGGGGTTTCCTTTGTGCTTGACTGTTCAGTGGTGTTGTATGCCCAAAGAACGCCTGGTAGTTCCTCCGCCCAAAGCCCTTTTGCTTCATCCAGTTTCTTCTTTAAACCTTTCAGGATAACCTTGTTAGCCGATTCAGCCTGCCCATTGGTTTGTGGATGTTCTACAGAGGCAAATCGCATCTCGATTCCCATTTCTGCACAAAATTCCCGGGTAACACTACTTGTGAATTGTGTTCCGTTATCCATTACTAATGTCATGGGGACCCCAAATCGACAAACAATCCTTCGCCACAAGAAGCTCCTGACCTTGGCGGCCGTGATAGTTGCCACTGCCTCAGCTTCTATCCACTTAGTGAAGTAATCAACCGCCACGATGATATACTTCATTTGTGCCTTCGCTACTGGGAATGGTCCCAAAATGTCCGTCCCCCACATAGCAAATGGCCAAGGCGCCATCATGGTTGTTAATTCTTCTGGCGGAGCCTTGTGTAAGTCAGAGAAGACTTGGCATTTTTCACATTTCTTAACATACTCCAGACAGTCCTTCTTCATTGTCGGCCAATAAAATCCTGCTCTCACAATTTTTACCGCCAAGGATTTCCCGCCTATATGGCTTGAACAAACACCTTCATGGACTTCCGCCATTATTCCATGGGCGTCCTTGGTGTCAACGCATTTGAGCATAGGGGACATAATTCCCCGCCGATACAACTCACCATCCACCACTGTGTAAAAGTTCAATGATCATTTTGTCTGGACTTTCAATTGTTATCCCAGCCCCACTTCCAGTGTTATTAGAGGATCCATCCACAGATAGGATCCATTCTCCTTGAGTCTTCTCGCCTTCCGTGGGTGTTAATTCCGCCACGAAGTCGATCAAACTTTGAACTGTGACTTGGCCCCTTGGCTCATATTGTATATCATATTCTGACAATTCCACTGACCAGCTAACCAATCGCCCTGATAAATCAGGCTTCTGAAGTACTTGTCTTAAGGGGACATCAGTTTTAACTTTGACTTGGAAACTTTGGAAATAAGGCCTGAGGCGCCTCGCAGTTTTCAGAATCGCCAATGCAGCTTTTTCAATTTTTTGGTACCGCAACTCTGCCCCTTGTAAAGTATGGCTCACGAAATATATAACTTTCTGCTTTTTTTCCCTCTTCCTGGAGCAACACTGTGCTCACCGCCTTGTCAGTAACTGCTAGATAGAGCACTAATGGAAGGCCTGGTGTTGGCTTGGAAAGTACTGGTAATGTGGCCAATGATTCTTTTAATTTGGTAAAAGCTTGTTCGCATTCCTCTGTCCACTGAAACTTTGAATTCTTTTTTAAGCATGTGAAGAATGGGGCCGCTTTGTCACCCGCCATTGGCAAGAAACGTGACAGGGCGGCCATTCGTCCTGTCAAACGTTGAACCTCTTTTACACTTGTTGGGCTTTTCATCTCCAAGATCGCCTTTCCCTTATCAGGATTCACTTCTATTCCTCTTGATGTCAACATAAATCCCAAGAACTTTCCTCCCTGGATCCCAAAAGAGCACTTCTCAGGATTCAACTTCATTTGATATGTCCTTAATTGAGTAAATGCTTCCTTGAGATCGCTACCATGATCGCTAGCCCTGGCGGACTTTACGATCATGTCGTCCACATATACCTCCATATTCCTGCCCACTTGTTTTGAAAAAATTTTATCCATGAGCCTTTGGTACGTAGCTCCTGCATTCTTCAAACCAAAAGGCATTGTCTTGTAACAATAATTCGCCTGATTGGTCATAAATGCGGTACTTTCTTCGTCCGAGGGATGCATCATGATTTGATTGTAGCCCGAGTAAGCATCCATGAGACTTAAAAGTTCATTCCCGAAAGCTCCATCCACAAGCTTATCAACATTGGGAAGTGGGTACGAATCCTTGGGGCACACTTTGTTCAAGCTTGTGTAATCCGTGCACATCCGCCATTTCCCATTGGCTTTTTTGACCATCACGACATTGGCGAGCCATGTTGGGTACTGCACCTCACGGATGAAGCTAGCCTTGATCAGTTTCTCAGTTTCCAATTGTACAGCCTTGTTCTTTTCTTCACTCATTCTTCGCCTTGGTTGGATGATTGGGGTCGCCCCTGGTCGTATGGCCAGTTTGTGAGTGATCACATTGGGGTCAATTCCTGGTACATCATTGATGGTCCATGCAAAGAGATCCAAATTATCACCTAGCAGGGTGATCAATCTTTCCTCTTGCTCCTTTGTTAAACTGCTGCCAATTTTTAAAAATTTATCCTTAATTTGTACTCGCTTGGTGTCCTCCAGAGGTTGTGGGCGGAAATCATCAGCATCGTCTCTTGGATCCAAACTAAATCCTTCTTGTGGAAAGATTTCCGTGATTCTGTGACTTTCTTTGGCGGCCTTACGCCCATAGAGCGCCACACTTCTCAAATAACATTCTCTTGCTGCGTTTTGGTCCACATGTAATACCCCAACCTTTCCATTGCAGGGTGGATATTTAACAGTCAAATGAGCAGTTGAAATGACCGCACATAGCTTGTTGAGGGTGTCTCGCCCTAGGAGTACATTGTAATTGGCTCTGCACGCCAAGACCAAGTACTTCACTTGAAATTTCTTTACAAACTCTCCTTCGCCAAAGGCAGTTGGTATTTCCACATATCCCCGCACAGTGACACGGTCCCCTGTAAATCCTACCAAGGTTCCTTTATACGGCCCTAAGTCTGAATCTTTTAGCCCCAGGCGATCAAAGGCATCTCCGTAAATGATATCCGCCGAAGACCCTTGGTCTAAAAACACTTTCTTCGTCACATATTTGTTAACCCTGATTGTTACCACAATTGGATCGTTGTCATGGGGAATCACATGCGCAAAGTCCTGAGGGGTAAATATGATAGGGGAGTGATTCACCCCACACTCGCTTTCACTTGCCTCATGTACTGAGTGTACTGCCGCCACATAGCGTTTTCTAGCCTTACTTGAAATTGCGCCCCCGCCAAATCCTCCTGCAATGGATGAACATTCCCCAACAGGATCGCCCAACTCTTCAACTATCTCCTTGCCTTTGCCTTTGTCCCCTTGGGTGATCCTAGCGACCTCTGGCGTTGTTGTGTCTTTAACGAAGTTTGCCAACTGACCAGCCTTAATCAAACGATCAATTTCCCGCCTTAAGTTCCAACAATTATCTGTCGTATGTCCCAACGCTTTATGGTACTCGCACCACCTATTGGTATCCACATTAGCTGGCGGCCGCCGTGGTGGTGGCGGATACTGTACCACGTTTGTCTGCCCAACTGCCCTTAAAATGGTACTCAAAGGCGCATTCAACTTAGTGAGTGGCGCTGGAGTTGGAGGAGCACCATGCTGACCGGTTGTGGCTGTTGTGGGACTTTGAGAATTTCTGTGCCATGTATTCTGAAATCCGGGTTTGGAGTTTTGATATGGTCCCGGTCTTGGTACACGGGGGGTTTGCGCTACCCTGGTTTCCTTCCCCGCCTTGGGTTTCTCTTGTGAAACACCGCCAGATTGAGACTGCTTGCGTCCTTCCTCTCTTTCTTGTTTCTTCTGATCATCTTGTTCAATCAATATGAATTCCTGAACACGAGCACGAAGATCCATCATATCCTTCGTCGGTCGCCTAGTTAAGTCTCGATTCAGATCTCCTGCCCGAAGGCCATTTTTGAAAGACGCTAGGCAAACATCCGGATTATCTTCCTCCAATTGAACCGCCATTTTACTAAATCGCGCCATGTAGTTCTTGAGCTTCTCCCCTGGCTGTTGATGTATGCTGATAAGATCAAACATGGTTGCCTTGGTAGTTTTATTAGCGGAGAATTGAGTTAAGAACTTTGTGGACAAATCAGTAAAATTGTTGATAGAGAAGGGCGGTTGACGGATGAACCATTGCATCGCCATCCCCTTGAATGTTGATGGTAACAACCTACACTTCTCCTCATCTGTTGCTCCTCCAATAACCATTTTCGTATTAAAGTAACGCAAGTGTTCCATGGGGTCTGAGTCGCCTGAAAAGGCGTCCAAAGCCATCGTTTGCAGATGCTTCGGTATGCCCACCCTTGTGATGGCGGGAACAAAAGGCTGGAACTCAACAACGTCTTCAGCCTCGAGCCGTTGTTCTTGCTTATAGTCTTGTCGCTGGGTTAAATACTCCACCTGGGCTTGCAACTGTTCATTCTGACTTTGCACTTTTTGCAAAGTATCCAACATTTGTTGCAAGGCCGCCGGAGTGTTACCCGTCACCACCTCTGGTGCTTTTCTCGGAACGCTGGTTTTGAGGTCATCCAGATTTATGTACTCAGGCGACGATCAGCTATCAGATCTGAAGGCCTTCCCGGAGCTGCATTCACCAACGACACCGGTGACTGCGCCGCCGAGTGAACCCCCGCCGAAGAAGCCTCCTGCTCCGGCTCTTGAGGTACGTCGCGGTTGTTACACCGTCCACCGCCGCGGCCGCCGTGACGACCACCACCCCTCCGACGATGATCGCGGCGGCCCACGCCGCACGAACGAGTTTCCATGGATCTTAAATCTCACCTTCTAGGTCACGTAGTAGATCGAAGTAAGACCCACAGACGGCGCCAATGTTCTGTATTAGGGAGATCTGCCGTCGGAAATTGACAGAAAGTAAACCCTAGCAGAGTACTAAAAGGATCATAAAAGGAATATTCTCATTAAATGTTCAAAAGGTACTTTTTACAAAGGGTTGACCTCTCCTTTTATAGAGGGAATGATCATAACGTGGACTTTCACTGTACTTGGGCCTGACAACCGGGGCCCAAGCCTCTATACATATAAGACAAAACTAAAGGAATCTTTCAGCTGGCGCGTGGACCCATCCAGAAGAAGGGCGGGCTTCGACGTTGTTCCATAAACCCCGCCATGGCTGCTTTCGTTCACCTAAATGCTCGATTTGGGCGGGAATAAGGGATACTTATATCCCGCCCAGTCCAGATTTAATTCTATATTGTTAAGGTTGTTTATATCTGGTTTAATTCTATGTTGTTGCTTCTATTGATATCTGTCTTGAACTATATTGTTAGCTTATCTATTTGTGGTTATATGTCGTGAAGTCGTTGATTTATGTTTTAAATCCCTATTGTCGATTTCGTTGATATGTAATTTGATTTCATATTGTTGGATGAGTTGTCATCTAACTTGAATTAAGTTGTTAGTTATTTATCATGTTATGCAATTAAATTTGAATAGCATGCTTTTCTCTTTTATACGTGGTAGTTGTATGGAGTTAACCATTTCTGTTGCTACTTGTTGTTTGGGCGCTTAACGCTATTAGGCGATGGAGAATCTTCGATGGAGCTTGACCTTCGTACGAGTCGGAGTGAAGAACTTGAAGAACTGTGGATGATTCGAAGAATAGGGTCAGGCGTATGGCTAGAGCCTTGGGTTAGAGAGCTTACCATTATTGATTTAAGCTTGCATAATGATTTTTGAAATTTATATTTGGGGTTTCGGATACTCGCCTTGTTCAAGGTTTGATGTAAATTTATTTACAGTTGGGAGTATGCATGACATGTTTTGGAAATACTTCGAAAAGAAAAAAATATACGCATGTTTATAAATCCTTTTGGAAAACATTGCATATTTATTTTATCAGATTGTTACCGTAACCCCTGAAATTCGAGGCGTTACAGATACAGAGAAAATTTCTCTCTCCGACAGTGAGACTGTGAAAACTGCCAATGTAGGTCGGCCGCCGCCGGAAGGGGGGCCTCGTTCCGTGACACGCTCATGGGGGAATTGAAAAACCGACCCCGATGTAACATGAGGACTTATGGAGTTTAGGGAAGATGATGGTGGAATATGTCAACGGAAACCAGCAGCTGCCTAAGCTTTTCGTTGATCAGCCTGTCATTGAGAACATGTGCTCTCCATGGAAGGATGTCCTGGTTGTGAGCCTGTTGGGGAAGAGGATTGGGCTTCGATTGATGAAGACCAAACTTAGCAACGTGTGGAAGCTGACAGGGGACTTTGAACTTCTGGATCTAGATTATGGTTTCTTCCTAGTGAAGTTTGATTTGGAGGAAGATAATAAGAAGGTGATGGATGGGGGCCATGGATGGTATTTGATCACTACTTGGTTGTGGCAACATGGAATAGAAGCTTTATATGTCCGGTGGCGAAGGTGACTTCGACATTGGTTTGGGTGCGTATACCAGGACTGAATGTTACTTTCTATAATGCCAACTTCCTTATGTCAATGGCTAGACTTATTGGAAAACTCGTGAAGTTTGATACCACTACTCTCAAAGCAGAAAGGGGGACGTTTGCTAGAATTTGCGTTGAAATTGATCTTACAAAACCAATGGTGGGAAAGTTTTGGTTTGAAGGCTTTTGGTAGAGTGGTATCAGGGGCTCCATATTATATGTGCTAAATGTGGCTGCTATGGCTATAGGAGCAGGGATTGTGCTTGGGAGCCACCAGTAATGGCGCCGGTGCAAGTGCCGAAAACGCAGCAACCCACAGGGTCTCCAGAACAGCCACCGCCAGGCAGCAGGGAAACCCTAGAGGCAACGAGCACTACGAACTCAGATTCGGAAGGTGCGAAATCGCAGGAAATGAAAGAGGATAACGTGGCAGTAGTTACGGAGAATGGGAAGCAGCATATTGAGCCCATCATTGAAATAGATCCCACAATTTTGGTGGCAAGTGATTGGATGGTTGTTAAAAATAAAATGAAGAAAAAGATTCCTAGTTTTCAGCACCAGAATCTGCAAGCTGGAAGTGGGGCCCAGGCTGCTTGGAAACCCCATGATGGCGTGAGTTTTGCGTCAGGGATTGGTGGGACCACGATCAAATCATTGGTACCCAATAAAAAGAAAAGTAAGGTTGAAGTGGTTAACAAGGGAAAAGGTGGGCCAGCTGTGCTGACGAATAAGGAGATGCCACCTCGAGCTCAAGGCAGTAGCAAGGCTCGGGAGACCTTTCCCCAAACTCATGGAACGCACAAACCCTATAAGGGGTCGCAGACATCAAAGCAACCCCAGAGGAAGGAAAAAGATAGGGGCAGTGTAAGATCCTGGATTTTAGAATTAAATAATTAATTAATTTTCAGCTCACGCATAGGACTCTGTGTAAGCGTGAGTGGAACTTGACTTGTGTTTGACATTTTGACTAGTGTTATGATGATGAAAGTTCACAGTATGTTTAAGGATGACACTGTAGTCATTTTGATTGATAGCACGAGCCATATTCGCACCCGACTAAGGTCGAGAGTGTCCAAAAAAGGCTATATCCGCTCCTATACCAGTATTCTGATACGCTTGTTAGGGTTCGCTTCCCGGAAGTCTTTCGAAGCTAGACTTTAACTTCTCGGGGACTTTAATTAAGACCCCGAATGAATAGTTTTTCTATTCGGAGCTTCTAACGAAGTTTCCATCCGTGCTACCTCATTCCTTTCGATGTTTGTGATATTTCTCCAGAAGGAAGTTTCTTCATCCGACGTCGACTGCAAAAAGAAGTTTTTCGGCGTAAATTGACCCACACCGTCCTTGAGACGTTTTCCTCAATTAAATGAACCTCGATTTGAGTTTCGACATTCTGTCGCCGAATACTCAATTTTTATCAGCAAATGAAAGTACCAAAACGACCGGAACCGCGAAATTTCGGATTTTCCCCTCCCCTATAAAAAGGGAAAAATGAGAAATATCTCATTTCTTCCCCAAAGTGGTCGAAGCTTAGAGAGAGAGAGAGTGGAGCATAGCTTTTTCATCTTTTGCCCAATCCTCCTGATTTCAGAAGCTACGTGTAGGTGCAGAGGTAAGGATGCCCGATCTTACTTCTGTTTCTTCTATCTGTTGGGTTTTCTCATGTCTTTCTGTGCTCAAAGTTTGGAGCAAAATTTCAAAATGTCTGATAGCTTTGATCTTTCTTTTCAACTATCTTCCCCAATAACCCAACATGTTATAATCGCTGTCGGTTTGTTCGGATTTGCACCGAGTCGCCGTAGATCTGAGTTTTAAATCCCGAAACCCATTTTCTCTGTGAATTTAATTTTTGATTCAAAAACTCTTGATCTTGCTTAGTGCCTTTAGAATTAGTTGTTATACACGCCCTGGTCTACGACCCTGTCAAAAAGTTCGGGAAACCCTATTTTTGGTAGTGGCCGAAACGTATTGGGGCTGTACCGTGTCCAAGTATAATTTTTGGGTTTGTATGACCTGGTCCATAGCGTAGCTCTCTCTGTTGTCGAAATTTTGGCTTTGGTTTCGTGTCATTCCGAGTTCTGTAGCTCGAGTTATGCGCGTTTTAGCGAACGAAGTCTCCGTTGTCCATCCGTGCCTTAATGTGAACTCTGAAGCTTTAAAAGCTTACTTTACGGTTTCGATTAGTGTTCTTAGATTGATTGCTTCATGTGGAGCTTGTGTTGATGATACTGTATTTCTGTATTTTAGGTTCGCAACGTCTATGCACTACTTCTACTCACGAAGGTAAGGGTAACTCAGTTTTAGCGCGTCCTTGAGTCTTGCATGTTTATTCGCTAGCACGTCCTTGAGTCTTGCATGTTTATTCGCACTGCATGCGTTTGAGATGAAGATGTTTAAATTTGATTGGCATTTGATTATGACTGTTGTACTGAACTGGGAAAATGTTTTTTGGAGGCTTTGGCCGTGTGAACTGATTGAGACGTGTGTCTCCATTTTCTAGGGCTTCGGCCATTGGTTATAGTTGATAACTTGATTGTTGTTATGTTGATATATTGAACTGAGCTTGATGAGTTGTTGATTGGCTAACTGTGGCATTTAGGTATTGAACTTGAAGTGGCAATGTGGTGGTGATTGTCCCACGTGATTGTCCCATCTTTCGAGGCGTTATAAAGTGGCTATGTGGTGGATATTTTCCCACATGATCGTCTCATCTTTCGAGGTGTCCTAAAGTGGCAATGTGGTGGTGATTGTCCCACGTGATTGTCCCATCCATTATGGTGTTATGTGGCGGTGTGGTGGTCATTGTCCCACGTGATCGTCTCGTCTTGTGAGACGTTCTGATCGATCCATATTGGTAGAAGCATATAGTCGCATTATAGGACACTAACATTTGATTCTGTTTATATCTACTTTAATTCTATGTTGTTGATTCTGTTTATATCTGTTTTAATTCTATGTTGTGATTCTGTTTATATCTGCTTTACTTCTATGTTGTTGATTCTGTTGTTATCTGATTCATTTATATGTTGCTGATTTTGTTGATATATGTCTTGAAATATATTGTTAACTTATTTATCGGAATGTTTTGGATCACTTGAAGTGGCGGTGTGGTGGTGATTGTCCCACGTGATCGTCCCGTCTTTCGAGACGTTATTAAGTGGTAGTGTGGTGGATATTGTCCCACGTGATTGTCCCGTCTTACGAGACATTATTTGGTTGATAGATATTGGTAGTTTCGTGGATAACTGATTTAAGTCCATATTGTTGATTTCATGTTGTTGGATATATGTTGTCATTTATCTTGAAATAAGTTGCTAGTTTTTGTGCCACGATATGCACTTAAATTTAAATAGCATGTTTTTCTCTTTTATATGTGATAGTTGTATGAAGTTAACCCTTTCTGTTTGCTATTTGTTGTTTGGGGGCTTAACGCTATTAGGCGATGAAGAGCCTTCTGACGATGCTTAACTATGATCGAGATGGAGGAGGGACAGTAAGTGGCGGAGCAGAGATGGAAGAAGCTATTTGTTTTTCTTTTAGTAGTTTATGCCTTGAGTCTTCTTCATCCTTTGAAAACTCTTTTACTGGAACCCTGACTTAGCCACTGTTTAAGTGTGCATACTTATTTTGGAACCCTGCTTTATGTTATTGGAAGTCACTATTATTATATGTCGGGAACGGGTTGTTTAATTAAGGTTATGTTATGGTTTCGAGTATGTTTAGTTTGCCTTCAAAAAAAATATATCGTGTTTTCTTTTGGATTTCAAATTAGTCCTTAGACTTTGATAGGTTTCTAATGTGACTCCTCGGTTGAGAAATTGGGGCGTTACATTTGTGGTATCAGAGCTTTGGTTTAGAAAACCAGAGCTTTTGGGTAGATTGCTTGCTTAAGATGTTTGAACTCTGAGACCGATTGATGGGTGTCAATCGGAGGAAGAGTGTGCTTGATTACTTCTTATTTTGATAGTATTTGAAGGTTGTTCGTGAGTGAATAACATTATGTTAGTTAGTGTTAACTATACATTTGATATAAGTATATAGGTACGTATATCTATATATATATAGTTAGTTATTTTTTCCGATGCTTGACTCGCCGAGTTTCCGAACTCGTACTTTTCGAAGCTCTCTTTGAAGAAAGGAGCTTTGAGTTCCCTTTTGTCTACAACTGTGATGGAAGCTAAGGAAAATGGAGTACAAGGAATAGCTGTTGTGCAAGATTTCGAGGATGTGTTTCCCGAAGACGTACTTGGAATACCCTCAGTCAGAGATATGGAGTTCACAATTGATATGGTCCCAGGCACTGGACCTATATCGATCGCACTTTATCGTATGGCACCGACAGAACTGACTGAGCTGAAGAGTCAACTTGAGGATTTAACCAAGAAGGGGTTTATTCGACCTAGCGTTTCTCCCTGGGGAGCGCCAGTGCTGCTTGTGAAGAAGAAGGATGGTAGATCGCGACTTTGCGTGCATTATCGACAGTTGAACAAGGTCACGGTGAAGAACCGTTATCCGTTGCCAAGGATTGATGATTTGATGGATCAGTTGAAGGGTGCTGCTGTTTTCTCGAAGATTGACCTGAGATTGGGATATCACCAGATTAGAGTCAAGGATGAGGATATCCAAAAGATTGCGTTTAGGACACGTTGTGGGCGCTATGAGTACTTGGTGATGCCGTTTGGAGTTACGAATGCACCAGCTGTGTTCATGGACTATATGAATAGGATCTTTCATCCATTCTTGGATCGCTTCGTTGTGGTGTTCATTGACGACATCCTGATCTACTCTAAGGATCATAAAGAACACGAGGAACATCAACGTTAAGTATTGCAAGTTCTTCGAGAGACGGCGTTGTACGCTAACGCGGCAAAGTATGAATTTTGGTTGGAAGAAGTGAAGTTTCTAGGACATGTCATCTCAAAGGAGGGCATTGTTGTGGATCCCAGTAGAGTGGAAGCGGTACTTGCATGGGAGCGTCCTAAGACTGTGACAGATATAAGGAGTTTCATCGGTTTAGCGGGCTATTACTAACGATTCATTGAAGGTTTCGCTAAGATTGCAGGACCATTGACAAAACTCACCCGGAAGAACCAACATTTTGCATGGACAGAGGATTGCGAGCAGAGTTTCCAAGAGCGGTTGACGACCGCACCAGTTCTGACCTTACCACAAGAGGAGGAACCTTATGAGGTTTACTGCGATGCTTCGTACCACGGGTTGGGTTGTGTGTTGATGCAACACCGAAAGGCGGTGGCTTATTCTTCAAGGCAGTTGAAGATACATGAACAGAACTATCCTACGCATGACTTGGAGTTAGCGGCTATTGTGTTTGCACTCAAGATTTGGAGACACTATCTTTATGGGAGCACCTTCACTGTTTTTAGTGATCACAAGAGTCTGAAGTACTTGTTCGATCAGAAGGATCTGAACATAAGACAAAGGCGTTGGATGGAATTTATCAAGGACTATGATTTCACTTTGTTGTACCACCCAGGAAAAGCAAATGTTGTAGCAGACGCTCTGAGTCGCCAGGCAATTCATGTTTCATCACTAATGATTAAGGAATTGGAACTTATCGAGACTTTTCACGACCTTAGTTTGGGTATGCAAGTGGCACCTGGAAAATTGAGCTTTGGGATGGTGAGGATCACTAGTGATTTGCTGAACGAGATCAAGGTGAAGCAATTGTTGGATGAGGAGTTGATCGAGAAACGAGACATGATCATTATGGGAAAAGCGTCGGATTTTGAGGTAGGAACCGATAACATTCTGCATTGCAAAGGATGTGTTTGCGTACCATTTGACATGATGCTGAGAAGGATGATTCTTGACGAATGCCACAAGAGCATATTAAGTATCCATCCGGGATCGACAAAGATGTACCAAGATCTGAAGTTGAATTTCTGGTGGCCAGGAATGAAGAAGAATGTGGCGGAATTTGTGGCGGCATGTCTGACGTGACAGAAGGCGAAAATAGAACACCAAAAGCCTGCGGGTATGTTACAGTCACTGGATGTGCCAGAGTAGAAGTGGGATAGTATCTCTATGGATTTTGGTGGTAGCTTTACCAGCTACAAGGAAGAGATTTGATTCCATTTGGGTCATTGTGGACCGTTTGATGAAATCAGCACATTTCAAACCAGTAAAGACAACGTTTAATGTGGAGGCTCTTGCAAAGGTGTATGTTGCTGAGATTGTACGACTTCATGGAGTACCTTCATGTATTGTTTCTGACAGAGACCCAAAGTTTACTTCACGTTTCTGGAAGGCTTTGCACGACGCGCTTGACACGAAGTTGAGGTTGAGCTCTGCCTATCACCCTCAAACAGATGGGCAGATAGAGAGAGGACAATATAGTCATTGGAATACTTGTTGCGAGCATGTGTTCTAGATAGCCAAGAGAGCTGGGATGAGTTGTTACCATCGATCAAGTTTACTTACAACAACAGTTTTCATGCCAGTATCGGAATGGCACCGTATGAGGCTTTGTATGGGAGGAGATGTAGAACTCCTCTATGTTGGTTTCAAGATGGCGAACATCTTCTCGTTGGACCTGAATTAGTACAACAAACCACTGAGAAAGTGAAACAAATACAAGAGAAGATGAGGACGTCACAGAGTAGGCAGGAGAGTTATGCTAACACACGTCGGAGAGAGCTAGAGTTTGAGGCGGGAGACCATGTGTTTCTTCGCGTGGCACCAACTACTGGAGTGGGAAGAGCAATAAAGGCAAGGAAGCTGACACCGAAGTTCATCGGGTCATATCAGATTATCGAGCGGGTTAGTAAAGTAGCTTATCGTATTGCGTTGCCACCTTTTCTGTCCAAGATTCATGACTTGCTACACGTGTCACAATTGAGGAAGTATATTCCAGATCCCTCTCACATTATCAAGGAAGACGACATTCAGCTTAGAGACAGCCTGTCTTTTGAAGTCGCGCCAATGAGGATTGAAGAACGTAGGATCAAGCAGTTAAGGAACAACCAGGTTCCTCTGGTGAAAGTGATTTGGAACCAAGTCACGGGCGATGCTACTTGGGAACTAGAAGAGAAGATGAAGGAGCAGTATCCAGAACTCTTCACTGAGCTTTAAGTTTCGAGGACGAAACTTTCTTTTTGGGGGGTAGTATTGTAAGACCCAGGATTTTAGAATTAAAGAATTAATTAATTTTCAGTTCACGCATAGGACTCTGTGTAAGCGTGAATGGAACTTGACTTGTGTTTGACGTTTTGACTAGTGTTATGAAGACGAAAGTTCACAGTATATTTAAGGATGACACTATAGTCATTTTGATTGATAGCACGAGCCATATTCGCACCCGACTAAGGTCGAGAGTGTCCGAAAAAGGCTATATCCGCTCCTAGAGCACTGTTTAAGAGAATTTTAGAATTTAAGAGAGAATAAGAACCTCTGAGTATTTTTCCCATGACCAGTATTCTGATACGAAACCCTGGACTGTACGCTTGTTAGGGTTCGCTTTCCGGAAGTCCGTCGAAGCTAGACTTTAACTTCTCGGGGACTTTAATTAAGACCTCGAATGAAGATTTTTTCTATTCGGAGCTTCTAACGAAGTTTCCATCCGCACTAGCTCATTCCTTTCGACGTTTGTGATATTTCTCCAGAAGGAAGTTTCTTCATCAAGCGTCGACTACAAAAAGTAGTTTTTCGGAGTAAATCGACCCACACCGTCCTTGAGACGTTTTCCTCAATTAAATGAACCTCGATTTGAGTTTCGACATTCTATCGCTGAATACTCAATTTTTATCAGCAGATGAAAGTACCAAAACAACTGGAACCGCGAAATTTCGATTTTTCGGATTTTCCCCTCCCCTATAAAATGGGAAAAAAAAGAGAAATATCTCATTTCTTCCCCAAAGTGGTCGAAGCTTAGAGAGAGAGAGAGAGAGAGAGAGAGAGTGGAGCAGAGCTTTTTCATCTTTTGCATGATCGTCCTAATTCCAGAAGCTACGCGTAGGTGCAGACGTAAGGATGCCCGATCTTACTTCTATTTCTTCTATCTGTTGGGTTTTCTCATGTCTTTATGTGCTCAAAGTTTGAAGCAAAATGTCTGATAGCTTTGATCTTTCTTTTCAACTATCTTCGCCACTAACCCAACATGCTATAATCGTTGTCGGTTTGTTCGGATTTGCACCGAGTCGCCGTAGATCTGAGTTTTAAATCCCGAAACCCATTTTCTCTGTGAATTTATTTTTTTTATTCAAAAAGTCTTGATCTTGCTTAGTGCCTTTATAATTAGTTCCTATAAACGCCCCGATCTACGACCCTGTCAAATTTGTTTTCAAAGTTTTAACTTTGAGTTTTGAGCTTAAAGTTTGGACCAAAAAGCACCTAATAGCATAGCAATTTCTAAAAAATTTCCGAGCATTGTTTTACCCTAGATATCACCTAAGAATACCTAGAAATTAATTTAGATCGAAGAAAAGTTCGGGAAACCCTATTTTTGGTAGTGGCCGAAACCTGTTGGGGTTGTACTGTATCCAAGAATAATTTTTGGGTTTGTATGACCTGGTCCATAGCGTAGCTCTCTCTGTTGGCGAAATTTTGGCTTTGGTTTCGTGTAATTCTGAGTTCTGTAGCTCGAATTATGCGCGTTTTAGCGAACGAAGTCTCCGTTGTCCATTCGTGTCTTAATGTGAACTCTGAAGCTTTAAAAGCTTACTTTCCGGTTTCGATTAGTGTTCTTAGATTGATTGCTTCATGTGGAGCTTGTGTTGATGAGACTGTATTTCATGTGTTTTAGGTTTGGAACGTCTATGCACTACTTCTACTCATGAAGGTAAGGGTAACTCAGTTTTAGCGCGTCCTTGAGTCTTGCATGTTTATTCGCACTGCATGCGTTTGAGATGAAGATGTTTAAATTTGATTGGCATTTGATTATGACCGTTGTACTAAACTGGGAAAGTGTTTTCTGGAGGCTTCGGCCGTGTGAACTGATTGAGACGTGTGTCTCCGTTTTCTAGGGCTTCGGCCATTGGTTATAGTTGATAACTTGATTGTTGTTATGTTTGATATATTGAACTGAGCTTGATGAGTTGTTGATTGGCTAACTGTGGCATTTAGGAATTGAACTTGAAGTGGCAATGTGGTGGTGATTGTCCCACGTGATTGTCCTGTCTTTCGAGACATTATAAAGTGGCGATGTGGTGGATATTGTCCCACGTGATCGTCTCATCTTTCGAGGTGTCCAAAAGTGGAAATGTGGTGGTGATTGTCCCACGTGATTGTCTCGCCCATTATGGCGTTAAATGGCGGTGTGGTGATGATTGTCCCACGTGACCGTCTCGTCTTGTGAGACGTTGCTGATCGATCCATATGGGTAGAAGCATATAGTCGCATTATAGGACACTAACATTTGATTCTGTTTATATCTGCTTTATATCTATGTTGTTGATTCTGTTTATATCTGTTTTAATTCTATGTTGTGATTCTGTTTATATCTGCTTTACTTCTATGTTGTTGGTTCTGTTATTATCTAATTCATTTATATGTTGCTGATTTTGTTGATATATGTCTTGAAATATATTGTTAACTTATTTATCGGAATGTTTTGGATCACTTGAAGTGGCGTTGTGGTGGTGATTGTCCCACGTGATCGTCCCGTCTTTCGAGACGTTATTAAGTGGCAGTGTGGTGGATATTGTCCCACGTGATTGTCCCGTCTTGCGAGACGTTATTTGGTTGATCGATATTGGTGATTTCGTGGATAACTGATTTAAGTCCATATTGTTGATTTCATGTTGTTGGATATATGTTGTCATCTATCTTGAAATAAGTTGCTAGTTTATGTGCCACGATATGCACTTAAATTTGAATAACATGTTTTTCTCTTTTATATGTGGTAGTTGTATGGAGTTAACCCTTTCTCTTTACTATTTGTTGTTTGGGCGCTTAATGCTATTAAGTGATGAAGAGCCTTCTGACGATGCTTAGCTATGATCGAGATGGAGGAGGGACAGTAAGCGGCGGAGCAGAGATGGAAGAAGCTGTTTGTTTTTCTTTTAGTAGTGTATACCTTGAGTCTTCTTCATCCTTTGAAAACTCTTTTACTGGAACCCTGACTTAGCCACTGTTTAAATGTGCATACTTATTTTGGAACCCTGCTTTATGTTATTGGAAGTCACTATTATTATATGTCGGGAATGAGTTGTTTAATTAAGGTTATGTTATGGTTTCGAGTATGTTTAGTTTGCTTTCAAAAAAAAATATATCGTGTTTTCTTTAGGATTTCGAATTAGTCCTTAGACTTTGATAGGTTTCTAATGCGACTCCTCAGTTGAGAAATTGGGGCGTTATAGGCGGGGTCTCCTCAAGCAAGCCATCCCCGACAGCTGGGTTTGTCCCGATTGGAGGCCAGGTTCCGATTCAATTAGTTGTAGTCATTGGCACTGCATACTTCATGAAGCTTCATGACAAATTTGAGGGGGGAATGAAGACTTTGGGGGTATACCAAGGGGATCCTCCTGACAAAAACTAATGTTCACTAGCCTCTTCTTTCTCTTAGTTGATGATGATGTTAGATACAACTAAGTTGAATATCCTAGCGTGGAATGTGAGGAGTGCTGCTAGTGCATCCTGCAAGAGAAATCTCAGGGAAGGGGTGAGAAAGCACAGAGCTGATGTGTGTTTTCTTTTTGAAACCCATGTACAGTTTATTCATTTGGAGTCCTTTTGGGCTCGTTTGGGGTATATGCCTTTGGCAATTGAGGAGGCTTAGGGGCAGACCGGTGGAGTATGGGCGATGGGGTTAATTGGTCTTCAGTTAGCTGTTGAGCAGGTGTCAATGCACCGGTAAGCGGTGAGCCTTCATTTTCGTTCTGCTTCGACGAGTTGGGTATGCATTGGGGTTTATGCAAGCCCAATTCCTACGATAAGCCTTCAGTTATGGGAGCATTTAAGGCAGGTGGCGCAGCTTAACCAAGGTTTGTGGGCAGTAATAGGGGACTTTAATGATATGGCGTTCAAGACTGAGCAGAGAGGAGGCATCTTCCCCACCTCGCGGGCCCGAGCATTTGTGGAGGGGTGCGAATCGTGTGGGCTATTGGACCTTTGGCTCGTTTGGGCTTTCCTTCACATGGTATTGTCATGCGCAAAGGAGGGCTCCTATTCATCGTAGATTGGACCAGGCTTTGGCTAACGTAGCTTGGAATGTTGGGTTTCCAGATGGATCGGCGGAAGTGCTTCCCTGGTTGCATTCAGATCATAGTCCTCTTTTGCTTCGGTGTTGTCCGCCACCGGCCACGATTGTCAACAAACCATTTAGGTTTGAAGCGGCTTCGATGGATCATCCTCAATACCTAGCGGTGGTTAGTGGAGCATGGGACAAGGGAGCTTCAAGCTATGTGGCAGCGTTAGCTTTTGTGAGGGATGACTCTTTGACCTTTAATAGAGAGGTTTTTGGAAATATCTTCTGGCGGAAGCATTGTGTGGCAGATCAGAAAAGACGTGTCCTTGAGTAGCTTGAACAAGTTGATTCGGCTTACTTACACCGGCGGCTTTGTGAGTTGCGAAAGGAGCAGGAGGTCGTGTTAGCCCAAGAAGAAATGTAATAACAATAAAATATGATTTAATGCACATACATTGTCGCAGTAAAACTTACAGTGTCATCAAATGATTGCTTGTCACATCAGAAAGTAAGTTTTAATTTCAGTTCATAATGTAACTCATGTAACCTTTTGAGGTAATTTGAAATGAAACAATTGAATGTAATGGTAACGCTTTCCTATTCTTGCTGAAATTCAAGGGATGAGGAATAAGAGTGGGAAATATCTCTTGGTGCAATTAATAGGGATGGTAATCAACCAGCGGATTGACTAGCTAGGAAGGGAGCATTTTCGCCTGACATAGATATGTGTCTTCTGGAGACCCCTCCTTCGGACTTGGAGATCCTCATTTTGAGGGGTTGTTTAGCTATCTCTTAGTTTTTATTTGTTATGTTAGTTTTCCGATATAACAAAAAAAAAATTGGTCATTTAAACTGCATTAAGTCATTAATCATTTAGAAAATAAGAACTTGATAGTTTTAAATATAATGAAATAATAAATTATATTTTATCTTAATTGACGACAACTCAACCGAACAGAACAGGCGAGCACTACGTCATGAGTGGTTGTTGGTTACGACCAAAAACGAAGAAAAACGCGGTTTTCTTTTCCTTCCTCACTGTGACTCCTCCTCCTTCTGCAAAAACCTCAATCCATTTCGCGATTTCAATCAACCATTTTGGTATTGGAACGCAGGAATGGGTTGTTTCGCCAGCAAAAACGCTGACACCAAAGCCAGTAGAACCGCGCGGTGGCGATCCACCGGCATTGTTGCTCTGCGCGATTCCAAATTGAAGGCAAACAACTAACTCTCCTTTCTCTTTTGTTTACATCGCGATTCAATTTTTTTCTTCCTTCTTATTTCTTGATTATGATGCAGCATGTGGCATGGGATTGGGATTTTGAGTGTATCATATCATGTGTTAAACCTTTATAAGTTCCATTAATGTTATAGCTTGTTAATTTGTATCAACTTCTCCCCAGAATTGATTCTGCTTGCCTTCAGAATCAATTCACTTAGGCCCCGTTTGGGAAAACAGCTTAATTAAGTGCTTATTGTATAAGAGCTTATGTCATAAGCGCCCTGTTTGAAGAGCTTATTTGACCTTATCTGACAGCATAAGCTCTTGTGCCAGTGTATGGGAGGGCTTATGCAAACAACTTATGGCCTACTCAGGATAGATTATGAAAAAGAGCTTATGCTTATATATAGCTTATTTTCAATTTATTTCAATAATTTTTTTAAAATAATAAGCACTTATGCCACAAGCGCTTAATTAAGCTGTTTTCCCAAACGAGACCAAATTCAATAAGTTTTTTTTGCTTTAGGGTGTGCACATTGAGAATAGCTTATACAAAATAGAAGCATTTGGGTGTATTTTAACAGAAGCACCTATCAGCTTACGGAAATAAGCTAAAAAGAGCTTATGCAGGGCTTATAAACTATTTCGATAAGCTCTGCCAAACGTGCAAAAGAGCTTATTTTATAGCATAAGCTCAAATAAGCTGTTCAGAAGCTCTCCCGAACGGGTATTCTAGTGGCAGCGGAGAAAAGCTTATGATGATTTGTTTTACTTACAAAATTAACTATTTGGGAATAGTTTGTGTTGTGGGTCTAATTTAATTTTCGTAAAAGTAGTGTAATGTTTATGCTGGCAAGACTCATGTGCAAAATATTTGGAATTTGATGTTGTTTTCTGCTCTGCTTCTCTGTTCATTTGTAATTGTATTTGTATTTGTGTGAATGCTCATTATGCCTTTCTGTAACATGCTTACTAACCTTTGAGCCTTTTCCTCTCCTTCTAATGTAGACATTTCCAGATGAAATTCTTGATTTAGACAGATCAGTACGCACCCTTGACTTAACACATAATCGAATAGGTGAGCTATTTTTCTTTCTCTCGTTTATTTTCTTTTCATTAGTTTGCGGTTAAGAAGCCTTTTCTCTGAAGTAGATATGATAATTTTAACCTCAAAGAGATATCATTATTGTAGTTGGTGCTGTTGGTTTTATTGTTAATAATTCATTTTCTTTTCTGCAGTTGACATTCCCCTGGAAATTAGCAAATTAGTTAATGTGCAGCGCCTGGTAAGAGCCAAATATTTTACTCTATGGGCACAGCATGATAACTTTTGTTAACATTTACTTAAAACCTTTTGTGACTGAAAGCATTAGGTATTTTATATAATCCTGTTGAGTTATTAAGGGGCAGTAAATTAAATAAGATGCTATTGATCTTGACCTGAATTTAATAGCCCTCTTTTGTGATCAGGATTCCAGCCAATTATTGTTGACTTGAGTTTGTTTCCTTAAATTTGTGTGGTTTAGTTACTTTAGTACTGTAATAGTTGTTGCTTAGTTTCCTTTTCAGCAAGGCACCAACAAATGATACGCTATGCTTTGTTTTCAGATCTATGTATTATTTCATGTCCGGTTCTTATGTCATTAGTGAAATTACCATCTTATATTCTGTTAATTCACAAGCTGTTCCTAGAAAGCTTCGTTCAAACGTCAGAATAGAATTGCCACTGAAGCAAAAGAATGGAAGAGTTTTGTGCTTACCCTTACAAACCAACATACAATTAGACATTGTAATTGTCTGCTTACTTGGTAGTTCATACGATCTTATCCAAGTTGCTGTACATGTCTCTTTCACGTCACTTGTCAGATTTATCTACTAGAAATGTAATAAGTAGTTTTGAAGCTTAGGTTTATCGGAACTTTGGCTTCGTAATCACCTCAAACCCTCTGATATTGTTTCTTTTCTTTTATAAGTTTGGTTACTCATTGATCTTGTAGAATCATTAAATTTGGAGGTTTTTTTTTCTGTTTTGAATCTTACATTTTGGCACGTGTTATGACTATGAATACTACGGCCTTTCATTTATTTTTGCCCTGGTAATGGTTGTTTTAAAACTTCTGTAAGTGCTATAAAGCATTCAAGATTTGATTACAAGTAATATTTCATCGAAGTTGCACGAACATGACAGGTATTAGCAGACAACCTCATTGAGAGACTGCCAGTGAATTTGGGGAAACTCCAATCTCTAAAACTCGTGAACCTTGATGGAAATCGAATTACGTCCTTGCCAGATGAATGTAATTCTATTCTTGAATCCAATAAGATTATCATCCTATTCGCTTATATTATGTGGATTTTTTTTCTTTCTATGTAATAACTTATAGTGTATTGTTTTTCTAGTGGGCCAGTTAGTAAGGCTTGAACGCTTATCGATCTCAGGGAATTTGTTGACATCCTTGCCAGAAACTATTGGCAGTTTGAGAAATGTAAGTATACATAGTGGAACCTTGAATATCATATGACTTTCTACAGCTACTGTTATCTGGACTTTACACGATCGCATCCATAGTGCATTTATATGTATATACGAGTATCGTAGCGGCATGATTTGGTTTCAAAGAGTTTGCTATTATCATTTTAGGCAAAGATATGTCATTATAATAAGACACGACTCGTAACTTAATACAATGAGAAACTCAAAATTTTGTCATGTTGTCTGAGTTGTTACCTATTTCCATCAGAATATCCATGTTTCTTAGAGAATATATGTTTCCTGTTGACATTGGCGGAAGAGTGTTTAAATACGCCCTCTTAGGACTTGGGAAGTATTTTATTTTCATCATTATTATTATTATTATCATTTATATTTTGTTATGTTAAATGTTATGTAAACAATGAGTTCATGCTGGAGAGGCCTATGAGTTGGATTTGCACAAGGATTGGTTCATAACCACTCATAATAATGAACTGAACATGTCCTTATAGTATTTTATTGTATATTTTGGGAAATTTTGTTATGAAAATTTTCTAACTTTTAAAGTTTGATATACATCTTGAAAATGCAGTTGTTGATTTTAAACGTGTCAAATAACAAGTTAAAGTCTCTTCCAGAATCCGTTGGGAGTTGCTTCTCTTTGGAAGAACTACAAGCTGATGGTATGCTACGATATCTTCATGTATGCATTACATGAGCATGTATCTGTGTCCTGCACCACCCCTTCCCCCCCCCCGCCCATGATATGTTCTTTATTTAACTGGATTTGGTTAATTGTTAGTCTGCTGAGGATGATCTGCCTTTGTGCTATCTTTATTACTTTTCAGTGGAAGTTTTAGCGTGATGGTAGATAAACGTTAAAGATTAGATTTCTTTGCAAGTTTTCTTTCAGTTTAAGATAAATTTTCTGCTCTGCGTTCTATCTCTAAACTTAAGCTAAGATGTTTAGATTGCCTTGGGCTTTGCAGTTACTTGGTCTAGTTTAATTTAACCAAAAGTCATAATTGAAGCATACTGACAATATCTCGGGTTGACGAATGACTATGGTGATATCCATGCCATAAGACGAATTCTCTTCTTATCGGCTATTTCTAGGATAATCTAATCTGGATATTCAGGACAATTTGCAGGGTCTTTCTTGCTATTTAGCTTTATGCTGTGTTTGATTGAAGCTAATTTCAAGCTTTTTGGTACATTTCAGATAATCTTATTGAAGATCTTCCCTCTTCTGTGTGCAATCTCTCCCACTTGAAGTCACTTTCCTTAGATAACAATAAAGTGAAGCAGGTAGGATTTGTGGGTTTAAAACATTATCAATGTAATGCTGGACTTGATTGAATGTTAATTGATTGTTTTCTTGTTCTCTTTAATTCAGTTCATTATTTTTATGATTGCTTGTTGAATTCTCTTTTTGTTCTAAAAGTAATTTCTTTGTTCTCTATTCATTCTAGAAGACTACATGGCTTTATTACAAGTTCAGAGAGTTTGACAGGAAAATGTTTCTATGTATTATATGGTTGTTTATAATGAGGCAGTTTTGTAACTGCCTAACTGACTTCTGACCAGTCTAACTAATCAGAGCAGAAAACTAACTAATTAGTGAAGGAAGAAGCTAATAACTATCTAATAGAGATAACAAGTGGTCACTCAAAGAAGTCCCACATTGCCTAGTGCACAAGTGTATATATAATAAAGAACACACACACCCATTGCCTTAAGCCTAAGGTTTTGTGGTGTGTGGTTCTAACTTAGGATTTCTAACATTCAGAACTAGTCTGATCCAAGCCATCACTTCCGCTTCCAAAAATAAAAAATTGAAAAAAAAAAAGAAAAAAAAAAAAGAAAGATGATATACAGTACAAGGCCTCTGAAGACTCATGAACAAAAGTCTAACACCTAATGACGTTCCACTGAGCTCAAGCCCAAGACAAAGCAAGCCAAGGCCTCAGACTCAGACGAAGGAGCACAAGTCCAAGGAACTCTGATGTTCCCGCTGGAGTACTAGCCCAGACAAAGAAAGTCGAAAGGCAGACTCAGACGAAGGAACACAAGTCCGACGACCACTGATGTTCCCGCTGGAGTACAAGGCAAAGGCAAAAAAAAAAGCAAGAAAAAGAAAAAATGGAGTCCCACTTGAGGGGGGAGTAATAGAGATAACAAGTGGTGACTCAAAGAAGTCCCACATTACCTAGATTAGCTAGTGCACAAGTGTATATATAATAAAGAACACACACACCCATTGCCTTAAGCCTAAGGTTTTGTGGTGTGTGGTTCTAACTTAGGATTTCTAACACTATCTAGCCGAGGCTAAGATTTCATACAAACAGCAGTAGAGTTAGCTACTACGTACTCTTTGAGCACTATTCTCTAATATTTCCCCCTCAAACTCAAGTGGGGTGACAAGAGGAAGTGTCACACACATTGAACTTCGCTCAAAGATCAGTGAAGTGGGTGATTGATAGAAGCTTTGTGAGAGCATCAACATCTTGGAGCTAAGCTGGAACATGTTGAACCCAAAGGTGCTTGGCAAGACCTTTTCTCTAACAAAGAAAAGGTCACTCCATGTACTTGATTCTGGTGTGTAAAACAAGGTTGTGAGCTAGAGAACGGTGTTCATGTTGTCTCACAAAACAGAGGGCACAATTATGAAAATCTTCAACTCATTATGCACAGGCTCTGTAACCATAAAATATCATTGGGCCAAACTTCGATATTCAGCTTCTGTACTACTGTGAGTTTCAACCTGCTGCTTCTCGGACAACCAAGATATCAATTGGGCCAAGGAGACAACCACCACAGGTTGAACGCCGATCATGAAGATCGATGCCCAATCGGCATCACAATAACCTGGAAGGGAGAAGGGGAAAAAGGAACAGCAGGTATCAGGAGGAGACTAGTTGAAGAAGTTCCTTGTAGAGAGTAAAGGATCCTTTTTCTGGAGATGAACTAGAAGACCATATTAATGGAGTAACTGAGCTCGGGGCTAGTAATTGAAATATATTGTTGGGCTCCAACCACAGATCTGTTCAGAGAGGGATCTGAGAAAATATCTCATGCATCTTTGGAAAGCTTTGAGGTGCTAACCATTGGTGAAGAAATAGCTTTGCAGCTTACCACATCGACTTTGGCAAGAAGGCCCTCGATGTACTTGCTTTGGGTCAAGAGAAGGGAACAACCAGAGAGATATTTTAATTCAATACCAAGAAAATAATCCAAGGGACCCAGTTTCTTGAGAGAAAAGACTGAATTGTGCTGAGTAATGAAGTGATGGACAAGAGAAGTAGAAGTCCTGTAACAAGAAAAAGTGGATAATGTTAGGTACTGACTCGGAAGATGAGAAGTAGGAAAAAGAGAGGTGTATGGACATTGTTGCCTTTGAGACTCCATTCACAAAAACAACTCTGTTTCAGCATGTTTGTATGTGGTAGCGGATTCTCTTGCCAGAAGCTCTTTGCCGTCGTCATGTAACTAATTAAAGATAACATCACTGGAGGTTATGAGCTTACTCTTGGGTGAAAGACATTTGTATCCCTTGTGTGATGTTGAGTAGCCAAGAAAAACATTCTTGAAACCTGAATCGTAGTTTGTGAGAGTTATGAGGGCGAAGGAGAAGGAGAAGGAAGCAAGAACAGCCAAACGCACGAAGAGAATTGTTGTTAGGTTGCTGCTGATTATACAGTTTAACAAATGGAATAGCAAGATTAATAGCACAACTAGATAGACGGTTAATGAGATTACACCTGTTTAGAAAGAATAATCCCAAAATTTGTATGGGAGGGGAGGTTTGGACTAACAGGTTTAAACCAAGCTCAGCAACATGTCTGTGTTTAAGCTCAAGCACCAGCATTTCGGTGGTTTGTATGAGGACATATTAACCTATGCAATACACCTTTATTATCAAGAAATTTGGAGAGAGGTCTAAACCCCCCTACCTAATCAGTTTGAAGTGCTTTGAGTTTTTCATTAAACTGTAACTCTACCATGTACTTGAACTGCTGAAAGATAGTAAAATTGTCAGATTTGGACTTGAGAAGATACAACCAAGTGTACCTTGAGAAGGCATCCACAAAGAAAAGATAGTAAGTAAATCCATTGGCAGAGGTAAAGGGTGTTGGAACCCAAAGATCACTCGCTATACACCAACTCTAGAGGATGGTTATATGTAGAGTGATTTAACAAGACAACAAACAAAAAACCATGATGCTTTTTTTTGGAGTGGGTATATTAGAAGATTGCAATACTATGTGAAGTGTACCATTATTGGGATGTCATAGTCTAGAATGCCAAATCGTAAAGGAGGCGTGTGTTTTAACTTTTAACAAACTTAGTATGAACAGCGTATTTATAGAATTCAATGATGCATCAAAGGTTGGTGCAATAGAAGATTGCTGTAGGAAATTTGGAAAGTTGTAGAGGCATTCCATATGGAAGAGCAACATTAGATTTGTCTGCCGTTACAACACACAATGAAGGGTGAAACTCAAAATACACTTTGTTGTCTCTAGCAGATTGACTAACATTAAGAAGATTTTTAGTAATGTGAGAATTGTGAAGAGGATTCTACATGACAAGAGAAATTGATGAAATATAAATCTAATTTTGGTCCTTCAAAAGGCTCAACTTGGTCAATATTTTGGATGTTAAGTGTTACATGATGTGTTGCACCCGAGTCTGGGGTACCAATTGGCAGTCTGACCATTGCTGGAGTTTGCAACCATGGCTTGTGGAGGTTGCTGAGCAGGGGGGGGGGGGCGTTTACTGGAACAGCTTTGTAGGCTTAATATCGTGTGAAGGAGCAGGAGCTCTAGGTTGTGTTTGAGAAGGCCTCTGTTGTTGTATCCACTGATTGGGATTTCCTTAAAAACTTGGTTGAAGATGAAAATTATACTGTTGATGAGTAGAACTTGGTTGAGCAAAGTAATTTTGGTCAAATCTGTGATAACAGATGGAGGCATTTTGTACAAAACTTCAGGAAGACCTGACACTGGACATTAAAACGTTCAGTTCTGCCTCTTCCTCCTCTGCCTCTACCTCTAGAGGTGAAAGATCTGCCATCACTAAATGAACTGAATCAGAAGTAGTGTTCTGTGTTTGACACTTGAGTTAGCTTTATAGGCAGTTTGATTGATTTCTTGTTATTTTCAACCCGAACTTCCTGAGGATGAAGCAAGCCTTCAATTTCATCTGTAGTTAGTGGCTGAAATTTTGGAATCATTGAGATTAAATTGACTAAAGATTCATACTTAGAAGGAAGACCCTCTAGAATCATATCAATGTTGTTTCTGCGGAGGGAGTTCTTATCATCAAGCCTATCTAAAATAAAATGGGAGAAAGTAACAGGTGCATTTGCTGGACCAGACAGAAGAGGTGTCGCCATTATTCAAGACACTTGTACGGGTTGGGCTTTGCTAGAATTCATGGTGTTTGTGTGGAGAAATGTTTCCGCGAGGATGAGGCTTTTAATACCATATTAGAAGCTGAAAGAGTTTGAGGGGAAAATGTTTCTATGTATTGATTTTTTATCAGATACACGGGAAGGAGAGACTATATGGTGTTTCACAATGAGGCAGTTTTATAACTGCCTGGCTAACTTCTTCTGACCAGTCTAACTAACCAGAAACAGAAAACTAACTAATTAATAACAGAAGAAACTAATAACTGTCTAGTCTAGGCTAGGATTACATACAATCAGCAGTAGAGTTAGAGACTATGTACTCTTCGAGCACCTATACTCTAATAGGCTTGAATATATGGAGTCATTTTTACTCACAGGTGTGGGCAGTTATTTGATACATGCCTTTGTAAGAGGTGATTGAGTGGTGCAGGTATTGCTGAATCGTTATTTAGAATTGTGGCAATACCTTTATTTTAACAGTACATCTTAAATTTTGGTATTGACTTTGAATGGCATCTTACATCACGGCTAGAATTTATGTTGATGTGTTTGGACACTGGTGTCTCAAGTTGTTAATCTTGTAGGCAATAAGTCATATTGATATACTATTTTTGCAGTACCTGTTGATTATTCTCTTATCCTTTTTTTACCCTTTATTCATAAATCTATTCATAGCATTTAAATCTCTGTTGTTTGCCTCTAGTAATTCCAATCATGGTAGTTTATATTCTAAACCAATTTCCTTAGAGTTCAAATGTCTTAATTATCCTTCGGTTTCCTTCTGCGTAGATTCCTCCGAATCTATTGAAGGACTGCAAAACTCTTCAGAACATATCACTGCATGGAAATCCTATATCAATGGATCAATTTCAACAGGTATGATGTTGTTCCCTTTATTTTTTTCATGGTCAGTCCTAACCTCAAGTAAAGGAGGAAGATTTTACGCTCGTGACAACCAACGTAAAGCGGGTCATATCGTTAATATGGATCAAGAGATCCATATAGCCGACCTTACCTTGTGGAATAAAGCTTTTGTTATTTGTTGTTTTGATCTCTCTATTTTTTTGCTAAACCAATACAAATGTTCAATTTTCAATACATTTGATCTTTAAATTAATGATGTAGATGGATGGGTTTCAAGAGTTTGAAGGGAGGAGGAGAAAGAAGTTTGACAAACAGATTGATTCAAATGTGATGATCAGTTCCAAAGGTCTTGATGAGGGCGTCGATCTATGAAGTTGTCTCAGGCTTGTTGAGACCACTCGCAATGTGGATTTTTCAGTTATATAGTTGGATGAGCATTGGAGATATATCATGGAATACGGTTTTATCCATGCCCTTTATTTCGCATCTGAAATTAGTGTATGGAGATGCCAGTGTCACATTGTATATGATTCCTACTGTTTTACCCCTGCCCAAGTTTGCCTGAAAATATGCTGGCTTGTAGATGGAGCTATTATCCAGCACTCTTCTAAATATTTCATATACGAGTTTTGGAGCCATTGTGTTGAAAATATAAGGGGTCATGTATCTACACAGCTGTAAATTAAGACAACTTTATGTTATATGGAAGGCACTGCATTCTTTGCCCTTTTATCATGTCAATTGAGATAACATGCGAAGAATCCTTTGTGTTGTTCTCCTAAATAGGTACCTTTTTTTTTTGAAAGCCTAAATAGGTACCTTGGTTGTCTACAAATAGGCTTCAACAAAAGAAGTGTACTTCTTTGGGGTTAAATATTGTTCAAGACAATGACTAATATAAGCTTCGATGGAAATTAAATAATAGGGACTAAAAATTGTCATATCAAATCCAATGCATCAATTTTGGGTTAGTCATGGATTACTATCTAAAGTGTGATTTATACTAATTGCATCGGTTTTTTTATGCTTAATCATTGTACTTTACATGAAGGTAATTATAGCTCTCAAACACTTATAATGAAGACAGTGTGTGTCTATGAGAATGTATCAAATGAAGACTCTTTTTTATTGTGAGAAATGAAAAATTAATAAAAGACAGGATAGGCAAAATATGTTCACGATGATTCCCTTGTGCTAAGTTGTGCATGCCAAAATATTAATTTCTAAAGGTCAGTTTACACTTTCATGAGATTTTCTACTTTGGGGAAGAGAAGAATTAGTTATCTCCTAGCCAATTCCTTTTAATTTGATATGAAGAATGGGCTAGCTCACTTTCATGAGATTTTCTACTTTGGGGAAGAGAATAATTAGTTATCTCCTAGCCAAGTTCCTTTTAATTTGATATGAAGAATTAGCTCTTGGTGATTTGGGCGGGAAACGCATTTGGGCACATTCTCACCTGATCTTCTCAAGGTTTTTGCCTAAGTTTTGGATAAGTGTTGATTCATGAATTTCTTAGTCAGGCTCTAACGTTATGCATCAATCAAAGGAGTGTCCTGCCGCGAGTGAGGTTGTTTATCTCGGGTCGCTTCGATCGTTGCTACTTCTGCCTGATCAAGTCGATGGGTTGTTTCAGACCAATCTCATCTCATCCATGGAGTCTTGGTCGCGAAGCTAGGTCGTTTGAATGATCAAATATTGTGCCTCAACTTTCATCTCGAGTCTCAAGCATAAGGCCATAAGCAAAAAGAAATAGTTATGTCTCTAGAGTGACCATGTAGGTCGGCGGCGGCACCTATGTCTCGGGGATGTACTTAGAAATCAGCGATAACAATGTATGTCTCAGCTCGTAATATCATAGGTTAGGCAAGATAGCCATAGCCTAGTGCCGCGTAGGTCCGGTAACCTAAAGGAGAGAATGTCTTGGTTCCATTAGGGCGCATCAAGAGACACATCGAAACAAAGACTAACGTTATTACACCTTCAAATCTCGACAACTAATAACACACTTTCAAAAAATTATGAATGATCTCGAAATCCATATTATACATTGAAAATGAGTTCTATTGTTTAGAGCTAATTTGATTTTTGTCATTCCCTCTTTCCAAGTCACATAAAATGAAGTTTACCCCAACCCATATCTATTGCCAAATTTTGCAAACCTAAGTACCCAAGTTGTTTTTTTTTTTTAACATAAGTACCCAAGTTAAATAAAGTGAATCTAAACATTAATAACAATAAAAAAAAATTAACCTTATTTAATGTCCCCAGATTCCCCACCTCAAAACTCATAAAAGAGAAAAATAAATAATAAAAAATGATCCTCTCATTGATTGCCACGTGTCAGGACAAATGACAATCATGATTCAGAATCTAGCCTCAAGCTCGTTCCCACGCTGTCCCATATATACCGCACTCACATCCCATGCCTCCCCTCATTCATCTCACACACAAACACAAACACGAGGGGAATTTCAATTTCCTATTTTTCAACACATGGTATACGCTGTCGTTTCATTCTTTTATTCCTTTTCTCGCACCAACCACCACCAAAAAAAAAAAACCACAACTAACCCTAGCCCCCTTTTCGTCTTCGGTCTCGATTCCTCTTTCTTTTCTCCCTCGATTTCACCTTCAATTTTCTCCCCTCTTCTCCAATTGATTTTACCTTCGTTCTGCTCTTGATTTTCTCTACCTATCGACCCCAATTTTGATCCAATCGGTGCACGGTTTCTGTTTCTAGGGTTTGCGTCGTTGAATATTCTCGATCTGTTTTTCTCGTTACAGATCTGAGAAAAAGAAACAGAAGATTGTTTCTTTTCTTTGATTTGGGTTCTGGGTATCGTTGATCTCATCCTGTTACTTTGATTTTGTGTAAATTTATTTCAAGGTCCTTCAAAAACTGGTCTGGGTTGATAGATCTCGCACCGATTAATCCAATTCAGTGCAAATTGACCGTCGATTGGGCGTGATTTCCTTGTTCTCGTTCGATTTGGATAGATCTAGGGTTAGGGTTTCCTGAAATTGGGGCTTTTTGTCAAATCATTGAATTTCTTGGGGGGAAGTTCAATTCCTTTGAGTAATTACGATTATCCGGTTTGATTACATCCAATTAGAGTTATTATTGCCCGATTCAGCAGTTCGCAGTGTAATTTGACGGTGACTTGTTTGAGGTATTATAATAAATATCTCATTGCTATTAATTAATTACTTTTCACATTTTAATATAATTGGTGACATTTATTGTGTTTACACATGCTCTGCAAATTTCTTGCAATTTACTTAATGGTAATTTGTGTATAATTTTCTGGTTATTGTGCATTTGCCTTTTCATTGTAACTGATGTCAATTTTATAATTTGTCCTAAATGGAGTGATTGCTCTCTTTAATATCCACCAAAAGGGTACTCTCTGTGTTCTGTTTATGCAAATAAATGTTGCCTCAGTGACTGGGCCCACTTAAACTTTATGTTACTGATATTAATATTAATATTTATGTCAGAGTTACAGTGGTTTTTAATAGAAGATACTTTTATTATTGAACTTTGAATATTTGCTGCATAAATATCTGGAATGTGTTATTAATGTGAGATATATACTGAAGGTTCAGAAATAGTTTTATTTTTCTTCTTTCTCAAATATTGTAACAATAGTTTCAGTGGGTAGCTGACAAATGTTTTGCATTACATGCACCACTTCTTCTTGGTAGTTTGGATGCATGATGAATACTAAATAATTTCTTTGATGCTTTTAGTGTGACGCAACATGTTGTTTACTCTATTGAATCCTGTCTTGCAGGTAATCATGGTGCAGAAGCGTCCTTTTGATGATGGGGAAATACTTGAGGTGTCCTTCAAACACCCGAAACATGGAGGACCCTACAATGAGCTCGTTCCAATATCTGATTCTGTTTTTCCTGTTGATGATCGCCATACCCATATGCCTAAAACTTCAGGTGGGAGTTTAGTTGATGACCCCTTTAAGGTTCATAATCAACTTTGTAGTGTGAGATTAAATATATGCCTTTTGAGGAGTTTCAAGCTTGTGATGAATTGAACCTTTAATTCAATTTCTTGGTTTAGCTCTGGTTTATTAGTCAACCAGTTTTAACTGTATGTATGGCCTCAGCCACATATAACATGTCCTATTAATCTTCTTATCTTCTATAGTTGATTCTACTATATTTATCTAACACAATCAGAGAGTTGCTTCATTAGTTATCAATATATTCTCTTATTCAATGGTTGACAACTTGACATAAATGTTTTGGTATTATACATCTTTTATTACTGCATGAACATAAATGCTACTCTCTTCTGACATCATATTGTAGTGTTGTACGCACTTGGAGATGGGGAAATTGGATAACTATTTAATGTTCTTTTTTATATTTTTATGATTTCCTTATTTTTATAAATAGCACTTGTTTTGATCTAGTCCACAATGTAATTTGTAGAGGGTGGATTTACACAAGATAGTACTGAAGGCAATGAGAAGCTTCCTAGAGGAACTGGGGACTCAGAAACAAGCTTTCCTTTAGTAGGTATTCCTGCTTCTTCTTGGACCACCAGTACCATCACCGCAGAAGATCACAGATTGGAGCCACCTTTCCATCTTTCTCTTTTTCCGGAGTATTTTAGTCCAGAAAGACCTCAAAGGACAGTAACTCGATATGAGGACATCTATTCCACACTCCTTCAACAGTCTCCTCGCAAGCTTGCATGTGTTGGAGATAATTATCAAGCTGATATTCCTGCATGGGATTTTTCCGGGCCCATTAATACTTCAAATGCCTCAAATGGTGTTTCGGACTCAGACATAACTACTGGTGATGGCGATGAAACTGAGAAAAAATTGATGGGGACCTGCATTTTACCTATGCCTCAGATGGAATTGTCTTCTAATGATGATGATGAAGTTGGAAAGGGCAGAACTGACTGTAGATGTTATGACAGGGGATCCATGAGATGTGTCAGACAGCATATAGCGGAAGAAAGAGAAAAACTTATCAAAACCTTTGGGCTTGAGAAATTCATTGAGTTGGGGTTTGCTGACATGGGAGAACAAGTGGCAGCACAATGGAGTGCGGTGGATGAACAACTATTTCATGAGGTTGTTTTCAATAATCCACCATCCCTCGATAGGAATTTCTGGAACTATCTTTCCATTGTTTTCCCTTCTCTTACGAAAAAGGAGATTGTGAGTTACTACTTTAATGTCTTCATGCTCCGAAGGCGGGCAGAACAGAACAGGAACGATGTATTGAGCATTGACAGTGATAATGATGAATGGCAAGGTAGTGATGGCAATGATATTGCAACTAGAGAGGAAGATGAGGACTCTGCTGCCGAATCCCCTGTCTGTCATGATCCTACTTTTACTAACTGCCATGATAATGATCTGCAAGATTATGATGAATATGCTGCCGATGAAACTTGCGGTGATAATAGAACTGCAGATTTTGCCAAGGGGAGCAGCATTAATGATGATTCCGAATTTGGTTCTGCAGAAACACATCACTCTAGTGGCTCCCCTCCTTTGATTCAACCTCAGGATCAATTTGTGTGGCAGGATCCTTGTGATGAAAAAGTTAAAGATGATTCCTGCACATCATCTGAAACCGGAGTTGCTGTACAAGAGGAGACCAAGGGAAATACTGAGAATGGTGATCATTGGTGTGGTAACTATAATGGGGTAAGCAATGGTTATAGCCAAGGATGTGTTTTGGAGCATTGTGATGCAGAAGTGTGGGATTCTGGTTTTGTATCTTGCTCTAAAAATAAGATGGACTTTTTACCTACATGCAACATGATAGAAGAGGTTTTTGGAGATGGACGAAGGCAAGACATGAGAAGAGCTTGAGCATCCTAGGCCTTCTTTTATGGAGTGAATCTCAAGCATTCTTTTGCTAAAGATGTTGAGATTTGGACTTTTTTTGTATATTTGACAAGAGTGGAAAAGCAACCTTCATTGTAAAGTAGTGTTTTGGAAGGTGATTTGGTTTGAGTTAATGCCCCGTTTATTTTTCTTAAGTGCTTTTCGAACAGTGAAATTTCTTATTCCTTAATTTATGATAGTTCTCCACATTGGGATGGGATCTGAGATTAGGGAGGGAAATAGTAGGAGATGGAAAAGAAACAATCACGGATGCAAAAAGTGTCCGGTGTTATGATGTAATTTTTCATTATTTAATTTTTAATGAAATTTCTCTTACTGGTATATTTGTATTCATGCACCTTTCTCTCGCTTTAAAACATTTGTTAACTTCTCAAAAAATCAATCAATTGCATTAAGAGTGTTTGAGTGAGTGTTCAAAAAATTACTACTTTGCATGAGCCCTATTCACTAAACAAGGTATTGAATCAGAAGGGACAATTTGTTTGAAATTAATCTATGGGTGTGATCTTTACTTGGAAAATGCTGCAAAACTATCCATGACAAAGTTCCATCTATTAGAAAGAAATAATCCATGTGATGGGAGAAAAAAGGGTAAGATCCAGGTTCAACTTCTCTGCATTCAACATAATTCAGGCCAGAATTAGTAAATTACATGTCTTCACTAATTTGTAACATTTGCTTGCAAGACCTAAGCTGTGTAACTTCTAACATGATAGTAATAACCTATAAATACCTGGACTGGGCGGGACATAAAGAAGATTATGTCCCGCCCAAAATGAACAATAAATGATTGAAGATAGCCATGGCGGGAAGTGCGACACAACGAGCTTCATTGCCCCCCTTAGATGATGGACCCACAAGCCAGCTGGAAGATTCCTTTGGATTTGTCTTATATGTACAGGGATTTGGGCCCTGATTGTCAGGCCCAAATATAGGAAAGGTCCATATCATGACCACCCCCTCTATAAAAGGGGAGGTCATCCACTTGTACGAAACCAACTTTTTCAGCATTAATGAGAATATTCCTTTTATGGTAGTTTTGCTATTTTAGTGCTCTGCTAGGGTTTACTTTCTGTCACTCTTTTACGTAAGCTTGCCCTAGTACAGAACATTGGCGCCGTCTGTGGCTCTGACTTAGCTCTTCCGGTGACAAAAGGAGGAATTGCGAGCCATGGAGACTCGTTCATGCGGCGGGGGTCGACGCGATCATCGCCGGCGCGGTGGTGGTCGACACGGCGGTCGTGGCGGCGGACGAAACAACAACCGTCCCGTACTGGACGAGCAAGAGCAGGAAGCTTCCTCGGAGGGGGTCCACTCAGTGGCGCCGTCGCCAGCGTCATTGGTGCATGCAGCTCCGGGAAGACCTTCAGATCTGATCGCTAAATCAGATCCAGGTGTTCGGCGGCGTTCAACGCCGCCTGAATATGTAAACTTGGAAGATCTTGAAACCACTGCTCCACGGAGAGCGCAAGAGGCAGTGACAGGTATCACGCCTGCGGCTTTGCAACAAATGTTAGATACCTTGCAGAAGGTGCAGTCCCAAAACGAGCAGTTGCAAGCCCAAGTTGAGTATCTTACTCAGCGGCAGGATTTTAAGCAAGAACAACGTCTGGAGGCGGAGGATGTAGTTGAATTTCAACCTTTTGTTCCAGCCATAACTAGGGTGGACATTCCAAAGCACCTGCAAACCATGACATTAGACGCCTTCTCGGGCGAATCTGATCCTATGGAGCACCTTAGATATTTCAATACCAAAATGGTGATCGGCGGGGCAACGGATGCGGTAAAATGTCGATTATTGCCCTCCACGTTCAAAGGCATGGCGATGCAGTGGTTCATTCGACAACCGCCCTTCTCCATTGATAATTTCACTGATCTGTCCACGAAATTTCTGACTCAATTCTCCGCCAATAAAACCACAAAGGCAACAATGTTTGATCTTATCAGCATACATCAGCAACCAGGTGAGAAATTAAAAACCTACATGGCACGCTTCAGCAAGATGGCGGTGCAGTTGGAGGATGAAAATCCAGATGTCTGTTTGGCGTCATTCAAAAATGGCCTTCGGGCGGGAGATTTGAATAGAGACTTAACAAGGCGACCGGCAAAGGATATGATGGATCTTCGCGCTCGTGTTCAAGAGTTCATATTAATCGAGCAAGATGATCAGAAGAAACAAGAAAGAGAGGAAGGACGCAAACAGTCTCAGATTGGCGGTGTTTCACAGGAAAAATCCAAGGCGGGGAAGGAAACCAGGGTAGCGCAAACCCCCCGTGTACCAAGACCGGGACCATACCAAAACTCTAAACCTGGTTTTCAAAATACATGGCACAGAAATTCACAAGGTCCCACTGCTGCCACAGCTGGTCAGCCTGGTGCTTCGCCAACGCCAGTCCCACTTACTAAGTTGAATGCACCCTTAAGTACCATTTTAAGGGCAGTTGGGCAGACCAACGTTGTGCAGTATCCTCCACCACCACGGCGGCCGCCAGCTAACGTGGACACCAATAGGTGGTGCGAGTACCACAAGGCGTTGGGGCATACGACAGATAATTGTTGGAATTTAAGGCGGGAAATTGATCGTTTGATTAAAGCTGGCCATTTGGCAAACTTTGTTAAAGACACAGCAACGCCGGAGGTAGCTAAGATCACTCAGGGGGACAAAGGCAAAGGTAAAGAGATAGTTGAAGAGTTGGGCGATCCTGTTGGGGAATGCTCATCTATTGCTGGAGGATTTGGCGGGGGTGCAATTTCAAGTAAGGCTAGAAAACGCTACGTGGCGGCAGTACACTCAGTACAGGAGTCGTACGAAGGCGAGTGTTGGGTGAATCATTCCCCTATTATATTTACCCCTCAGGATTTCGCGCATGTAATTCCTCATGACAACGATCCAATTGTGGTGACAATCAGGGTTAACAATTATGTGACAAAGAAAGTATTCTTAGACCAGGGATCTTCGGCGGATATCATCTATGGAGACGCCTTTGATCGCTTGGGACTAAAGGAATCAGATTTGAAACCATACAAGGGAACTTTGGTGGGATTCACAGGGGACCGTGTCAGTGTGCGGGGATACGTCGAAATTCCGACTGCCTTTGGAGAAGGAGAGTTTGTCAAGAAATTTCAAGTAAAGTACTTAGTATTGGCGTGTAGAGCCAATTACAATGTACTCTTGGGGCGAGACACCCTCAACAAGGTCTGCGCGGTCATCTCAACTGCTCATTTAACTGTTAAATATCCCGCCTGCAACGGGAAGGTCGGGATATTGCGTGTAGACCAGAATGCAGCAAGGGAGTGCTATTTGAGAAGCGTGGCGCTCTATGGGCGAAAGGCGGCCAAGGAGAGCCATCGAATTACAGAAATCTTCCCACAAGAAGGATTTAGCTTGGACCCAAGAGACGATGCTGATGATTTTCGCCCACAACCTCTGGAAGAAACCAAGCAGGTGCAAGTCAAGGACAAGCTTCTAAAGATTGGCAGTAGTTTGACAGCAGAACAAGAGGAAAGACTAATCACCCTTCTGGGTGATAATCTAGATCTCTTCGCATGGACCATCAATGATGTACCAGGGATCGATCCCAAGGTGATCACTCACAAACTAGCCATACGACCAGGGGCGACCCCAGTCATCCAACCAAGGCGAAGAATGAGTGAAGAAAAGAACAAGGCTGTACAATTAGAGACTGAAAAATTGATCAAGGCCCGCTTCATCCGTGAGGTACAGTACCCAACGTGGCTCGCCAATGTTGTAATGGTCAAGAAGGCCAATGGGAAATGGCGAATGTGCACGGATTACACAAGCCTGAACAAAGTGTGTCCCAAAGATTCGTACCCACTTCCCAATGTTGACAAACTTGTGGATGGAGCTTCAGGGAATGAACTTTTAAGTCTCATGGACGCTTATTCGGGCTATAATCAGATTATGATGCACCCCTCGGATGAAGAAAGTACAACATTTATGACCAATCAGGCGAACTATTGTTACAAGACAATGCCTTTTGGTTTGAAGAATGCAGGAGCTACGTACCAACGGCTTATGGATAAAAATTTTTCAAAACAAGTAGGCAGGAATATGGAGGTGTATGTGGACGACATGATCGTAAAGTCCGCCAGGGCTAGTGATCATGGGGGCGATCTCAAAGAAGCGTTTACCCAGTTAAGAACATATCAAATGAAGTTGAATCCTGAGAAGTGTTCTTTTGGGATCCAGGGAGGAAAGTTCTTGGGATTTATGTTAACATCAAGAGGAATAGAAGTGAACCCTGATAAGGGAAGGGCGATCTTGGAGATGAAAAGCCCAACAAGTGTAAAGGAGGTTCAGCGTTTGACAGGGCAAATGGCCGCCTTGTCACGTTTCTTGCCAATGGCGGGTGACAAAGCGGCCCCGTTCTTCACATGTTTAAAAAAGAATTCAAAGTTTCAGTGGACAGAGGAATGCGAACAAGCTTTTACCAAATAGAAAGAAACATTGTCCACATTACCAGTACTCTCCAAGCCAACACCAGGCGTTCCCTTAGTGCTCTATTTAGCGGTTACTGACAAGGCGGTAAGTACGGTGTTGCTCCAGGAAGAAGGAAAAAAGCAGAAAGTTATATATTTTGTGAGCCATACTTTACAGGGGCAGAATTGCGGTACCAAAAAATTGAAAAGGCGGCTTTGGCGATTCTGAAAACTGCAAGGCGCCTCAGACCTTACTTCCAAAGTTTCCAAGTCAAAGTTAAAACTGATGTTCCCTTAAGGCAAGTACTTCAGAAGCCTGATTTATCAGGGCGATTGGTTAGCTGGTCAGTGGAGTTATCAGAATATGACATACAATATGAACCAAGGGGCCAAGTCACAGTCCAGAGTTTAATTGACTTCGTGGCGGAATTAACACCCACTGAAGGAGAGAAGACTCAAGGAGAATGGGTCTTGTCTGTGGATGGATCCTCTAATAACGCTGGAAGTGGGGCGGGAATAACAATTGAAAGTCCAGATAAAATGATCATTGAACAGTCTCTCAAGTTCGAGTTCAAGGCGAGCAATAATCAATCTGAGTACGAGGCTCTGATTGCCGGCTTAAGGTTGGCCATTGAGTTGGGAGTCCAGAAGTTATTTATCAAAGGAGATTCGCAGTTAGTGGTTAAACAAGTGAAAGGCGAGTACCAGGTGAAGGATCCGCAACTGTCCAAATATTTGGAAGTGGTGCGCAGATTGATGATGGAGGTCAAAGAAATCAAAATAGAACATGTCCCGAGGGGACAAAATGAGAGGGCTGATGTGTTGGCGAAGTTGGCAAGCACAGGGAGATTGGGCAACTACCAAACAGTCATTCAAGAAACCCTGCCTCGCCCGAGCATTGATTTGGTAGAAATAAAGTTGAAAGCTGTAAATTCAGTCAATGAGGGCGAGCTACCTTGGATGGAATCGATTAAGACCTTCCTAGAGAACCCACCAAAGGAGGATGATTTGAACACGAGAACAAAACGCAGGGAAGCCAGTTTCTACACACTGGTGGATGGTGAGTTGTATCGGCGGGGAATCATGTCTCCCATGCTCAAATGTGTCGATACCAAGGACGCCCTCGGAATAATGGCGGAAGTCCACGAAGGTGTGTGTTCTAGTCATATCGGCGGGCGATCCTTGGCAGTAAAAGTGATAAGAGCAGGATTCTATTGGCCAACCATGAAGAAGGATTGTTTGGAGTATGTTAAGAAATGTGAAAAATGTCAAGTCTTTTCTGATTTGCACAAGGCTCCACCAGAAGAATTAACAACCATGATGGCGCCTTGGCCGTTCGCCATGTGGGGGACTGATATCTTAGGACCATTCCCTGTAGCGAAGGCACAAATGAAGTACATCATCGTGGCGGTTGATTACTTCACTAAGTGGATAGAAGCCGAGGCGGTGGCGACTATCACAGCTGCCAAGGTCAGGAACTTCCTGTGGCGAAGGATCGTTTGTAGATTTGGGGTCCCCATGGCGTTAGTAATGGATAATGGGACCCAATTCACAAGTAGTGTTACCCGGGAATTCTGTGCAGAAATGGGAATCGAGATGCGTTTTGCCTCTGTAGAACATCCCCAAACCAATGGGCAGGCTGAGTCGGCTAACAAGGTTATCCTGAAAGGTTTAAAAAAGAAACTGGATGAAGCAAAAGGGCTTTGGGCGGAGGAACTACCAGGCGTTCTTTGGGCATACAACACCACGGAACAGTCAAGCACAAAGGAAACCCCGTATCATTTAACTTATGGAACTGACGCTATGCTCCCAGTGGAAATAGAAAACCAAAGTTGGCGAGTGGCTCGGTTTAATGAGAATGACAACGGGGAAAATCTGATAGCAAATCTGATTATGTTGCCAGAAGAACAACGGGAGGCACACATACGAAACGAGGCGGGGAAAGTAAAGGTTGCAAGAAAATTCTCAACAAAAGTCGTGCCAAGAAAAATGAGGGTAGGAGACTTAGTGCTCCGAAAAAATACAATACCCGATAAACACAACAAACTTTCACCCAACTGGGGCGGGCCTTACAGGATTATTGGCGATGTTGGAGGGGGAGCTTATAAGTTGGAACAACTAAATGGCCAAAAGGTTCCACGAACATGGAACGCCTCTCATCTAAAGCAGTATTTTAGTTGATAAAAACAACAAATGTAAATGAAGTCGCACTCTTTTTCCCTTTCTTTGGAAAGGTTTTTAATGAGGCGACATTTGTAAAGAAGGGACAATTGTTCCCATACGAAAGAAAATTAATGAAAAGATCATTTCAACAGAATCGTGTATATTTTTTAATTTATATTACGAGTTCATGCAATGCAAATCGTATCAAGGTATGCAATACCGCGAGTAAACCTTTCGGAATAAGAGAGTATCGCCTTCAAAAGTTAAAAGCCTTGGCAATTCTAGTGGCCACTAGAAACCAAGCCTCGTCGAAAAATCGGCTAAGGTACGTAAACCAAAGTAACAACGAAAGTGGGAAACAACTAAAACAACGAATGAACTTAAAATGATTCATTTAAAGTAGAGAAAAGGGGGCGACGCCCATACATGATTTGGAATGAAAATAAAAGACAGGGCAATGCCCAAAGAAAAATTTCAACTTCATAAAATAAAAACAAATTCAAGCCAGGTTCTCGTTGTTGGCGTTGTTGCCCTGGCTTGTCCCAGCTTGAGGATCTTCCTTCTCTTGATCCTCATTCCTGTGCTGCTCATTCCCATCCTCGTCATCTTCTTCGGGCTCACTCTCATCATCGAATTGGGGAAGGAGGTCGAGGCTAATGTCATCATCACCAACCACTTGACCATCCTTGATCTCCTTCAGCCACCCAATGCGGGTAAGATCAAAGCCCGGCTCAACTACACTGATCTGCTCTTTAGCCGCCAGAAAGCCTTGAGCATATTGGAGAGAAGCACGCCCTATGATGGAAGCATTCAGGCGATCATATTTCTTTTCCAACTTTTGATATTTGGCTTGAATGGTAGTGTGCTTGTCATTTATGGCTTCTTTAAGAGACTTGGTCTTTTGAAGAAGCAGGTCCGAAGCAGCCAAGTCTTCAGTTAACTTAGCACACTTCTCCTCAGCAGATTTCAGCTTTGTGTTGGCAGTCTCAGCATCAGTTTTAGCCCGCTCATAGGCTGTCTTGTAATCAGCTGCCTTCTTCTCAAAACGGTTCTTGGCTGAGATCAACTCCTTCACGCACTGAGCCATTCCCGCCACAGTACTGGCGGCAGAAAGCGCGTGATGGATCGCCAAGGAAGCAATGTTGGGGGGGCCTTGACCGGAAATGTCCTTGTGAATCCGGTTGTCAAAAGTACGGGTCATGAATTCCAGCCCGTTGAAGTGAGGATCATTCAAACTTAGCAAAGGGGGAGGAGCCTCGCCACCAATGACTGAACTAGGGCCAGCCTGGCCAAATGGAGTTGGTGGGCGGTTGATCAGCGCGCTTGAATCTTGTTGAGGGGGCGGGACATTATCATGTCCCTTCTTTTTCTCAGCTGGATGACTTTTTGGATCAAGAGTCGATTGGTGGAGAGGCTTACCACCAGCAGCACCTAAAGTTTTTTGACGTTTAGGGTCCCTGACGTTGTCAGAACCCGAAGTACCTTCATTCTTCTTCTTCTGCTCAGTTTCGGCGGCCCTCTTCTTCGCCGCCGCGGCAGATTGGGCGAGGTATTCCTTCGTCTTGATAGGGTTCGCGTCAACCTTGCTTTTTCCCATCGTAGCTGTATGGAAAACACCAATTAGACAAGATACATGAACAAAAAGAGAAACAAGTTATGTGCAAAGATTATAAACTTACTAAAAAATTGATTTAAAGTGCCGGATTTCGACGCCTCAATCAAGTCGTGACCGGAAATTACCGGTAGTGTGCGGAGGTAATCGGCGACGCCTTGTTCAGATTCATCCAAGGCGTCATATGAAACGGATATTTTTCGGCGAGGGTTCTTGGTCCAGTAAAAAGGGAAGAGAGGGTTATTGTCGGAATCTCGGAACAAGTTCTTTATTTCGGGCGACTCCACAACTTTAAAGTATTTTTTTCTGCCATACTTTGTAATGGCTTTTAAGGGCGGTGAACCGACTCATGTTCTTACGGGCTAAAAGTGGAACCCATTTCACAGAAGTAGGTTTAGTGGTGACTGATTTATAGAAAAGGAAGAACAAAGGATAGGTTGGAGTGAAACTCAGGTGTTCACAAAGAATTTCAAAGCAGCGGAGAAAACCCCAGGCGTTGGGCTGGAGTTGGCAAGGCGCCACATTCAGAAAAGAAAGAACGTGACATATAAACGGCGAGAAAGGAAGTTTGATGTTCAAGTCTAAGAAGAAATAGCCATAAATAAAGAAGAAATCGGGCGATTCATCGGCTGGTTCTTTACGCAATAAGACACAGTCATCTTCGCCACATGGGAGGACATTCAACAGATGATCTTCATTATTCGAGGTGGCGGGATTTATCTTCGTGAACCCTTGAGCAGATATTCGAAGCGAATTAATGCTCCCAACGCTGCTCCAGATAGAATGCAACAGACATTTATCTTCAACTAAATGCACGTCAGAGCGCCATTCAGGTGAAGACAAATCTCCATTAGAGGAGAGAATTGAGTCTACAGAGCCGGCGGGACCGGAATCATCATGGGTAGAAGGCGAGGAGTGAATTTCAATTATAGAGGGGGCGACAACTTCCTCCTCCGTGGAGGGTGAAGAAAGTTCTAGGGAAGAAAGGCTAGCGTTTGGTAAAGACATGCGAGGCAGTTTCATAAAAAGAAGAAAGAAGATGAACAAACTAAAAGTAAAAAGAAGATGAACAGAGTCAAAAGAAGAAAGAAGATGAACAGAGTCAGAGAAAAAAGAAGTAAACGAAGAGTCTCAAGAAAGAGAAAAACTAACCAGAGGGAGAACTGTGAATTTAAGAAAGGAGAACGTCAGCGATAGGGGAGCACCGCGCAATGACGACGGCCGGAGGAAGAAAAGGTTCACCGGAGTTCAAAGAAGAGAATGAAAGCTGCGGTGAAAAGGGTTTTCAGAACAAAAGTTTTAAGAAAGTGAAAAATGAAAAGTGAAAAGGGGATTTTATAGAGAGAAAGGAAGAGAGAGAATGAGTGGGGGAAGATCGTGGGATCGTGGGATTTGAAATTCGAAAAGGTAGGAAGCGAAAAGACATTACTCCTCGAGACGCACAACTGAAGATTGCATTTATAACAAATGATGACGAAATCCCGGAAAATAAGGATACGTGCGTCAGTTGAAAAGACGTGGTTGACGGTTATGATTAATGGCGACATATCTTTGAAACGGCAACAAAGGTGGCGAAGCGTGAAAATGGCGATGTAACAACGAAAGTAAAATGGCGATGAACGAATAAACAATAGAGGCGAACTACTAGGTAACATGATGAAGACATTTCGACTCTTTACTCGAGTCTCATGTCTTGGGGGCATGTGGACTGGGCGGGACATAAAGAAGATTATGTCCCGCCCAAAATGAACAATAAATGATTGAAGATAGCCATGGCGGGAAGTGCGACACAACGAGCTTCATTGCCCCCCTTAGATGATGGACCCACAAGCCAGCTGGAAGATTCCTTTGGATTTGTCTTATATGTACAGGGATTTGGGCCCTGATTGTCAGGCCCAAATATAGGAAAGGTCCATATCATGACCACCCCCTCTATAAAAGGGGAGGTCATCCACTTGTACGAAACCAACTTTTTCAGCATTAATGAGAATATTCCTTTTATGGTAGTTTTGTTATTTTAGTGCTCTGCTAGGATTTACTTTCTGTCACTCTTTTACGTAAGCTTGCCCTAGTACAGAACAATACCCTTACAAGGCAGATGATGACATTTGCTTGCATTACTCCTGCATCAGCTCAACTTGTCTCGTAGCTTATCTTTTGGTTGCATGGGTAAGTTCAGAAATAGATGCCAAAAAAATTGACTTTACATCCAAGGCTAAGAGCAATCGATTTTTAAAGAATATGAACTTAATAAATTTAATAGGGATTTTTTATTATTTTTGCAAATAACCCCACATGATAATGACCCGCCAATCCAAATATTTGAGGACCAATTGATTTTTTTTTTGCAAATAACTCCACATGATAATCAAAACCTTTCACAATTGATTTTGAAGTCAGAACCAATCTTATAAAGGAGTTTTAGTGACGGAAAATGATATTTGGCACGAGTGTGGACGGTTGATTTTAACCTTGCGACAACCTTTATTTCACTCTGCTAATTTTTTGTTTTTGTCAAAAGCATCATCATGTTACTATTTGTCAGATTCTTAGGCTAAGTTTATTGTGCAACATAACAACTCTCTTCAGTGACTAGCTTCTCAATATAGAAATTGATTCTGTTAAAAAATAAGCTGATCTGAACTTGTTGTGTAGTTTTATGGAGAATGAAGAGACCAGTGGCATGGCATTTGCAGTCTTTGGTTGGTTGGGATAAGAATCAAATGGAACTAAATGGAGGGCAAACCAAAGGACCCACTTTGAAAAAACTGTTTTAAAACCTCAACAAACTAAAAAGAACACACATCAATCATAGAAAGTCAAGAAGAAAAAGCAAGTTGTGGATATAGTGTCAAATTTATTTCGTCTCTTAATTATGAGATTGAGAGTTCGATTTCTTTTCTATAAGAATGAAGCGCATATTATAACCAGCATTTTACCACTTATTATGAGCACCCGCTACGAAGAAATTAATCATTATTATCAACTACGATAAAAAAAATCTTATAAAAAAGAAAGTCCAGAAGAATAATGGCCTGAGAGTGGAACCTTTTACTTGAAGTGTGTGTTACTGTTAGCACAGAGAGAAAGTGAGCATTTCTTTCCTCAATGGCAAGACAAAGGAAGGAATAGTTGGCCACAATTCAGTTATTAGTTTCAGCACTAGGGTAGGGTCCCCTCATCAACATGGATGCTGATGTGGACAAATCTGAAACCATTGGATCAAGTAGGGTCTCTCTTTTATCTCTTCTTCTTTTTAATCTTTGCTTTCATGCATGGATTTCTCATTTCTCCTCCAAATATAGTCAAGACTCAAGAGAGAGAGAGATATAGAGAGTTAGAGAAAGAGAGAGAAACAAACTCTCACCCTCACTCACGCACACACACACACACACACTCTTTTTCTTTGTTCTTTTCTTCTCCCATGGCTTGGCTTGCTCATTCTCATTCATCATCATCATCTCTACCCAATACCCAGTTACCCACCTCTTCAAGTTTTGATTTTTTCTTCACAATTCACTTCCCAAACACAAACAACCTTCTATACTAGTCCCTTCACTTCACCTTCACCTTCAAGTTTTCATTTTTTTCTTCACAAATTTCCACACTTGGCTTTGAAATCTTGATGTGATGCCATGAATTTGGTTCATCTTTCTCGCGATTTTTGTGCTCTCTGCTCGATAATCTGATCTGGGTATTCGCTAGTTTTCTCTGATCGTGCAAGAAATTCAGCATTTTTCTTCTGTTTCTGAAAATTTTCACATTTCTTGGAACCCCATCAATGGAAGAAGATCAAGAATGGAAGCACGTTTGCAAATTCTGCAGCAAGAGGTTCCCTTGTGGGAGATCGTTAGGGGGTCACATGAGGTCCCATTTCACCAATGGTGATTCATCAATTGATCAGAAGGAGAACAAGAAGAAGAACAAGAACCCTTCTTCATTGGCTAGTTCTGAAACTGGGTATGGTCTCAGACAGAATCCAAAAAGGACTTGGAGACTCAACGATTGGAATGATGATGAAGAAGAAGAAGAAGCAGCTATGGTGTTTGAAAATGTCTGCAAAGAGTGTGGTAAAGGGTTTCACTCTTTGAAAGCTTTGTTTGGTCACATGAAGTGTCATTCAGAGAAAGTGAGAGTGTTGAAGTTGATCAATCACAGTTTTCATGATCAAGATTCATGGAACAACAATGTGGGTCGGAATCGGAATCAGAAGGTGGTGATGGATAGCCAATCGGATAGTGAAGCTGCTACCATTGCTCCAAATCGGAGGAAAAGATCCAAGAGAATAAGAACAAGGTATGTGATGAGTGGCAAAGTTGCTTCTTCTTCTTCTTCTCTGTCTTTTGCTGCATACCCTTGTTCCTCCTCTGTTTCTGAGGCAGAGTTAGAGCAATATGAGGTTGCTATAAGCTTGATGATGCTTAGTAGGGATGTGAATCCTTGGTGGGGTGGTCTCAATTCTGTTGCTGAGTCTTCTGAGAATAATAACTCACTGCATTTGGAATTGGAAGCACCATTTTCAGTTCCAATTTCTAAGGTTGAGGGCAAGAGGCTTATGAATTCTGTTTCTTCTAATCTGAACCCCAAAGGGGGGAAAGGTTCAGAAATTTTGGTAGCTGAGAGTCTTGAAAATGGATCCAGGATGGACAAAACCAGAGTTTGTGTAAATGGGGTTGTCAAGAATGTAAAGGATGAGAAGCCAGAGTTTGCATTTGAGGTCAATGATAAGTACACTAGTTCAATGAAGGCAAAGTTGAAGAGTTTGGTGAACAAGGGTTCAGAAGGTGAATTGAGCTGCAAGAACACTCATAAGAGAGGCAAGTTTGAGTGCACTACTTGCAACAAGATCTTCCACTCTTACCAAGCTCTTGGAGGTCACAGAGCTAGTCATAAGAGGATCAAAGGCTGCTTTGCTTCCAAAGCTGAGAGCAGTGAGAACAACAGCATTGAATTGGAAGCTGCAGAAGCAGAACTCTACCCTGATCCTGATCTAACAACAGAAAGTAAGCTCATGATGAAGAAACATGAACTAGGTGCTGGTTTTGGTGATGAGACCATGAAGAGCAAAGAGCATGAGTGCCCAATTCGCGTCAAGGTTTTTCAATCTGATCAAGCCTTGGGTAGACACAAGAGATCTCATTTGGCTGGTGAGTCTGAGAGTAGTACTAGTCACAGTGAAACAGTTTCTGAAATAGGGGACTTCCTTGATCTCAATCTTCCTGCTGCTACAGAAGAAGGAAGCAATAGCCATGGTGAGCCTTTCAGACCCTGGTGGATAGTAAGAAGCAACCACAAGCAAGAGGCACTGGTAGGCCTCATGTCTAACTGAACCTCTCAATAGTCCATTCAACTTGAGAGTGAGAATTTCTTCAAACTGTGTATAGAAAAGTTTAGTTTCTGCTTTCATTTCATTCATTCTTTACAGGATTCATGTCCTCTTAGGTGTTGTTTCAGTTCTGTTCATATTCTTCAAGTAGTTCACTCCTTTTTGGGTGATATGTGATTGACTATTACTTTGTTCATACTTCAAAAACTAAGTTCCTATGCTGCAAATTTCAAGCTCATGATGTTGGTTCTCATTAATGAATTGTAACAGATTTTTAAGGTTGTGTAGTTTTCACACACTTTTTCTCTACCTTTGATGTATGAAGTTCCTAAAGTGACATTTTGGTGAGTAATTATGTTATCTTTGCATCAAAGAGAAATAGATGAGGTGTTGAAAAACTGGGGTAGATAAAAAGGCAAGATTTCATTAGAATAGAAATAAAGAAGGCATGTGAGGGTGAAGGTGGTTGTTTAGTCACCTACCATAAAAGCCTGACCACCCATCTATATCTCTTCTGTTCTCTTCTCTAAGTACTTGGCACACACACTACACAACACAACTAGTGTGTTTTTAAATCCTCCTTAGTGGTGCTGAGAAGCCAATATCATAATAATAATTCACCAGGGGAGAAACCGAGGGAGGTGTGCCTGGACCACAACTATGTAACAACATATAACTTCTTGACACATAGTGCACCTAATTATAATTCTGTTTAAGTGCTAGGTGATAAAAGATAACTTTTTTTACTTTTTAAGATTAGAACCTTGATTTGGTTATAATTATATATATTAAATTATTATAGAATACTTTGTAAATAAGTATGTTAACCACAGGGTTTCTAGGGAACAAAGAAAAATAAACAAAATTTGACTCTATGCTGGGATGAATTATTTTTTTGAAAGGTGGGATGAATTTAATCATAGTAGAAAGGGGAGATGGGACCATAGATGCTATTTGTGCACACCAATTAAAAGGAGTCAACAAATCCTTGTGGGTTTAAATATTGGTTAGCTATGAACGAATTTTTAAGAAAAGTACCATTTATTTTAAGTGAATGTTAGTTTGCAATGATATAAATGAAAAATTAAACACTCAACATGTGGCCTTTTAACGTGTCATAACCAACTATATTGATTTTGGTTTATCTGCAGTTAGAATACCTTATATTCATACATTCATAATATCTAAATAATACAATTAAGACTTAAGATCGATTGACTCTTATTTTTTATCGAAATTGAATGATAGACATGTCTTAAAATGTAAAAAGTCATCCTACGGTAACGGCGTGAATATAAGAATTCCGGACCACAAGGAATCCATTTCCAACTATATGGTGTGGAGCTTACTAAACAGCATAGCAGCTTGGTGGTTTGTAACTGGCACAGTATGGGGCAGTCCCTGATTTACATGGCTGCAGTAGCTGGCATTGTGGCAGGTGCTTTAGCAACTAATGCAAGGAACTAACTGCATCTGCAGAGAAAGCTCTGCAGTCCCAATACTGCATGTGTAGTTAGTTAGGCAGCTGTTCCAAAAGGGTATTCTTGTCATAAAAGTTAACGATTTTTCTTTTTCATAATTAAACTTATCTTCAAATTCATGCACTGTCATTGCATTTGCATAGTAACAAGAAAGAGATGGTTCGTCTGCTTCTTCATAACAATATTATTTTCTGCATGACTGTGGGTTGGGGTTACACTTTTAATAAATATCTTGATAAGGATATTGGGGATTTTTAATTTATCTATTAGAATTTAGAATAAGTGCGTCCAACTTAGTGCTTTGTTTTAAAAAACATAATGCAGAAATATTACAATTTAGAATTTGTGAATTAGTCAAATTCATTACTATTAAAAAAAAAAAGCAAATTCTAAAATTCTCTCCGGCCTGTTCAGCTAATAAATCAAGGAAGTGATAAGAACATAATTGTTAAGAAACTACTAGAATGAAGAGAGTGGAAGAGAGAAGCAAGAATGAGACATGTGATTCTGTGAAATAAGGTGTGGCTGATTGATGCAGCCTCCTTTATTTATAGCACTAGAACTAGGTTAATTACATGGAGAGGTGATAATGACCCAAGCCCATAGAGAAGATACATGGTCCAAACCTATATGGTCATCCTATAAATAACACTCCCCCTGGATGACCATCCCTTAAGAATGTGCCTCATTAAAACATTACTAGGAAAAACCATGTGGGATAAAAACCTAGTGAAGGAAAAAGAGTACATCATTCTATAGTTCGTCTTTATACATTGCCTCATTAAAAACCTTACCATGAAAAACTCAATGGAAAAAAAAAACATAATTAAGGAAAAAAGAGTACAATGCATTTTAATTGAGATATTTCAGCCGACGAACTCCGATATTTCGCACAGCTTTTCAAACGTTGTAGTCGGAAGGACCTTTGTGAACAAGTCTGTCAAATTATCACGTGAATGAATTTGTTGGATGTCTTTGTCACCATATTTTGTAGATCGTGAGTGAAGAAGAGCTTTAGTGATATGTGCTTTGTACTATCTCCCTTGGTGTATCTTTCTTTAGCGTTGTGTTATCTGCAAGGTGATGGATGAATCTCCGATGTAGAATTTCTCATATTTAGATATCTTTTGGGTATTGACTTTAAGTCCAAAGACTCTTATAATTTTGCAAACGAATTGCTTCTTTATATGTTGGCCAACCACACCCTTTAATATGAGTTCAATATTCTCGCACTTATAATATTGAGCGCTACTTCATATGTCGACAATTTTTCAAGTTATTGGTTCCTTGTTTCAACCGGTATAGATATAATCGATTGACATCTCTTTGTATCAATAATAACAGGTACCTGAACCTCGTCAGAAGGTTTAAAGAGTTTTCGCAATCTCTACACTTTTCATGATAATTCTCTTCATAACAAAACCATCTTCCTTCTCTAAAATTTATCTTTGGAACCAAGTTTAGGCATGCCTTAGCCTAATAAAATTTCAATAGAGAAGGTCATTTGCAGCATAAAGGAATTTAGAAATCCCTTTTTGATCAGAGAATGCATCTTTCGAACTTGAGGTTCATATTGTTGTGTGCGAGTATATATGCATTCAAAACAAATTTTCTTAGCTGCTTAGTTTTTCTCTCCCCCTTATGCCGAGAAATAACGATAAGTTAGATATGAAATATCTTCTGGCAAAAGCTCAAATTCATAGCATAATCTCAGCTTTCTTTTAATCTCACATAAGTGTTGTCTGTTGGACAACGAAGAACACATAGCATAAAAAGTTCTTAGATGAGAGATATTAGGTTCCTAACAATGAACCAATTGTAATGGAGAGAATTATAATACTCATTGGCTTGATGCATATAGATGTAGCAACATCACATGTCCAAAAAAATAAGGACATTGGTTCTCTTAATAAATGTCTAGCTATAAATAAGAAGCATATAGCTAAATATCTTTGCCAGATCATTTTAAATATGAAAATGTGCAACTTGACATTCAAAATCATGTCACATACCAACTTGATCAAGGTTGGGAGTTTTATTCTATCAAGGTCGATGCATCGATAAACACTGAATATGTGCACATGTATCACATCAAATATATTCAAGAATCATAGGGAATTCCCCTTACTTTGCCACAATTTTAATTTTTGGCTTTGAGAACATCTGAGAAATAGACTTTCGCATTATAAGATTCGGAATGGTCTAACCGGTCATATGCCAATCACAATCACTTCTTCCATCTGAAGAACTTCGCTAACAAAATAATGCTTCAATATTTCAAAGAATATTTTCTCGCATTTTGAATCCTTCTGGGATTTTCACATTTTCCTCATTTTATCTTCATACTTTGATATCACCAGTTGGGGAAATATGAGAGCTTAAAGTAGGAGACTCTCTAAATTACACTTGAATTTCAACATACTTCCCCTCAAGTGTAAGTTAACACTATTTTATCGTACTCCCCATCGGCAGAAACATATCTCTTTTGAAATATTGCTTTTAGGGTCTCTTCCGGAGAACCACCATACAATATCATATATACCATTACATGTTCTTCAGGAACAATAAAATATCACAACTTTTATCATGTTAGATGAAATATTTATTTCTGGAAATATTTCAATCATAATAGAATCACCTATTGTACTTGAATGTATATAAATGAGGAACTTTAATATAATTTGTCAATGTTGCACTTAAAATTGGCATATCATATCAACATACAAACAAATTGTATTAAAAACTGACTTTCATTATAATAATTGGAGAGTTAATGACAATCAATAATTTCCATCAAACTACTATTATGAAGAAAAAAAAATGCTGCGGTTGCTAAAATTGGTCAGAGAGAATTTGAAGGATTTAAAATTAATACTAATAAAGACTAATAAGTGAAGGAATAAAAAAAATTACAACATATATTAATTAAAAAAAAACGCGAGAGAGACTTCAAATTAAAAAAAGTTGCAAGTACTTTGCTTCCTAATCCCCTAATTACCTTTTTCTTTTCATGTCTTTGCCTATTTTTCCTTTTTCTTTTCATGTCTTTGGTCTACCTTGAGTATGTTTTTTTTTCTAAGTTGCTATTATTTTGTTTTTACTGGACAAAATAAATGATGAAAAATGTAAATTTAGATTGTCATCTTTAGAAGAAAGATTATTGAGTAAAGAATTTACTTATTATTGCATAGGTGAGGCGAGCCTCAAGAAATTTATCTCTATGATTTTCCTCTATCATAGAAATAATTCTTCTTGGTGGTCTTATTGCATCAAATTCTTCTTCTAGGTGGTCTCAAAGAAGCAACTATCGGCTAACTTTAACTCTTTTTTCAGCACCAGGAGCGGATGGACTGCCTGCTCTCTTTTACCATAAATTTTGGCATGTCATTGGTGATGATGTAGCTGAGTTTTGTCTACAAGTTCTGAGTGGAGCTACATCTCCAGGTATGATAAACCACACTCTATTGGTACTTATTCCTAAGATTAAAAAGACTGAGCATGCCACACAATTTAGACCAATTAGTTTGTGTAATGTCATTTTCAAGATTATTACTAAGACAATAGCAAATAGGCTTAAGTTGATCTTGCCTGATTTAATTTGTGAGAGTCAAAGTGCTTTTGTTCCTAGGCGTTTGATAACTGATAATGCTTTGATTGCGTATGAATGTTTTCACTACATGAAGAAGAGAATCAATGGCCGGAATGACACTATGGCACTTAAATTGGACATGTCCAAAGCCTATGACCGAATTGAATGGTCCTTTCTTGAATCTGTTTTACAAAATATGGGCTTCCCTGCTCATTGGGTAAGTCTAATTATGAGTTGTGTGACATTAGTGTCTTTTTCAATTTTATTGAACGGCAATCCTCAACCAAGTTTTGCTCCCCTGCGTGGGCTTAGACAAGGTGACCCGTTGTCACCATATTTATTTATTTTATGTGGGTAAGTCTTCTCAGCCATGATCGAAAAAGCTATGATTGATTCTGAGATTAGTGGTATTAAAATTAGTCGGCATGCGCCTGTCATATCACATTTGCTTTTTGCAGATGATAGTGTGCTATTCGCACGAGAGATAGTGGAAGAGGCCCAGTGTTTGAAGAACATCCTAGCCACCTTTGAGCGAGCTTCAGGTCAACGAATCAATTTTGACAAGTCTATGCTTTCAATGAGCCGAAATGTGCCCGATATTCATTTCAATGAACTTAAGCAGCTATTGCAAGTAAAGGCGGTTGAAAGCTATGACAGATACTTGGGTTTACCAACTATCATTGGTAAGTCTAAAACTCAAGTGTTCAATTTTGTCAAAGATCGAGTCTGGAAAAAGCTTAAAGGGTGGAAGGAAAAATTCCTTTCGAGGGCAGGCAGGGAGGTTCTTATTAAATCTGTGGTTCAGGCCATACCCTCCTATGTTATGTCTTGTTTTATTTTACCTGATGGTTTGTGTGCAGATATTGATCACATGATAGCTAGATTTTACTGGGGAGGTGACCCAAATAAACGTGGTCTTCATTGGACAAAATGGGAGAATCTTTGTAAGAGGAAGGAAGATGGTGGCCTTGGTTTTGGTGACTTCAAATATTTCAATATGGCCTTAGTGGGAAAGAATTGGTGGCGCATTTTTACTCGCCCTGAGTGTCTGTTATCACGAGTTTTTAAAGCGGTTTATATTCACAATTGCAACATGCGTGAGGCCAAGAAAGGGTATCGTCCAAGCTATGCATGGACAAGTATCCTAAAAACGAGTTGGATATTTGAGAGAGGGTGTTCTTGGAGAATTGGTGATGGAACTCAGGTTGATATTTGTAGGGATAAATGGGTGTCGGGAGATGCGCCTCTCATTTACCGACAAGATTTAGTGGAAGAATTTAATCTCACCAAGGTTGCAACGCTCATTGATCATGACTTGCACTGTTGGAGGAGAGATTTGATTGAGCTGGTTTTTAGCCCAAGCACTGCGGCCAACATTCTTTCCATTCCTTTGGGAGTGCATGGGGGCATTGACTTGTTTCATTGGCCAGGTACAAGTGATGGACAATATACATCAAAAGAGGGATATGACTTCATGCGGTTGTTGTTACACCGTGATCCTGCGTCCTCTTCCTCTACCGCTACACTTGAGCCAAGGAGCTGGAAGTTTTTCTGGGCATCTCGAGCTTTGCCTCGTTGCAAAGAAACCTGTTGGAGGGCAATTACTGGTTTGTTGCCCCTAAAGGAGAGTTTGTTCCGGCGCCACGTCGATGTCGATCCAGGTTGCGGTTTTTGTGCTTCCGAGAGGGAGAATGAAGACCATCTTTTCCTCCAGTGCCCAGCTGCCAAACACATCTGGTTTGCGTCTCAGCTAGCCATCAGAGCAGATTCTTTTACCTCGTTTCAAGCATTCTGGACAGCGGTGATAGCGATGGATGATGAAGAGGTTCTGGCCATGGTTCAGACGGTGGTATATGCGATTTGGGAGGCAAGGAACAAGGTCTGTTTTCAGCAGGGAGAGCTGGTGGTGGTTGCGGTTCTCCGCAGTGTGGCTAGTATGTTGGAGGAAGCTCAGGTTCGTGATCTTTCTTGTGCACCTTCGGTTTCGTTGCCAGCAAAATGGAGCAAGCCGGCGGTGGGTATCATCAAATGCAACCTTGATGCTTCTCTTCGTGTTGATGGAACGCGTGGCATGGGGATGGTGGCTCGCGATTGCCAAGGTGAGGTCATGGCGGCAACATGTTCCTTTCCTATCTCTTGTACTTCACCACTTGTGGCGGAGGCCATGAGTATGAGATGGACATTACAGTTGGCTATTGATCTAGGATTTCGCCGGATATGCTTGGAAACGGATTGTCTCCAATTATTCAATAGTTGGAAAGCAAAGGAAGCCGGGAGATCTTATTTGAGTTCGATTCTGCAGGATTGCTGTGTTTTAATTAATGCTTTTGATTTTGTTTCGCTTTCTTTTGTTAGACGCGCAGGTAATACTGTTGCGGATTTTTTGGCTAAGAACTCTGAGACCTATGCGAATATAGTATGGGTGGAGGAGGTTCCGGTAGCCATTTCTCATTTGGTTATTTCCGATGTAAGGACTCAATTGCCGGTTGGCCCTTAATATTTATTCAGTTTACCTTAAAAAAAAAAAAAGAAGATGCTATGAAACTTGCAGCTTTGCTTAAGCTACAATGTCGATTTCAGCAGCTTTAAGGTTTTAAATACTAAAGCGTTGCTCAAATATGAAGGAACTTTCGAGAATCATCTTGTACGCTGCTACCCAAATGCTTCAACAGACTTAGTACCTTGCAAGAGATTTAATGATTTTTTAATGTGAATATATCTTTAATAACTTGAGCATCAGTTAAGAACAGGAGAGGACAATTCGATGTTTTTTTTTCTACTATTGTAATATAATTTAATTTAGTCGTCATATAAGAGTTAGTACTAAAAAAAGTGAGGCACTCAAATTTGAACTTTTCCGAAATTCAAATCGCCTCTCCACAAACCATGAGTTTTCTACATTATTGATTTATTCATTTGTCCACTTTTTTCTTATTATTTGTTACACAACTCTTTTCATCATCACATTGAATATCTATATCTCAAAATTCCTAAACCTAGATATAATACACGTGCGTTGCTATATAAAAACTAATATAGTTTAACTGAATATTAAAATAATTTTTAATTATAATTATCATAAAATTAAAAATAATTATCTTAAGACAATTTAATAAATATTATTAGAGTTCTCTTTGTGTAAAAAAATATATACTCAACTTTAATAATTAGCATTGAATTAGTTTTAATAGTTTAATTATTTTTTATATGAAAAATAATTACGTAAATTTTAAATATTTATATTAAATAATAAGCTTTTAACATCATTAAATAAGTTATAATAATATGTTGTGTGCTCTTTATAAAAACAAAAAAAGTAATTTTAACATTTAAAATTAAAATTATATTAAATTATAACTTTAATATATAGCTATTAAAAAAAACTTAAATAGTGTAAACCATGCATTCCCAAGTCATTTGAAATTTATTCAACTTTTTTATATTATTTTTCTCGGTTATGCATTCTCAAGTCATTTTCACATAATAGATCGAAACTTTTTTTTTTCAAATTTCATTTTATGAGTGTCTAATTTATTTATGAAGGATAGTGAGTTAGTTTTTTTTAGAAAACAGAAATATATATATAAATAAATAAATGATGGAATAAGACATGAATACAGAACTCATAATATAAATGATGGAATGTTTCCATCACTATTTTGATCTACCTGGTTGCCATGCTTCTTAGTTTTTAGCATTTCAGTGTGGGTCGTCACTAGAGCTCTTGTGGTTGTGAAATCATTAAGCAAATCACCCGCTAATTTGCACATTTCTCTGCAACCGTCTAATAATACAGCATGTCGAGCCATGTTCACTGGACCCCAATGACCACTAACATCAGCAACATAACATTCAATGGAGTCTCTAGCACGTTTTGTCCACCTATGCAACACTAGACTTTTAGGAATTTCATGCATACCCAAAATAACCATTACCGCAATTATATGCTCACATGGAAGGCCAATTGACTCCCTTCTTTGGCAAGAACATTTTAGCACAGGTGTTGGTGGATAAAAGTATACATGCCACTCCTTGCTCAGTGTGCGAATTTTTGAAACTGTGAATATCTAGAAACATGCAGTCAATTTACGCCCACTAACGTAAACTATGAATGCTTTAACGATAACAACACGGAATTTATCAAATATTGCGGGTGTGTACAAAGAGGCAACTGACTTCTCAAGTTGCTTGAACGGTGTTTCCAAAGGTGGCTTCCCAACCACCGATGCTAAGTCTGCTTCCACCTCCCTAAACCGCATGAAATTCAAACATCTATGGAAGTGTTGTAAAAACTCTGTCAGGTTATACCTTGAATGAATAAACTTCTTGATTTCTGAATGCAAACTCTCACATGTGATGTGGTCCGGAACCCAGCAAAGAAACAACCCCGAATATGAGCTACTGCCCACATCTTTCTATTTTCATATTGTTGGGTAACTCATTCATTGTCTTGCGCGCCAAATTTAGTTAGCAAAGCATCCCACTTATGTTTGAATTCACCCACTTCAAAATCAACCAACATGCATTTTTGGAACCCTTCGATGACCCCTGGAACCTTAATATTTCTAGTAGCATTCTGCAGCAAGTGCCAAACACATAATCTATGATGAGCACCTGGAAGTACAATGGTAATGACATTTTCATGGACATATGACCATCAGTGATAACAGATGTAGGAAATTTTCCTTTCATAGCCTCAACCAATCTCTCAAGCAGCCATATATATGTCTCTTCAGTCTCATTTTCTATTATTGCGCTTCCAAACATCGTTGTTTGGTTTTGGTTGTTCAACCCAGAAAACATCATAAATGGGTACTGATATTTGTTCTTACGATAGGTTGCATCAAAGGCTACAACATCACCGAAAACTTCATAGTTCTTTTGGCTTATGCCATCTGACCAAAACAATAGTTCCAATTTCCCATCCTCATTAGCATGATGTCGCCAAAACAGTTCAGGGTATTTTTTTCTCATTTCCTTAAGGTACTGAATATTTGTTTGTACATCACACTTCAACTGCCTCCTCTCTTTCTCAATCTGATTGTGTAAGTTCATTTTGGTAAAGGGCACCCTATCAAATCCCCTGGACTGAGTTGCAATCATGTTGTAAACTCCAATTATGCCAATGCCAGCGTTCTGCATGCCATTAAACTGCCTTACATCACCGTCACTTAACCTTCTATGCAATGCCAACCTTCCAATATGTCTTTCACTTAACAAGTCGTGATTGTGTTCATCATCAAATTTTGTAACATACCAACGAGTTGTTGCAATGTCAACGTGCACACGGAAGTTTGCGGGACAACCACAGCGCCGCTCTGACTTCTTTCTCTTTCGGCTTTCACTTGCTACAACTTTGCGAAACCCTTCTCTAAAACATACAAATGATTGTTTCACAACATCCCCTTTTTTGTTCTTTAAGATTTTATTTTTCCTCGTTGCAAACCCTTTGACCAAGGCATATAGGTTATAAAAATCATACGCAACCTCACGATTAACAAACTGAAACTTGGCTGCTGCTTCAGTACTCAAAATCTTCATATCATAATTCAACAAATCATTCATACCACTAATAACAACTATTTCGTCCTGGACTTCGTCACCACCAGCGTTTTCAGACATGTCATCCAAACCCTATTTTCAACAATAATTAAGGTTCATGATCAAAACAATCACAATAGTCAACCAATGTAAGTCACAAACACTACAATGTGTCCTTAATAACTTCAAAATCAATGAATACATGCCCTAAGTACCTATTTTGAAATTTTTATATAATTACTATTTCCCATACCTGATCTGTCAAATGATCTTCAGCTCCGTTTGGGACTTCGTGACCTTCTTCACAACTATCCATTTCTACAATTTGGACAACAACACCTCAGTCAAAAAATATTTTTCCAATAATTAATCAACGTCCAATTGTATATCATAATGTGGATACCTCTTTTTGTTCGGGCTTAATCTTTTGAATTAAAAAATATTAATAACTTTTTTTTTTGGTCAAAAAATTATTAATAACTTAATTAGGCATATAGAATTAGAATGATCAAGTGAGTTGATTTATTTTGATTCCATGACCATGTGTCAATAATAAAAAAAGGGGCTTTGCGGTGTTTCATTAATGGGCTTTGGCCCATTTTGTGCAAGCAAAGATTAAAGAAAAAAAAGAAAGAAGTCAGAATTGAGATCCATGAGTCCCACCTTTAAGGCAAGTGGTTCCTATAAGTACAGGGTCTTTGATCTTTCTTAGTTTACCTAATAACACTGAATGCAATGAACTTGATTAAAAACATAAAACTTTGTCTAATAAAAGAGAGAAAGAGGAACAGAGGAGCGTGGCAAGTCAGTTTGTGGAGTTTGTGGCTTTGTTGAGGTATCTCTTCTTCACTCCACTGAAGCATCAGATCCAAGTGCACGTTGCTTTTAGTAGCAGATAGGCCTCGCCCCCGCCAGACCACCGTCAAAAGGCGGTGACTTTGGTGTTGTGGTGACGCCCCCGTTGATTCCGGCGTTATCAAAGCCACACGCGCATAGAAGTTGGCTACGCTGGGTTTCAGAAAAGAAGAAGAGGTAGAAGAAACGAAACAGAAACAGTAACAGAGAATAAAAAATGGAAATAAAAAAAATTAATTGAGAAAGGGTGGAATCTGTTTCTTTATATGTCTTCCTCCCTTTTCTTTCTTTTAATAATCTAACAAACATGAATACTCCATTTGAATATGCTACGGGCCCTTTTCTTTTTTTGAATCATGGCTGTGGTTCAGTTTTCTCTTTTGGTACCATGTGGACCTGATTGCTTAAAATTATCAAATATGAGTATCAACTATTACTAGTTTTCTTCCTAATTAATTATTTGCTTAAAAATTCTAAAAAAATATATTTTTCTTCAATCTTGTAAATAATCTATCATAAAATGCTAAGGTCAAACCTCTTTGCAAATCAAAAAAACAAATAATAATCTTTTTCTCAAAAAATATTAGTCTTTTAAAGAAAATTAAAAAAATATCATAACCAACTCATGTTTTTTCTACCAAGAACTACGTAGCCTTGATTTTCTCTGTTGATAGAGAATACGTAGGTCCGGGGTCACTCCCGCCAAGCACTCCAAACAAAAAATCTAAATTTTGTTCTTATTTGTAGAATAATCTTTTCATTACACTAGCAACTTGTAAATATTCTTTTCAAAAATAAAATACAAGACATTTTCTTAAAGGTAAAATAAATGATTTAGAAAGCTAAGAAATTTTGCATAATTGACATAGGTAACCGTTTCTTAACGGACGTTGTAGGGGGCTAACGCCCTATACGTAACCGACTCCCGAATCTAGATTTGGTTTCTATTATTTGGGTTCTCTTATGTTCTCCCTAAAAACATTAGTGGCGACTCTTCTGATACTTGATTAGTTTTAATGCGTCGTTCCGCCGCGACCCCGGTTGCGACACATAACATCAAATCGAACGTAACCTGCACAACCGTATGGATAAATCCCAAATTAAACAATTACCCACAAACCCTGATTTTGTACACAATCGAATATCAACCCTAAACTAAACAATCGCAGCAAATACATCCTATCTATCATTCACATACTCCAAATAAAGCCCTGGTACTCATAAACATGTAACCAACATTTACATTTTTATATATGTCTAAAAACGCCTACCAAAAAATCGTGTAATTCCAAGGGCCAATCGAGGTTATGCACATGACAAACCCACACGTAGCTTCTAATCTAGAACCACCTCAGAAAGATAGCAGACGAACATCGGCTGCGATTTTTGCTTCCACCCAAACCGGTGTTTCTCTATTTTCAGTCGATTTTTGGATGATGTGCCGCAAAATTACCCCCTTTTAAACCCTAAAACAGGTTCTGGAAACATGTACCAAAAAATAAATACAAATATGTAACACCCTCCCCGATAAATACTTACGAGGACTACCCTTGCAAATATGAAAAACAACAATAAAACCGGCTGAACCGACTGCACCAAGTCATTTTCTTGGAGCACGCGTACAATTAGGTGGTGCACGTTAAACGCACCCCAAAATGGTGGACTTTTTCAATAGTCCATATTAGGCGTTGCCTGACTGACAAATGAAAAATGGAGAGTTGTGGGAGAGATCAGATATGTAAAAAGTAAAAAAGACAAGTGTTGAGAGAAAGTTAAGGAAGAATTAATCAAGTCAGAGTGTGTTAGAGTAATCATGTTGTTATTGTTAGAGTGTTACATGCACAGACAATTAGTATAAAAGCACCATAACTCTATTAAGCATTGTACATTTCATTTTATACTATGATATAAAAATTTCTCTACACATGTATTTCCTCTCTCTCTTTTAATTCGTTGCTTTATCTTCCATATCCTTTTGATAAGCCATGGATTTTAGCTACGAAATAAATATGGGTGCAATTGCTGGGTTGTGCTATGTTCCATTTTTCAACAATTGTGATTTCCTTCACTTCAGAAAAAAAAAAAACAATTGTGATTTCCTTGATTAGTTCACAATTTCAAATGGTGAGTTGAGTCAATTATTTTTAAAGATAGGTATATGAAAGTTCTAATATTTCATTAATAATTGTGACAAAATGAGTTATATATACAAATACAACTGTAATCATGACTCTCTTGATAAATTTTCATTAAATTACTCCATTTTAAATATGCTTTTGCTAAAAATTGACAACATGATCTGTCATTTCTGTCAGCTCCCGTAGCAGGTTTATTGAATATATTGTGAAGAATTTAATTACAACCAAATGTGCCTAGCTAATCTAAATGTTGTGTTATGTTTTTATCGTAATTTGCTAGCTAATCTATTTCTTTTGTTTTTTTTTTGTCAAATAGCTAATTAATTTCTATTTTTTTTTTGAAAAGTAATTAATTTCTATGTTAATATATACAGGTAGGATAGGTAAGATCAAAGGTTTATAGTGATGGCCATCATAGGTTTTATTCTGGCCTCTGGGCCTTACTTAATTAAATATGACCATATTGCACTATTATTCACTTTTGTTCTTACTACTCTCCACCTTCATGGCTACCAACAACAATCTTCCACGCCGCATACGTCTCATCGCCAATGCAAATAAGGAGGTTGTGGAACAAGCAAAGAAGCATGCTGAACAAACAAAACGAAGAATGATAAAGAAGCATGCTGAAGAAGCAAAGAATGACAAATTGCAAGTTTATTTGGATATATGCACGAAAAGTATTGATATTTGAGTAATTTGATCATCTTTTGAAAATATCTATGCCATATAACATATTCATATGGGAGTATAAAGAGTCAATTGATGAAGAGCATGTAAAAAATATTTCACCGTACAAAATTAAGGAATAATTATATCTTCACACCTCAAAAATGAGGTATGGAGAGGTGGAGGAAGAGAGATAGGAAGAAAGAAGAGAGAAAATAAAGATGTGATAGTTGATTTGATTAATAGAGAAAATAGAAATAGATATAAATGAAGGTGAAAAAGAAGTGGAGATGTGTGTATATATCATAACTCAAAATTAAGTGTATCAACCATTGTGTATATCATGTATCAAACTTTAGCACAATAATAATAATAATAATAATAATAATAATAATAATAATAATAATAATAATAATGCTTAGTTTTTTAATATTGAAAGGATTGTTAATTTATTTTCAAATTCTTATTTAAGGTTCTTAATTATACTATGGTACCGAACCAATTGGCCGAGAAATTCTTCTTTATCATACATTAAGTATCTTTGAATCTAGACAGTCTCAATATATAGTTGATGTACTTTTAGCGAATAATCAGCCAAATTGAGTGTGTTTGGCACCATGCAACCTTGGGTGAGTCTATATTTTGTTAGGGGATAAGTTGCATGTGACCCAAACTTCAAGGGGTTAATTTGTTTTTTTCCTAAAAAAATACAAAGAATTTAGAAGGGAGTTAATATAAATTTATTTATTTTTCTCATTTTAATTCAACCAATAAAAAGTAGAGAGGTTTCACACTTATTTGAGTTATTTCTGTTCTTTTCCCTTTTGTTCTACTTATTTAGCATCCATCCTTTCATTTTCCTCCCATATTCATTGCAAAATGCAAATACATCATCACCATGTTTGCATTTCGGTGATTTCACAATAACCCACAATAGTCATTAACAATCAAAATGCAACCGGAATGGAATATAATTGCAACTTCAATGTGAACCTTCTGTACAATTTTAGAAGATGAAAATAATCATTACTCTTAAACATGCAGCTACCTAAAAGTGATTAGTTGTTAATGCAAGTAAATTCTTAAATTAAACATAACATTCGGACCAAAAAAGGCAAAAGTAAAAATATTTAAACGAGAAATCTCAAATGGACTTTCCAATTTATAGGGATATCCATAATAGAAACCCCCTTACAACACAAGGCTGGTGTCAAAAAAAAATACAAGGTTATCGATGACTCTAAGATTGTTGAACCAAAGATCCTACTATACAAGTACACACTACACAGACCCACTGCTACACATCACAACTTAAAATGCAAAAGGAACATAACAGACACTAGGAGAACCAACCTTGTGAGGTCTATGACTTTGCAACAAATCATTGGGATGAACTCTAAAGTCCAAATATATCACTTTACTAAATATTCTTCCAAAAAGCGTAGTAAACCAAATTGATCTTGTAATGCTTAACGCATCAATATCCAACATGCTAGAATTTCAGTTTACCATGAATTTTAGAAGGTATGTAAGACTCTGTCAAGAATGCAAGAGTACGCACAGATAATGCTTCAAGCTCAAACTTAACTCCTTTCTGCAGCATCAGCTTTAACTCCAACCTTCATAAACAAGTTAATACAAGACACAGCAGACAATCTTAATCCGGTTGAAGACAACAAATGTCAGAGGATGTGTATGAATATTACCTCCATCGTAGCATCTCCCTTTGCAGATAGCATCTAAGCAGCATGGCTTCAATTTTTCTCTTGTCTTTTTAAGAATATTGAAGATGCAATACATATTAGCTCAGATATACAACTAATTCAATCGAGAGAACAACAAGTAATACCTGTAGTTACCTTCAGCAGTCAGAGGAAGAAGGCACTGTTTTGGGACCAAATATCTCTCAGAATCTGAAGGAAAAGCTCCAAGCCAGTGTATCTCTGGGACACGAAGATGTTTCATGTCATAAGCCATTTGCTAACAAAATAAAAGGGAATAGATTAGTCAGACAGACTATGAAAATATAAATCAGCCATTAAACAGATTTAAATTCAATCCATTCAGTAATCCTGCACATTTCATATTCAGATCCCTGAAAAGACACTTTGAAGCATTTCTGAATTGATAAACTCTACAAATACTAACCATGGAACCAAATCTGTAAGTGGTTAAGATGTCAAAGCCATAGGGATCACAATCTACCAAGCAATACGCGGGGAGGTGCAAATTATCAACCAGAAGCCGCAAAAACCTGTTAGGATACAAAATGAATGAAATCAAACTCAGACCTTCATGAACATTTGTAACTATGTGCACACACAAACGTTCATAATGCTGTATGAAAGGGCAAACTCACATGCAGCTTTTTTTTTTTTGATAGCATAATATCTTTAGTTAAGTGAGAGATTTTTCACACCTTCTTGTTGTAAGATCAAGGTTTGATCAGTGGTTGCATCTCTATATTTTGATTATTACAATTAAGGTTTGTGATGATGAACAATTGTGGTACCCTAACGTTTGTCTCCTTGAGTTGTGACAAACAGGTTCTGATTCTGACCCAGCCGATTCCATCAGAAGAAGAAGAACCAAGGGTTACTAAAAAGAGAGTTTTAAAGCTTATCATGTTCGTTCAGAACAGTGGCAAATCCTTCAGAAGTTCTGAAGATAGAAGCTCTCAAGAGGTACTGAAGAACCGGAGTCAGAAGCTCTGAAGACCAGATGTTCCAGAAGGAACGGTTCTGAAAGTAGAAGACTCAAGTTCTGAAGACCTGTAAGAAGTTGGCTCTGAAGACCCAGGCTATTCTAGCTCTGACGTTCAGAAGTTCTGAGGAACTTGTTCAGAAGCAGAAGTTGCAAGGTCAGAGGATCCAAGCTTCCGTCTGACTCTGATCAGAAGCTTCACCAACGTTCATCTGAAGCACTCCAGATCATAAGTCAGCTGGTGAAAGGACAGGTCGCTGTCATAGTACACATCGTACAGTCTCAGTCTGTCCGCCACCTACCTCGTTCAGCCTAGCAGTCTGATATTACAAGATTGCCACTCCAACGGGCAAAACCCTAGCAACGGCTACACCTTATGTCTTGGAGTATATAAGGGCTGAAGATAGAAGAAAGAAGCTAAGAAACTTTACTGATATTCTTGAATTCATTCGAACCAATCTCTTAGCAATATTTCTTCACTGTTCTTAAACATCTGAGTTTACCATTAGCTTTTCAGAAGCAATTCTTGTAAACCCAAAAGCTTTTACAAACACTTTGTAAGTTCCTTAAGAGACCAAGGTTGGTCGGATCTTGAGAGGACTGAATCAAGGTTGATTCAGTGTTTAGCTAGTCTTGAGAGGATCGGTAGATCAGCTTCTGGAGAGAATACTAGTGAGAAAATCAGTGTATTGTTAGTCACTTAGCAGGTTGCAAGTGCAGTTGTAACACTCATTGATTTTAGTGAATTGCCTTCATCAGAAGGAAGAAATCACCTTCACGGGTGGACTGGACTAGCTTGAGCTTTTATCTCAAGTGAACCAGGATAACATACGTGTGTATTAGAGTGAATAGGAAGGTTAGGGATATGAAAATATCGCCTATGTGTACTTGTGTTTGTGCCAGCTGGAATGTCAGCTGGACACACTAGTTTTTTCTGTTATTCTGTTATGTTAGCTGTCAATTCTGTTATGCCAGCTGTCAATTCAGTTAGGAGTAGTTATAGCAGTTAGGTTGTTAGCTTAACTTGCTGAACAAGCTTCTACAATCCTATATAAGGATTCATCTTCTCTGTATCAGTTTAACCAATTCATAATAGAAGTTTTCAGATGCATTTCTTTTTCTCTCTTTCTGTTTTCTCTAACATGGTATCAAGAGCTTAAGATCCATGGCTATGGAGTCTTCACCTTCTTCTCTGCCTACTCCTTCTTCTACGAATTCTCTTTCTCAAGCATTCTCTCACAAATTGAGCATCAAGCTTGATGATTCCAACTTTTACTCATGGAAGCAACAAGTAGAAGGTGTCATCAGATCTCACAAGCTGCAGAAATTCGTTCAAGATCCTCCTCAAATTCCTGTGAAATTCTTGACTGAGGAAGATCGAATCATGGAGAATGTGAATCCTGAGTTTTCAGATTGGGAGCAACAGGATTCATTCCTCTTCACCTGGCTTCTTTCTACGCTTTCGCCTTCGATTCTTCCCAATGTGATCCAGTGTGTGCACTCTTGGCAGATCTGGGAAGAGATTCACTCGTTTTTCAATGCCAAATCGCGTGCTCAGTCAACACAATTGAGGAATGAGTTGAAGAACATCACAAAAGGTACCAAAACTGCTTCTGAATTTCTGCAAAGGATCAAAACGATTGTGAATACGCTTGCTTCAATTGGAGAACCTGTGACTTTCCGTGATCATCTGGAAGCTATTTTCGATGGTCTCTCTGAAGAGTACAGTGCTTTGATGACGGTTATCTACAACCAAACAACCTACTACTCGATTTCTGAGGTGGAAGCTATGGTGATTTCGCATGAAGCACGATTTGATAGGATGCGAAAGAAACAACAAGCTGAAACCACTCCTGCAGTGTTCCTTGCACAGGCGCAAAATCCGCCTTCATCTTCTACTGCACCGGCGCCGCCGCCACAAGCTCTGTGGACTCAGCATACTCCGGCGCCGCCATCGCCAGCGCCGCAACCTCCTGCAACCAGTGTCGCTTCTTCCCAGCCACTCGATGGTACTGTTGCTTCTGGCTATGAGAGTCGCGATGAACAAAATCGCAATTTTGGTGGCTATGGCAGAGGACGCGGGCGCGGGAGAGGACGCAATGTCCAGTGCACATACTGCAACAAATGGGGTCATGACACAGCTTCTTGCTGGTCACGCCCTTCAGGAGTTGCTCCTGGTACTAATCCTCATGGTAATTCTGGACAATCTGGAAATTCTGGTCAATTTGGGAATGTTAGTCCCAATTTAGGGTTTTCTCCAATGCAATTTGGGGGTTTTCCTTCTATGGCTAATTTTGGGATTACACCTTATGCATCCTACAATCCCATGTATCCACAGTATGGTTCTAATGCTAATTCAGGTCCTGGTATGCCTACTTGGCCTCCTTGGTGTGTTCCACCTATCTCTGGCATGCAATTTCCTCAACCAACTGGAATGCATTTTCCTCCAGCTGCTGGAATGCAATTTCCACAAGCTGCTGGTATGCAATTTGCAAGACCTTGGGCTCCTCAGCCAACCACTTTTCCAAGGTCTCCACAACATCCAGCTCCCACTGGTGTTGCTCCTCAGGCCATGTTGACTACTGCTCCTGCATCTTCTACACAATTCACTGCTGCACCTCAAGTGAATTGGTGTCCTGACTCTGGGGCCACACATCATGTGACAAACAATCCTGGCATTTTTGTGGATAATGTGCCTCTAGCAACACAAGATCAACTTCTGGTGAGCAATGGTCAAGGATTACCAATTCAGTCCATAGGTTCAGCCACTCTTCCCTCTCTTTTTAATCCTAAAGCTATTTTAATTCTTAATAAGTTGCTCCTTGTTCCTTCTATTACAAAGAATCTAGTTAGTGTTAGTCGTTTTGCTAAAGATAATAATGTTTACTTCACTTTTCATGCCAATTTTTGTGCTGTTCGTCATCAGGACACCTCTGAACTTCTTCTCACTGGAAGTGTTGGTGATGATGGTCTTTATTACTTTGATGGACCACCCTCACAAGCTGTGTCTCACTCTCCTGTTAAAGCTTCTTTGTTTCAGTCTTCTTTGCATTCTCAGCCACTGGCACAGGCTGGCTTAGCTTCTCAGCCTGTAGGAAACAAAGCATCTTCTGCTATTGATTTGCCTTCTTCATTAGTGAATTCTAGTGTTTCAAGTTCTGCACCTTGTAATAGTAGTAGTAATATTTCCATTTATGAGTTGTGGCATAATAGAATGGGTCATCCCCATCATGATGTTCTCAAGCAAACTTTGTCTTTGTGTAATGTTCCAGTTTCAAGCAATAAAAGTGTGTTTTCTTTTTGTAAAGCTTGTTGTTTGAGCAAAATACATCGCTTGCCTTCTTCTTCAACCACAGTTTACACAAAACCCTTTGAATTGGTGTTTGCTGATTTGTGGGGACCATCTTCTATGGAATCCTCTTGTGGTTTCTTCTATTTTCTAACATGTGTTGATGCATTCACAAGATATACATGGATTTTTCCCTTAAAGAAGAAATCTGATACCTACACTACCTTTGTCAATTTTCACACCATGATTGAATTGCAATTTGGCCACAAGCTTAAGAGTGTCCAAACAGATGGGGGAGGGGAATTTAAACCTTTAACTGGTCATTTTCAGGCCCTAGGAGTTGTCCACAGGGTCACTTGTCCCCATACTCATCATCAAAATGGGAGTGTTGAAAGGAAACATAGGCACATAGTAGAAACAGGTTTAGCTTTGTTATCTCATGCTTCTATGCCCTTGCATTTTTGGGATCATGCTTTCCTCACAGCCACTTATCTCATAAATCGTATGTCTACTACTACTCTACAAGGTGCTAGTCCTTACTTCAAATTGTATGGTAATCATCCTGATTTTAAAAGCCTCAAAATATTTGGTTCAGCTTGTTTTCCATTTCTCAGGCCTTATAATTCCAACAAATTGTCTTTGCACTCAAAAGAGTGTGTGTTCTTGGGTTATTCTTCCAGTCATAAGGGTTACAAATGTCTTGATCAATCTGGTAGAATATATGTTTCCAAGGATGTTCTGTTTCATGAACATAGATTCCCCTATACTACTCTCTTTCCTTCTGAACCTTTTTCACCACCAACCTCTTCAGCAGAGTATTTTCCTCTTTCTACTGTTCCTATCATATCTAGGAGCATGCCTCAGCCCTCTCCAGCTCCAATCTCTACTGAATTGGCTAATCCTGGGCCACTTTCTCCACAATCCGAAGCATCAGACCTGCAGTCACAACCTTCTCCAATTCCTACTGGTTCTGGTTTAGTTTCAACATCTCAGCCAGCTGAGCATGCATCCTCAGAATCAGCACATCAAGAAATGGCTACATCCTCAGGGGTACATGCTGCAAGTTCAGCTTCTACTGTTGCAGTACCTGTGAATGCTCATCCTATGCAAACTAGATCTAAATCAGGCATTATCAAACCAAGACTTAATCCTACTCTATTGTTGACACACATGGAACCAACCACTGTTAAACAAGCTATGAGGGATGACAAATGGTTACAAGCTATGAAGGAAGAGTATAATGCTCTTATGAGCAATGGTACTTGGTCTCTTGTCCCTCTCCCTTCCAACCGAAAAGCAGTGGGATGCAAGTGGATTTATAGAGTCAAGGAGAATCCTGATGGCTCCATCAACAAATACAAAGCCAGATTGGTGGCTAAGGGCTATAGTCAAGTTCAAGGCTTTGACTACTCTGAGACCTTTTCTCCAGTAGTCAAACCAATCACAGTGAGACTCATCTTGTCCCTTGCTATTTCCAGAGGATGGCCATTACAGCAAATAGATGTTAATAATGCTTTTCTAAATGGTGTCTTGGAGGAGGAAGTGTATATGACTCAACCTCCTGGGTTTGAGCATAAGGACAAGACATTGGTGTGCAAGTTGCACAAGGCTCTCTATGGCCTCAAACAAGCCCCAAGGGCTTGGTTTCATCGGCTTAAAGAAGTGTTGCTTCAGTTTGGGTTCAAAGCTAGTAAATGTGATCCCTCACTTTTCACCTACAACTCTCCTCTTGGCTGCATCTATATGTTGATATATGTTGATGATATAATTCTTACTGGTGATTCTATGGTCCTTATTCAGCAGCTCACTGCCAAGCTTCATTCTATTTTTGCTCTAAAGCAACTAGGACAGCTTGATTATTTTTTGGGTGTTCAAGTCACACACCTGGCCAATGGCAGTCTTCTTCTCAATCAAACAAAATACATCAATGATCTTCTAACAAAGGTGAATATGGCAGATGCTGCACCTATCTCTACACCTATGCAGTTTGGGGCAAAGCTTACCAAGCATGGAGGGACTAGCTTGCATGATCCCACTGAATATAGAAGTGTAGTTGGGGCTCTTCAATATGCAACAATAACTAGACCTGAAATATCTTATGCAGTGAACAAGGTCTGTCAATTTTTGTCTGATCCTCATGAGGAGCATTGGAAGGCAGTAAAGCGAATTTTGAGGTATCTCAAAGGTACTATCACTCATGGAGTGCTCTTGCAGCCTTGTTCAATGACACAGCCTCTTCCTTTGTTGGCTTTTTGTGATGCTGACTGGGGATCAGATCCAGATGATAGAAGGTCTACATCTGGGTCTTGTGTCTTTTTGGGGCCAAATCTTATTTCTTGGACTGCAAAGAAGCAAACACTAGTGGCCAGGTCTAGCACAGAGGCTGAGTATAGAAGCCTTGCTAACACAACAGCAGAATTACTATGGGTGGAATCACTTCTCACAGAGTTGAAGATTGCTTTTACTGTTCCTACTGTCTTATGTGATAATATGAGTACTGTTTTGTTAACTCATAATCCAATTTTACACACAAGGACAAAGCACATGGAAATGGATCTATTTTTTGTCAGGGAAAAAGTGCAAGCCAAGAGCCTAGTTGTTCAGCATGTGCCCTCAGAACATCAAAGAGCTGACATCTTCACAAAGGCCCTATCTCCAACCAGATTTCTACTTATGAGAGACAAACTGAATGTAGTTGACAAACATCTTATGTTGTCACCTACTTCAGTTTGAGGGGGTGTATTAGAGTGAATAGGAAGGTTAGGGATATGAAAATATCGCATATGTGTACTTGTGTTTGTGCCAGCTGGAATGTCAGCTGGACACACTAGTTTTTTCTGTTATTCTGTTATGTTAGCTGTCAATTCTGTTATGCCAGCTGTCAATTCAGTTAGGAGTAGTTATAGCAGTTAGGTTGTTAGCTTAACTTGCTGAACAAGCTTCTACAATCCTATATAAGGATTCATCTTCTCTGTATCAGTTTAACCAATTCATAATAGAAGTTTTCAGATGCATTTCTTTTTCTCTCTTTCTGTTTTCTCTAACAGTGTGTGCTCTAATTCATATTCTCTAGCACCTAGTTCTTATCCTTGAGTTTGTCAAAATGCCAAAAAGCGAAGCTTTTGCTTAAAAACTCTATTCAAACCCCCCCCCCCCCCTTTCTAGTGTTTTTCACACCTTCACTAGTAGGGATATCTGGGTAACCTCTTTCCTGTACAAAGAATTGAAACAATGTATTTAGAACGCCACAGACATTGATGGCTTACAGTGATGATGATGCAACGATTTGCACTACAGAACTGGTCGTTTGCTAATCTTTGGAAAACTGCAAGTGAAGTTCAACATAGACTGTCTTTTCAATAGGAAATATGTCACGAAAGAGCCTTCTTTATTTTTCGCCTCCTTCTTTTCTCAAAAACAAAAGCATTTGCTTACCTGATTCTTTCTCGACAACTAATATGTAATGAGCAACACTAACGATATCTATACACAGGAGTTAAGTACTGTTTTCCTCATCTCTGATCATTTTTTATTTTACTATGAAGTAGAAAATATGATCAGAACTTAGAAGAAGGAAGCTAAACTATTTAAGTATATTCACCCAGAAAGTAGGATAGGGTGGGCCTGCAGAAAGCTATATGGTTATATGTAATTTATATGGTGAAAATTAATGCAGCAAAATTAGTTCCTAGTTCTTACAGTGTTGGGAGAACTGATGCAGTCATATATCCTTTTTCCTTCAAAGAATCTTATCCAGCCCATGACTATCCTATAGCAGGAATAAATTTGATGCATAAGTCTTACCAGTTGAACACATTTAGACATGGTACTAGAATATGAAGAAACTGAGCAGAAGGCAAAAAAGTATCAGCTTTGAGAAAAGTAATTAACAATTTCAGACAAAGCAAGAGAGAAGAATTCAAATGGAAGAATGTCATATATGCCTGGCTTATTAATGTTCTGAGTATAAACTAGGAAGAATCATAATAGAACCATATTTTTTCACAGTCATCAGTTATGATAGCAATGGAATTTGTCAAACCAATGGCGACAATAGATCTCAAAACTCAAAAATAACAATTATTATAATAAGTATCCTTTGAATTTCATATCAACTTTCAGATGCACCAGGGGGGGGGGGGATTTTGTTTTATACAAAAAGTTATGCACTCATGAAATAGTATCAGATGTGAAATAAAACTGTTATCATTGTTCATATAAAGGGAATGACCCCGTCAAAAAAAGAAAATATAAAGGGAATGACAGAAAAGTGAAATTTCCAAGATCGAGTGTATGATCTCCTCTTGTACCCTTTCCCAGCAGGTACCTGCAAACAAGAAAAATGAAAGGAAAAAACATAAGCCTCTCAAACATGAAGCATGAATTGCTTTCTATTTCAAATGAATAAGCTGCAAGAGAAGAAGAATAGCAGAAAATTTACATGAAGTTTTATTTACCAAAATACACCAAGTTAAGAGACCCAAACTGAAAATATAGTGCAAAAAGTTCTACCACATTAAGGTCATGGCGACTGCACTGCATAATGACACATATATCATTTATTGAGCGGTCCACAACTGACTGATCTGCATTGTGAAAAGGAATAGATCACATGAAAAAGAAATAATTGTGTCATACAGCAGTAGTTAAAGCTATAAACATAGAAATAAACCGTTTAAGAATCAGCAATATAGCAGTCATGGCATTGACTTTTAAACAATCATGTGTACAAGATTGTGGCAAGTTGTGTATAATTCAGAATCATAGTATAACTTTGCAAACTTTTTCCATAAGATATCCAAAGCCTTTTATACGCGAAGATCATTGTATAACTCAAAATGGAACCTAATAAGACTATACAACTTGGCTTCAACCTCGCAGCAGTAGAGAAACAATGATGACAACTCTAGTCAATGCTGTTCTAGAACTCTTAAAAAATTCAAGTTTTCACAATAGCTGGAACCATAGTACAAAAACTAAAAAAACATATGAACAGAAAGAAACTGAAAGGCAATTATTATTATTAATCTTATTCTTAAACCAAATGACATTTACCCAAATCCTAAAAGACTCACCCAAAAACACAGATGGATGCATGTAATAGATGTCCCTCTTTGAACTGTGCTTGTTCTCTTGCAAAAGCTTCTGAACAATCAACAACACCTTCAACATAACATCTGAGACATAATATCCAAAACAAAACAAAAAAACTCATAAAAATCAACAAATCTTGAAATCTAGTGTTGAAAACTGTAAATGAGAAAACTGATTAACATTGATTTGTAAAAGCTACAGATTCAAGAGATTACATCAGTATTTATAGAAGAGCACTTAGCTTGTTGATCAAGCTAACAATCCTAACTGATTCTGTTATGACAGCTGTTATGACAGCTCAGCATAACTAACTATGACAGCTAACACTAACTAACTCTATAACTGACTGCATACACAGTCAGCAAGCTAACTAACAGTAGCTTCTCTTACACGTTACATAGTGTACTCTAATAGACCCCCTCAAACTCAAGGTGGTGAGGAAAGGATTTTCTCAGCCACATGGAGTTTGGAACGAAGAAGCTCAAACCGGGTTGGAGAAAGAGCCTTGGTAAAAATATCTGCAAGCTGGTCTTCAGAAGGAATATGGTGAACAAAGAGAGAGCCATTCAGCACCTTTTCCCTGACAAAAAAGATATCAAGCTCCATATGCTTTGTTCTGGTGTGCAGAACAGGGTTGTGTGTTAAAGCCACAGCCCCCATGTTGTCACAGAAAACTCTAGGAGAAGAAAAGGGGACCTTGAGCTCTTGCAACAAAGATTGTATCCAAAGTAACTCAGCAGAAGTATTGGCAAGGCTCCTGTATTCAGCCTCAGTACTGGACCTAGCAACTAAGGTTTGCTTTTTGGAACTCCAAGACACCAAGTTAGGACCAAAAAACACACAAGATCCTGAGGTGGACCTTCTGTCATCAGGGTCAGAACCCCAATCAGCATCACAAAATGCAACAAGAGGAACTGTAGAGGACAAGGAACAAGGATTGAGGTGAAGACCATGATGAATAGTACCCTTAAGATACCTTAAAATACGTTTGACAGCCTTCCAATGATCTTCTAAGGGCTGGCTAAGAAACTGGCAAACTTTATTCACAGCAAAACTGATTTCTGGCCTTGTGAGAGTAGCATACTGCAGGGCACCAACAATGGACCTGTACAAGGTTGGATCTGCAAAATAATCAGACCCATACTTGCTCAACTTGGCACCACCAATCATAGGAGTAGAAATACCCTTTGCTTCCCCCATTTCAGCTCTTTCAAGTAAATCATGTATGTACTTGGTTTGAGTTAAAAGCAAGGACCTATCTTTCAAGTGATGAACCTGAACTCCAAGAAAATAATCAAGCTGACCCAGTTGCTTCAGAGAAAATTCAGAGTCAAGATTCTGCACTACTTGCTGTACCAAAGGCAGAGAATTGCCAGTAATGATGATATCATCCACATAAACAAGAATGTATATGACTGAACCTTTTATGTAAAAAGTAAACAAGGATGGATCACACTTGCTAGGTGTGAACCCATACTTAACTAAGGCTGACTTTAACCTTTCAAACCATGCTCTAGGGGCCTGTTTGAGGCCATAGAGAGCTTTGTGTAGCTTGCACACAAGTGTAGTATCTGAATTCTGAAAACCAGTAGGTTGAGTCATATAAACCTCCTCTTGGAGAGCTCCATTAAGAAAGGCATTATTCACATCTAATTGGTGAATATGCCACTGCTTGGTGATGGCCAAAGTGAGAATAAGTCTGATTGTAATAGGTTTGACCACTGGTGAAAATGTTTCTGAATAGTCAAAGCCTTTAACTTGATGATATCCTTTGGCAACAAGCCTAGCTTTATACCTATTAATGGTTCCATCTGCATTCTCTTTAATTCTAAATACCCATTTGCATCCAATAGGCTTCCTATCCTTAGGAAGAGGGACCAAAGTCCAGGTACCATTAGCCATCAAAGCATCATATTCTGCCTGCATTGCAGTTTGCCATTTGGGATCCTTAAGAGCCTGCTTGGTAGTTGTTGGTTCTGCCTGAGTAAGAAGCAAGGTGGGGAACAATCTAGGCATGACAATGCCAGACTTGGCCCTTGTCTGCATAGGGTGAACATTCCCAACTGGTTGAGGAACAGAACCAGCAGAAGAAGATGTAGATGACTGATGTCCTTGGGCTGCTGAACCAGAAGAAGCTGAGGGCAAGGGAGAATGCATGGGCTGCTGCTGGACAGAAGAAACACTGTCTGCATTATGCTCAGGAGAAGGTGCAGAAACAGCAGCAGCAGTATTAGGTTGCTGAATGTGTGCAGCAGCAGGTATGAGAGGAATAACAGAAGACAATCCTTGTCCAGAAGGTGCACTCTCATTAGGATTAAACAGTGCATGATAGGGGTATGTAAACTCATCAAAAATGACATCCTTGGAGATGTATATCTTGCCTTCATTGTCCATGCACTTGTAACCCTGATGTGTAGAAGAGTATCCAATAAACACACAAAGCTTGGATCTCAAAGACAACTTGGAGTGAGTATAAGGTCTGAGATGTGGATAACAAGCACAGCCAAAGACCTTGAGAAGCTTATAATCAGGTTGCACCTTGAAGAGCTTAAAGTAAGGACTAACATTGCCCAAAACTGAGGTAGGCAATCTGTTGATGAGAAACACAGCTGCAAGGAAAGCATGATCCCAAAACTGATATGGCAAATGAGCATGTGCTAGCAAGGAAAGACCTGTTTCAATTATATGGCGATGCTTGCGCTCTACACTACCATTTTGATGATGTGTGTAGGGACAAGTAAGCCTATGAACAATCCCTAACTTAGTGAAATAGGGTGTTAAAGGCTTAAATTCTGTTCCATTATCAGTTTGAACTGATTTAAGTTTTAAACTGAATTTTAACTCAACCATGGCTTGAAACTGAAGGAAAACAGAACATGTATCAGACTTCTTCTTAATGGGAAAAATCCAAGTAAAGCGAGAATAGGCATCAACACAAGTAAGAAAGTATGAAAATCCACAAGAGGACTCAATGGAAGCTGGTCCCCATAAATCAGCAAACACAAGTTCCAAAGGAGAATGATAAACAGTACTAGAAGAATGAGAAGGTAGTCTATGTGATTTAGAGAGACAACAAGCTGAACAAACTGTAAATTTTGCTTTATTAGGTACTGGAATATTACAACTATTGAGAGCTGAATGCAAAGCCTCATGATGAGGATGTCCTAGTCTAGAGTGCCATAAACCATAAGAGGTTGGACATACAATAGTAGATGATTTATTACTAGAACTAGGAATAGTAGAACTAGGGAAAACAGCTGACAAGGCAGAAACTGAATCTGAAACAGCAACTGGAGACAAGGAACTTGGAACTTGAACAGAAGATCTCTTGGAAAGAGAAGGAGTGTGCATGCCTTCAAAGACATACAAGCCATCTGGACCAACATGACCTTTAAGAAGAACCCTAGAGGTGACCTGACATTTCACAACACAAAAAGAGGAGTGAAACTCAAAGTAAACATTATTATCTCTTGCAAATTTACTCACACTAACCAGATTTTTGGTTATATCAGGAACTAAAAGCAGATTTTTGAGAGTGAGTGTGGTGTTAGTATGATAGGGAGAGGGAAAGGAAGCAGATCCTATAGAGAGGATTGGCAAACCTTGTCCATTCCCCATGAAGATGTGATCATTACCAGCAAGAGAAACACTATCTGAGACAACTGATGCATCATTAGTCACATGGTGAGTTGCACCAGAATCAGGGAACCAAGTGCTCAGATTTGCTGAGGCAGAAGAGCCTCCTGCTTGTGATGAACCTGTGATCATAGCTTGAGGTGGTCTTGCATTGTAATTTCCAGGTCTGTGCCCTACACTTGTGAACTGAGAAGAGGATGAATTATTCCAAGGTGTACCAGCAAAAGGATGAAAACCAAACTGCTGAGGACCAAAAGGAAATCCTGGAAAAGAGGAACCAGGTCCAGAGTATTGTTGTTGTCCAAACTGAGTTGGATTTCCAAACTGAGGAGAACCACAGTAAGGAGAGAAACCAAACTGAGGCATAGGAACCATAGGGAAATTAGGAAATTGCATTCCATAGCCTGAGTTCATGCCAGACATGCCAATAGAAGGAGTGGAAGATGCACGATGATAGCAGATACTGGCATCATGACCATACTTCTTGCAGATCTGACATTGCACACTGCGATTGTTGCCTCTGCCTCCGCCACGTCCATTGTAGCCACCGCGAGAGTTGTTGCCTCCGCCACGTCCATTATAACCACCACGACCACGCGAATCAGAGAAACCACTGCGCTCATCACCGCGCTCATCAAAGGAGCGCTCCTCATAGGAAGAATCGACGGAACTGGAAGCATAATTTGCCTCAGAAGGCACCGGCGACGGCGCCGACGATGGAGGTTGCGTCGCTGGCGGCAGCGAAGCCTGCGTCAGCAGCGCCGATGGAGGATTCGCAGTAACCTGACGAGATCGAGCGCGATCTAGCCGCGCTTCATGCGCGATAATCATTGCTTCGATCTGCGAGATTGAACTCGGTGTTTCACGATTATAGACAATCGTTTGGAGATGACTGTAATCCTCTGGCAAACCATCAAAAATTGCTTCCAATTGTTCACGATAGGAGATTGGATCTCCAATAGTGATCAACGCATTAACAATCGACTTGATACGTTTGAGATACTCGGAACACGACTTCGATCCCTTGGAGATGGATCGAATTTCAGATCGCAATTGCGTTGACTGTGCGAGAGAGTGTGCTTGGAAGAAATCGAGCACTGCCTCCCACACTTGCCACGACTGAGAACAGTTCACCACCGTAGGAAGCACCGATGGCGAAAGAGACGAGAGTAACCACGTGAACAGAGCAGAGTCTTGCTGCTCCCAGATTTGATATGCAGGATTCTCCACTGCATTCACACGATCTTCTTCACTGAGAAATCGTGGTGGAATCTCAGGACGAGCAAGATAACTCTGCAATCGATGCGTACGAACGATCCCTTCCACATGCTGCTTCCATGAAAGAAAATTCGTATCATCAAGCTTCAGTGAAAGCTTGTGAACAAGAGTTGAGGAACTCAACTGTGGTTGAGCCACTGCAACTGGAACGGGAATCGGAATCTCAGGAGCTTCTTCAGCCATGGTGAAGAAAATGAAGAAGAAAAATTTGAGAAGAGAGACCTCAAGGATCGTACCCTGCTCTTGATACCATGTTGAAAACTGTAAATGAGAAAACTGATTAACATTGATTTGTAAAAGCTACAGATTCAAGAGATTACATCAGTATTTATAGAAGAGCACTTAGCTTGTTGATCAAGCTAACAATCCTAACTGATTCTGTTATGACAGCTGTTATGACAGCTCAGCATAACTAACTATGACAGCTAACACTAACTAACTCTATAACTGACTGCATACACAGTCAGCAAGCTAACTAACAGTAGCTTCTCTTACACGTTACATAGTGTACTCTAATATCTAGATAACCGCATCGATAATTTGAGCACAAATAATTCAATAATAAAAATGAAATTGAAAATCATGAAAAATTGAAAAATCGAAGTTAGAGTAGAGTGTGACCTATTCTGTGAACATGGCTTCCCTTGCAAAGTGTGAGAGCTTCCTTTCCACATGGCAAACCGGAGCCGCAGAAGCTGCAATTTGCGAATCAGTTAAACAAAAAACGTTGGAATCTGAGAGAAAAAAAAATGGTTGAGATTAGAAAGGAACCGAACCAGTTGTTTGAGCTGGGATTGGTGCAGTGATTTCTGAATCGATCGATGAGAATGAGCGGTGAGCGTCCACTGGTGAGGTCGAAGAGCAAAGCTCGAGTGAATTCTGCAAACGCAAAATCAACATCGATTTGTAGAAACGTGTAATAGAAACCTCTAACTGTATAAAAGAATTGTAATATTGAATTATGAAAAGGTAGCTATTACAGAAAGAGATCCAAGCTATATATAGAGAGAGAAGAAGCTTGCGCAGCAAGCTATCATAAGGAAAAGCTAAGCTAACTAACTACTCTAACTGATTCTGTTATAGCTTGCCATGTCAGCAAGGTCACTAACTGATTCTGTTATGGCTTGCCATGTCAGCAAGGCCATGTTGATACATATACTCTAATATCCTCCCTCAAACTCAAGGTAGGTGAGAAACAAGTTTCTCACGCACATTGAGTTTGCTTCTAAGGTCTTCAAAACGAGTAGGAGAGAGGGCCTTTGTAAAGATGTCAGCAATCTGATCAACAGAAGGGACATGATGAACAAAAAGAGACTGATTTTGAACCTTCTCTCGAACAAAAAAGATATCAAGTTCCATATGCTTTGTCCTAGTATGGAGAACAGGATTGTGAGTCAAAGCAACAGCCCCCATATTATCACAGAAAACCTTAGGTACTGTAAATGGAACTTGCAATTCCTGTAATAAGGATTGTATCCATAATAACTCAGCAGAAGTATTAGCCAAACTTCTATACTCTGCCTCTGTACTGGACCTGGCTACCAAGGTCTGCTTCTTAGAAGTCCATGTGACCAAGTTTGGACCAAAAAAGACACAAGAGCCAGAGGTTGACCGTCTATCATCAGGGTCTGACCCCCAATCAGCATCACAGTAAGCCACCAAAGAGACTGGAGAGTGCAGAGAACAAGGCCTGATGTGTAAACCATGATGAATAGTACCTTTGAGGTACCTAAGTATGCGCTTGACAGCCTTCCAATGCTCCTCCAAAGGTTGGCTGAGAAATTGACACACTTTGTTCACTGAAAAACTAATCTCAGGCCTGGTCAATGTTGCATATTGCAAGGCACCAACAATGGATCTATAGAGTGTAGGATCTGAAAAATAATCTGCCCCATGTTTACTAAGTCTAGCACCACTAACCATAGGTGTAGAGATGCCTTTAGCTTCAGCCATGTCAGCCCTTTCAAGGAGATCACCTATGTATTTAGTTTGAGTTAGGAGAAGAGATCTATCTTGCAAGTGATGAACTTGAACACCAAGGAAATAATCCAGCTGGCCTAATTGCTTCAAAGCAAATTCTGAATTCAGTTTTTGAACCACTTCTTGAATAAAGGGCAAGAAATTGCCAGTGATGATAATATCATCCACATAGACTAGTATGTAGATGACATTAGACTTGTTGTGAAAAGTAAAGAGAGAGGGATCACAACAACTTGCTTTGAACCCATACTTGACTAGAGCTGCCTTCAACCTGTCAAACCAAGCCCTAGGAGCTTGTTTAAGCCCATATAAGGCTTTATTTAGCTTGCACACAAGTGTTTTGTCAGAATTCTGAAATCCAGCTGGTTGTTGCATGTAAACCTCTTCTTGGAGAGCCCCATGAAGAAAAGCATTATTCACATCCAGTTGGTGAATATGCCACCTTTTGGAAACAGCCAAAGTGAGAATTAAACGAATGGTGATTGGCTTTACTACTGGAGAAAAGGTTTCTGCATAGTCAAAGCCTTTCACTTGATGATATCCCTTGGCAACTAGCCTGGCTTTATATCTATTTACTGACCCATCTGCATTCTCTTTGATTCTAAAAACCCATTTACACCCTATTGGATGCCTGCCCGTGGGAAGAGTGACCAAAGTCCATGTATTGTTGGACATGAGTGCATCATACTCTGACTTCATTGCAGCCATCCACGTTGGATCCTTAAGAGCATGTTTTGTTGTAACTGGTTCTGCTTGGGCCAGAAGCAAAGTGGGAAGGAGTCTAGGCTTAACAATACCAGACTTTGCTCTAGTTTGCATAGGATGCACATTGGTCACTTGTTGAGGCTGAGAAGAGCCTGTTGTAGTAGCTGGGATGGAAGAAGCAGAAGCAAAATGATCTGAGGAAGATGTGCTGGAAACTGCATTGGGAGAGACAGTTCCAGAGGCTGCAGGATGTTCTGAGACAGTGGCAGCACTATGAACTGGTGAATTGGGCATTGACTGCAGGGAATCAACTGAATTAGGAGATGAGATGCCAGTGGGATGAGAATGATGAGGTGAAGGGATTGGTTGCTGCAAAGAAGGCACATAAGAAATAACAGGAATAACAGAAGACACAGAAGAAGGATTGGAAGCAGGAAATTCTGAGGAAAACAAAGTAGAATAAGGAAACTTGAATTCATTGAATTGTACATCTTTAGAGATGTAAATTCGACCATCACTAGCAAGACACTTGTACCCTTTGTGTGAAGAAGAATATCCAAGAAACACACATTCCTGAGATCTAAAAGAGAGCTTGGAAGAATTGTAAGGCCTGAGATGAGGATAGCATGCACTTCCAAACACTCTAAGGATCTTGTAATCAGCTGGAACTTTAAAAAGTTTGTGATAAGGACTAAGATTGCCAAGAACTGGAGTTGGAAGTCTATTTATGAGAAAAGTAGCTGTGAGAAAAGCATGATCCCAATAGGATGTGGGCATGTTAGCACAAGCTAAAAGAGATAAACCAGTCTCCACAATGTGTCTATGCTTCCTCTCAACACTACCATTTTGATGGTGTGTATGAGGACAAGTAAGTCTATGAGTGATGCCTAGCTTTAGGAAATGAGGAAGTAAGGGTTTGAATTCAGTACCACCATCTGTTTGTACAGACTTAATTTTTAAACCAAACTTTAATTCAACCATAGCTTGAAACTGAATAAAAACAGTACTGGTTTCAGATTTTCTTTTAAGGAGATAAATCCAGGTAAACCTAGAAAAGGCATCAACACATGTCAGGAAATATGAATAGCCAGCAGAAGATTCAATAGATGCAGGACCCCACAAATCTGCAAAAATTAATTCTAATGGAGCAGTATAAAGAGTAGAGGAAGCAGAGGAAGGTAATCTATGAGATTTGGCAACACAACAAGAATGACAAATAGTATATTTTGATTTATGTGGAACAGGAATTTTACAAGTGGTAAGTGCTGATTGCAGTGCCTCATAATGAGGATGCCCTAACCTAGAGTGCCACAAGTCATAAGCTGTGGGACTTGGTACATTATTGGAAGTAGAAACAATAGTATTCACTGCAGGAGATGCAGGCTTGGACAATGAAAAAGCTGAAGAGACAGGAACTTGAGAAAGATCCTTATGAAAGTTTGAAGAGTGCATGCCATCAAAGGAGTAGAGACCATCTGAACCAAGAGAACCTCTGAGAAGAGTCTTACAAGTATCCTGAGAATTGACAGTGCAATGAAAAGGGTGAAATTCAAAATAAACACCATTATCCTGAGCAAACTTACTAACACTAACCAGATTCTTAGTAATATTTGGTACTAGCAAGAGATTTTTAAGAAGTAAAGTGGTTTGTGTGTGAATGGGAGAAGAAAAAGAGGCTGAACCAATGGATTGAATGGGCAAACCTTGACCATTCCCCATGTACACCTGATCATTCCCAGTCACTGACATTCCATCTGAAATAACAGAGGCATCATGAGTAACATGATGAGTTGCACCTGAGTCAGGATGCCAATTACCAAGAGTAGAAGGTGCAGAGGCTAGCATTGCATGTGGTGCACGTATCTGTGGTGCTGGAGCTCTAGGAGGCAAACCAAATCCATAACCAGAACCAAATCCATAACCAGGAGGTGTAAACATTCCACCAGAAGCATATGGAGAACCAGAACCAAATCCTGAGTTTGGAAATGACATTCCAAACTGTGAGAGAGCTCCATAAGGTTGAAAACCACGAAATGGAGAGTAACCAAACTGAGGCATCATGCCAAAGGAAGAACCAAAACCAAAGGTTGGTGCCACAGGTGCAGGTGCTTGATTAGTCATGTTTGGCTGAGAGTTAGTAGCAGGAGATGTAGAATTTCCCCGATAGTAGCAAACACTTGCATCATGACCATATTTATGGCAGATCTGACACTGGACAGAAGATCGATCACCGCCGCGTCCACGGTTGTTGTAACCGCCACGACCACCGCGTCCACGGTTGTTGTAACCGCCGCGATCGCGATTGTCATCAGATCGAGAACGATCGTCGTCACGAACTTCATACGCACGATCATCAGATCCAGTGCGTGAGACGTAGTTGACTTCCGACGAAGGAGGAACAATCGCTACCGGTGGTGGCGCTTGTGGTGGCGCTGGCGACTGCGATGGCACAAGCGGTGGCGCCTGTGGTGTCGACTGCGGTGGCGTAGTCGCTTGAGCAAGAAACGCTGACGGCGGTGAAGCTGCATGTTGACGTAGACGCAAACGATCCAAACGCGCTTCGTGCGCAATCACCATCGCTTCTGCTTGCGAGATCGAACACGGAAACTCGCGACTTGTCACGATAGTCATCAGATGACTATAATCCTCTGGAAGGCCATCAAAGATTGCCTCAAGATGTTCACGATAGGTAACAGGATCACCAATGGAGATCAAAGCATTCACTATCGACTTGATCCGCTTCAGGTAATCAGAGGTGTTCTTCGATCCTTTGGTGATGGATCGTAACTCAGATCTGAGTTGTGTAGACTGTGCGAGAGAGTGTGCATGGAAGAAATCCAGCACTGCTTCCCAGATTTGCCATGAATGTTGACAATTCACCACTGTAGGAAGCACAGATGGTGAAAGAGAAGAGAGGAGCCAGGTAAACAAAGCTGAATCCTGTTGCTCCCACACAAGAAAAGCAGGATTCTCCACTGAATTGACTCGATCTGCATCAGAGAGAAAACGAGGAGGAATTTCAGGCTGATGAAGAAGAAAACTCTGTAATCTGTGAGTGCGCACGATTCCCTCCACATGCTGCTTCCATGAGAGGAAATTCGAGTCGTCAAGCTTCAAGAGAAGCTTGTGAACCAGCGAGGTGGAACTCAACTGTGGAATCGCAACCGAAATCGGAGTCGGAGTTGGAATCTGAGTCGGAGAAGCTTCTTCTGCCATTGAGACGAAGAAGAAAAAGGTGGAATCAAAGAGAAAAATCCACTGGATCGTAGCTTGCTCTTGATACCATAATAGAAACCTCTAACTGTATAAAAGAATTGTAATATTGAATTATGAAAAGGTAGCTATTACAGAAAGAGATCCAAGCTATATATAGAGAGAGAAGAAGCTTGCGCAGCAAGCTATCATAAGGAAAAGCTAAGCTAACTAACTACTCTAACTGATTCTGTTATAGCTTGCCATGTCAGCAAGGTCACTAACTGATTCTGTTATGGCTTGCCATGTCAGCAAGGCCATGTTGATACATATACTCTAATAACGTGATTTCACAGATCTCAAACACGAAAATGAATAAATGTGAATTTGTAGAGTTGGATTGGGGAAATTGAATGGTTTTTTCGTGTGAAGTGAAGTGAAGAAGAACCTCTGATCTTTGTGAGAAGAATATTGCTCTGTGATTGTGATTCCGACTTCATCTTCCTCTTTCCCTCCAAAGAGGCATGTAAGTTGCAACATCACTCCATCGCCCCACGGTCAGCGCACTAAGTGGTAGGGGGCTGACCAAGGAGTTTTTTCTATTCGCAAGAGTTGGGATTCGAACCCCCAAATATTGCTCTATGATTATTAATCTTTTTTTTTCTAATATACAAAAACCATTTTAATCTTTCAAATATATATATACTAAAACATAAAGTACAATTTTTTTAGTTAATTTCTAAATTAGTTGTTTAAAACTAATTGATATCAATTTTATGGATGTCATATTTAATACCATTTTGAACATAAAATATTACATTCATTTTTTTATTTTGTTTTTTTAAGAAAGCATAAAGATATATTAAGCAAAAGCTTAGGGAACAAAGCTCAAAAGAGCACAGGGTAATAAAGTGATTAGTATAACAAAAAAGCTAATCACCTAATATTGAAACGCCAACCCCAAAAGATATGAGATAGAACGCCCCACAAAAAAGAATCTCGATCAAGAATATACATAGGAGATTCCCAAATAATAAACACCAACCTAAAAGCTAACCTGAGAGAAAGGATCGACCTTCCAAAGAAGATTTACTCTGATAGGCTCCAAAGGGCCCTATCCCAATCTGCTCGAGCTAATTTGAGCCACTAGACCTTGAAGAGCACTCTCGTCAAAGCAATCATAAACCATACCACACCTTTTCCCCATTAGTAAAGTGCACCTCACTCTAGACAAAACGCATTTAGAAGAAAAAATGTAACATGATTTTGTTCACATCACTTTTACTTTACTACCTTAGTCCATAGGTGGAGCCCAGAGGTGTCCTAAGCAATGTGCCTAAGCAAGAAAATTACATGAAAGTAATAACTTTCTTGAGTTAAAGCGAGCAACTTTAATACTACTATTCTTAATCAATTAGTATTTGATATTGCCTTGTGAAGTCATGTAATGTTTACTTATCTGCAAATTTACAACCTCAAAAATCACCTTAAAGAAAAAAGGCATCATAGTTATCTTAATGGCTCTAAAAGAGACTAATAAACAATATAAAATACAATGTGTAGCAATTATTTATCATCTGAGTTCAAGTACAATTGCTGCTCTCTGATATAATCAATCACTTCATCCACAGTAAGATATTTTATTGATAATCCTCTTGCAATGCAATCCCTGAATAGTAAAAAAAACAGTAAAATTGAACAATCTGTCCCTTCTGTTAAATCATCATGTTTTTACACTTAAACAAGGTCATATTATTACCTTACTCTCGTTGAGCTGATTTGATTTGGTACAAGCTCATCCACAACTTCAATATTAGCCTAAAAAAATTGTAGTGGTGAATTAAAATACAAAAAAGAAAGCTAATTAGCAAAGCAATTCATTCAACAGCTTATTCTTGTCCAGCAAAAAAACATGGAAAAATGCTATCAAGACAATATATAGTACTGTGAATCCTGTTACATAACTAATCATGGTTTAGAGGAATTGATCAATTTAAAGATTTTATACACCTATAGTTTGAACTTAATGTGGTCAAATACAAATAAAGAAAGGCAACAAATAAAAAAGTTTGGAATGTGATATACCTGATTCGCATTCAAAATTTCATCATCAGATATAGTCTTCTCCACATCTTGTCCTTCTCTGCGAATGCAGACTACTCCATAATCTCTGCATATAGTCTTAACCTAAAGCAAAAAATGAAAATTAATTTTAGTCCATTGTTTCCATTACCAGCATACCAATTCTAACAGTAAAAACATCACAAAACCAATCCAACTCCTTTGACTTTGATTTCCCCTACCTTTTAAGGATAATTTACCAAAAATATTACGTGGATCAAATTAACGAGGACATTGCACTATGCATGTTCTCGTAGAGTTTAAGCTAGAGACATGACATCCTTCGATCTAAAATTAAGTAATATTAGATTTTTCTACAATGCATAAGTACCTGGTCAGGAATCCAGAATCCAGGAATGCCAAAAGAATAGAGGAGATCAGAACCACAAACAAGCATGACCTTGAGGGATTCTGCACTAATCAATACAAAAGAAAATTATCGTATTGCTTTTAGATCATACTCCCTCCGTTCCTAAATATAAGACCTATTCCAAAAAATTGCGCTTATTAAGAAATCACTTAATGTGACTAATTAGTGTATTGGTTTTTTAAAAATGCATACATTCTTCCCTATTTACCCTTTGTCATTTTCTCTCACTAATAATCATTGCATTCATAGTTTGTTGGAATAGTAGTAATTAATGGTAGGTGGTAACTTTGGAATTGAAAACATACAATTAATGTGAGGGGTGAACATGGAAGAGTACAAAACCTTTTGCTAGATTTTTGTAGGAGGTCTTATATTTAGGAACATGAAAATTTTGAAACTAGGTCTTATAATTAGGAACGGAGGGAGTAATCAGCAAAGAAAAAAAAATGGTTAGCATGAGATTTTATCAAAGGAAAGGCACTAATGCATCTTGTAACTTGTTAGAATAATGTGCTTTCCTTGAAGACTTGTTTGTTGAGCATACCTCTAGATACCAACCCTGTCTCACAAATAGAACTGTGGACTCTGGAGAGAACAGTTAAAGTGCGCTGATATGTGCTTTGATTTGCCTGTGAGTTTATACCCAAACAAAAATGAAAAGTATGAAGAAATCAGGCCAGCCAGATTGATATATTTCTTGCAATAATATACATGATATAAAAGCACTCTTACAAATTCAAATGTTTCGATGATGAAACTTTTCTATAAGCATAAAGAATAAAAGATGTACAATCTAGCATATAGAAAAAGTGATTTACCTCCCATGGATCAACCATTACAAATTCTGAACTTTTGCAAGCTAGATGACATAATCGTATTCGATGTTCAGCAGATATTAGGTTCTGTATGAACATACAAGTTACAGAAAATTAACCCAATGTGCAGCTGTGAAACTAATAGTATTGCTTGAAATAGGGAAAAAAGAAAAGAAAAGAAAGAAAATCATGATTGTATGAATAGCAGCATAGTACTTGATCTCCATGTCTGAATTCCTAGAAGAATAACAACTTAAAAAAAAGATTATTAAACCTCAAACATGTTTCTCATGGACTTTCGTATAACTGCAGTGTACCCCAAATGTCAAGCATATATTTTTCCTTATTCAGTCATTTGAACATCTTACAACTTTCACAGATACACATATATATGTACTATATAATAAAATTAAGATACCCTTTCTCTCTCTGCTTGTGAACAACATACCTTTTTCTTGTATGCATCATTCGCAGGTGACATGTAACCTCCTATTACACAGTAGCCTTTGGAATTCAACACATCTCTTGCAAGCTCTAGGAGTAACATCCATAAATTCAGTTTTTTTTACAAGACAAGAAAATAAATGAAATTGAAAATTGAAGCACTCTGAACTCATAAAATTTTTGTCAATGAAATTTCATCACGTGACACTTGAAATGAACTAGAAGGAAGTTTTTAAATAGGTATCTCTCCCCTCTCTCCTTTACTTTCATTTAGAGACCAGAAACTCAGAGATCATAACAAATTTAATCATAAAGGAAGACAACATAGATAAAGAGTTGGTTATAATGTAAAACAAACTGTCAAACACTTCATAACAACTCTTGTAAGCTTATAGTAATCTAAAATGTTATTCTTATTGTATGTATTTGATTAGTATAAGCATTAATTTTTAATACATTGAAGCATAAATTGAGCATGTTCTATCAGTGGTTAACATGTGATGCCAAATGTTAACAGTTACTGCACTTTTAAAATTCGGGATTTCTCCATCCAGCAAACACTGCAATCTAATTGCTAATGCAACTCACCAAACATGCGTAAATGCACGAAAGTAGGCGGATTAAAGCTTCCAGTTGCAACCAGAATTGCATATATCTTGCTGCTGTTATTTATGGACAGAGATAATGTCATAATTCATAATAAGGTCAATAGAAAACTCCTTCACACAATTATCTAAACTAAATAATAAGGAGACACTTACTTGCTAGTGTTTCCAGGGGAGGTTTCATTACTAATCAGTTCTAAAGCTAATTTATCCAATGGCAAGGGAACATCCATGACCTGAATTCATCATAAACAATCAATGATAAGAACTAAACACAAAGCAACATGTATTTTGTTTTCCTTGATTAATTAAACTTGGAATCCCAAATTCAACCACCAAGTAGTACTAAAGAAGATCCTTTTTTTCTTTTCTTTTCAGTTAACATGGAGAGATGGAGCTTCAAGCTCAAATTACAAATTGATCCATGTGAACAGAGATTATTAGGTGGAACAATACTTGCAAATATATCCCAAAAATCACAGAATGAACATACCTGATACCCTAGTTTGAGTTTTTCGATTCCCTTTTTAGAGAACGAGAAAGAGGAAGAAGCAGTGCGCGATTCAGATCAGATTGGAGTCGGAGGGAAAGAGAACGAGAGGCAGAGAGGAAGAAGGCGATGTGCGAAAGAGAACGAGAGACAGAGATTCAGATTTGCCCATTTTTTGAAAGAAAAAAAAATCCCCAGAAAACTGCATTCAAATTTTTGAAAGAGAACGAGAGACAAAGATTCAGATTTGCCCATCATCACCATGTCTCTTTTTTTTGTTTTTTGGGACAAAGGTGTACAGAATAAAACTCAAAAGGTTGTCAAACGGCACTTACAACATGCGAGAATAAGGCTATGTTTGACATGTTTAGCTGATAAGCTAGCTGAAAGCTGAAAAGCTAGCTGAAAGCTTATAAGCTAACTGATAGCTGAAAACTGATAAGCTAGCTGAAAGCTGAAAAGCTACGTGATTGAAACAAAAGTATTTGGTAAAACTAGCTGTTAAACAAGCTGAAATAGTAAAATGACATAAAATGACATACTTGTATAATTATTTTTATATTTAACATTACTTTATTTTCACATTAATACCTATATGATATTATTATTAAAATTATTATCACTTTAAATGTTTTTATTAACTCAAGTTATTTATCATCTTAAAAATATAATATTAATTTTTACTTATTTTTATTAATATAATATTTTTAATATCTGTGGTGCACAGCGGTGTGACGGGAATGGTGGCGGGAACTGCATACGTAAGTGTGAGGAGAAAATAAGTATAGTGTTTTTATAAATATATAAGGGTAATGGTGGAATTTTAATAAAATAATAAGGATAAAAATGATAATAAATTTAATAAGCTATAAGCTTTAAGCTATAAGCTACCTGAGATAGCTTATAGCTTAAAGCTTTAAGCTACTGAAATAAGTTCATTCACCAAACACTTTTGAAGAGCTTTTAAGCTAGTCAAATAAGCTTTAAGCTAGTCAAATAAGCTATAAGCTAGCTGAAATGGCATGCCAAACATAGCCTAAATCTATGAGAGCTACCACAATACACACAATCATAAGAAAATAAAGAGCAAGCATGCCTACTCAGCTGAAACAATCAGCATTAAACATGATGTAAAAACCATTGAGACAAACAAAAGCCCCTCAAAACCCAAATTAGCAAAGCGCCATATGACTTTTGAGCGGAGAAGATATGAAACAACTTTAACCAGCGCTCCCAAACCTACAACCCGACTCTGCCGGATTAGTTGCGCGCCGACGAAAAGGAAGCCTACGGCGTGGCTTCAGCGGCAACAAAAGGGGTCATTTCACAGCTCTGAGAACAAGGCGATGAGGGAAACTTCTGACGATTCCAAAAACACAACAGCAGCAAAAGCTGAAGGGGGTGAAGGATGAAGTAGGTGAGAGAAGCCCAGAAGGAATGCCAGAGATCGTTGTGCCGTGAGCGAAACCAATAGAGTGGAGAACCAGCGCTGGTACTATGGCCGGAGCTAAAGGTGGGAATCAGAACTGTTACCACGAACAGTGGAGCACAGATCCAACCCACTTTCCTAACAAAACAGATTCAGCTCAAGGTCACCTCTTACAACCTAAGGTGCCACCAGAAAGAGACGGAGAAGAAGATGGCCTCAGGCACAGGTTGCAACAGAGCATCACACCACAGGTCGAGCTTCTGGATCATTGAGGCTAAACCAGAGACCTAGTTCCTTTGAAAAAGACATGAACGCTCTAGATCTGGAGCTTTGACACCCGATGGTTGAAGGTGGCGGCAGATTTGGCGGTGGAGGCAAAGGAGGCGGATTTGGAGGTGGCAGCGGCGACGAGTTGGCCGGTGGAGGAGGGGGTGGCGGTGGGAGGAGGATGGGGTGTATGGCCAAGGAAGGGAGAAACTCAAGCTAAAACAAGAGAAACAAAACCCACTTATTTGGGTAAGAAATCCACCTAATGTGGAAGAAACCCACCTGATGTGGGAAGGAACCCACCTAATGTGGGAGGAAAGCCTCCATGGTGGAGGAGAAAACCCCCCAATGGGGGAGGAGACCCCCAAAGGGGGTTGACGGCGCTGCACACCAAGTTGTGCCCTAGCAGAGGAGTTGTTCTATGAGTGGATTGTTTAAATTTTTTGGACAAAACCTTTCCAACCTTATCATCACCATGTCTCTTAAGTCTTACCCAATGCTCCCTGTAATATTTGGGCCTTTTTGCCCAAATGCTATGTGGCCCATCTGATGTCACAAAACCATAAAATTTTGCGTGTTTTATTAGTTGGAGGTGGAAAACTCCTAAATGTGTTTTTTTACACTTCGTGTTTAGCGGATGATTTCGACTGCCACTAAACATGTATGTTGGTTGAATGTCACGCCTTGTCAGAGTTTATGTATAAACACTATTTTGGAAAAAAGTAATGTTGGTTTGCACGACCCTTGAATGAGACGACCTTCATGGTACATTATTTCTTTGATTAAACTATATTTTTAAACGGTAAAATAAAATTAAAAAAATAGAAACATAACAACAACATAAAGTTGTGTAAGTAGTGCACAATAGGGGTCGTGTCATTGTACCACTGCTTGGGAAAATATTGGTAGACACACACTGTAGAGATCCATAAAAAAAAAGAGAATAGAGATAAGTAATGATAATGGACGAATACGCGATGTCATGTAATAAGAAAATAGAGAAGTTTGTGTGGTGTTTGTAGTGTTAGTCGGTCAACATATCATAATTGGTTAACTTATAAAGGATAATCTAGGACGCTGGTTAATTGGTTTTTGCATAATGATAGACATGTCCAACATCCTCCTAGCTAAGTTTCGGGCAATCAAAACATCATTGATGTTAAGTAGTGACGTTAGATATAACAAAATGTCCTCAACTATTCAATTAATCACTTCAAGTCAGGATGTGACTTGCCCTTATTTGGAATCAACACATCTATCAAAGATATTATTCCAAAGGCAAACTTAAAAATGTTGTTTGTGTTTTAAACAACAACCATGCCCCCCATTTATTGGCCAATAGCAAAATGTCTAATGTACTATACTGCCATGTCATCCATTTGACTAGTAAGTTTAATGTTTTAAATTTGGGTCTCTAAACTTCTTATGTTTTGCATTTTATCCTCCAACTATTTCCTTTTTTAATTATTTTTGGAATTAAAAAAAGTCAAATTAAACCTAAAATAAAATTTGAGAAACACATTCATTAACCTAAAACCTTTTGGATTCATCATGTTGCTCTGTTCAGCCGAAGCTTCCTCGCCGGTGGGGTTCCAGTCACGGTGGAAGATGAAGGACCTAAATCAAACCAGAGAGCCCAATCCCCTTTCACTGCATCGAACCTACAACATCCCTCACAACCTCAACTTAGCCTTCTTTCCCTGTATGAAACCCGCAAACCAAAAGTTCCATGACTAAACGTGTTCAACTATATACTATAATACTATATACATTTCATTTTGATTTTTGGTAAAAAACCAAATCAAAACCAATGCAACAGAGTGCCCGTGAGTGTACTTTTCTTTCACCCTTAAAATCAATACTTAAAGAAAGAATTCTCAATTCTTATTTTTTTTAAGTTCTAGTTCAACAGTTAAAATCAACAACAGACCCAAGTAACTCAGATCGTGTTAGATGATCTTCAGACGTAAAGGGGCTTGTGGGGGAGGAGGTCCTTGACAGAAGAGGAGGAGGGCTTGCATCGGCAACGGAGCTTCTGGGCTTGAGCGGAAGTTAACAGCAGTGAACGATGAAGATGAAACACAGAGGAGGAGGAGCGGAGGAAGGATTAGGTTAAGAGATTTTCCCCAAATCAAACTTGAAATTAATTTTAATAAAGGTAAAATCAATTTTAAGTTTATTTTCTGAAAAAATAAATGTATTTTTATTATATTTTAAAATTTAGAATACAAATAGTTTGAGGACCAATTTAAGAATTTTATAAGTTTAAATGACATGGCACAGACATCCCCTTGGCATTCATCTATTGGCTATGAGAGAAACAACATTATAACCCTCCCTCACCAAACAACATGCAAAAGTTTGCCTATTCTATGGAGATAAAATTTCAATTTGCCCCTTGGATGACTAATCGTTTGACTCACCTTTCTCATGGGTTTCAGTTCAGTATGACCTACACATACTTATTTCATTCCACTTTAAAGTATTGTAGTATTTTCTCATGTACCCTTGTAGCCGGTACCCCCGTGAGACTCATTTGTCAATTACTTTAATTACTGGTGTAATGTTTTTAAGTGGTTGTTCTTAACAGTCATGTGTTGGGTGCGTGTCCACCCAAGGTGCAACCTTGCACAAGGAAAAAGTTGTGTACAGTAAATGAACCCGTAATTTTATATTTAAAATTATAAAGTAACAATTTAAATTTTATACATTGTTCCGTCTGTAACAAAAATAAAAGGTTACATATGCTGGTTATGTTTTTGTCAAGTGAGCGAAGTTTCATAGCTATAGGTAAGTGACCCATTAGTAAAAAGTGACGTGAACAAACTTGGAAGATTTAACACTGATCACAAAATCTACTCAAGTAAGCAAAAAGGTTCTTAACTAAAATTTTATTTATTAATTTATTCTTGAATAAATTTGGCTCGTAAAACAAGATTCATTAGGCTCGTCACATTTTTATTCAAGAATAAATAAAATTAATAAATTAAGCATTTGGAATTGGAAGCACCATTTTCAGTTCCAATTTCTAAGGTTGAGGGCAAGAGGCTTGTGAATTCTGTTTCTTCTAATTTGAACCCCAAAGGGGGGAAAGGTTCAGAAATTTCGGTAGCTGAGAGTCTTGAAAATGGATCCAGGATGGACAAAACCAGAGTTTGTGTAAATGGGGTTGTCAAGAATGTAAAGGATGAGAAGCCAGAGTTTACATTTGAGGTCAATGATAAGTACACTAGTTCAATGAAGGCAAAGTTGAAGAGTTTGGTGAACAAGGGTTCAGAAGGTGAATTGAGCTACAAGAACACTCATAAGAGAGGCAAGTTTGAGTGCACTACTTGCAACAAGATCTTCCACTCTTACCAAGCTCTTGGAGGTCACAGAGCTAGTCATAAGAGGATCAAAGGCTGTTTTGCTTCGAAAGCTGAGAGCAGTGAGAACAACAGCATTGAATTGGAAGCTGCAGAAGTAGAACTCTACCCTAATCCTGATCTAACAATAGAAAGTAAGCTCATGATGAATAAACATGAACTAGGTGCTGGTTTTGGTGATGAGTCCATGAAGAGCAAAGAGCATGAGTGCCCAATTCGCCTCAAGGTTTTTCAATCTGATCAAGCCTTGGGAAGACACAAGAGATCTCATTTGGCTGGTGAGTCTGAGAGTTGTACTAGTCACAGTGAAACAGTTTTTGAAATAGGGGACTTCCTTGATCTTAATCTTCCTGCTGCTACAGAAGAAGGAAGCTGGACTGGGCGGGTCGGCACAAGCCCGTTGACCCGCCCAGTAAGACTAATGCCTTATGGATAAAGGCATGGGTCCCAGCAGGAAGACGTGGGCCCGAGTTACTTTGTCTTGTTTATATTTAGGGGTATATATATATTTGTCTTATTCTGAATTGGGATTTGGGCCTTGCATGTAAGGCCCAAATCCATGAATATTCTAGATAAGGACCGCTCTCACTATAAAAGGGGTGTCCTCACCTTTTACTAGGTACCTTTTTTATCATTAATGAGATAATTTCCTTATTCACACATCATATATATTCTTTTAGCTCTGCTAGGGTTTATCAAGGATACTTTATAACCATTGTTAGACCTTAGGACGGAACATTGGCGCCGTCTGTGGCTCTTACTCAGTGATTGTTCTTCTACTGATGTGAGAGGCAGATCATTTTTTATGGAGACACGTTCTTGTGGTGGGCGAGCACCACGCCGTCGTGGTGGTGGCTGTCATAGTGGAGGCAGAAGCCAGGCACACGTGGTCCGACCTGAACTGGAGGGGGAAGCTTCTTCCGATGGAGCCTCGGTGGCAGTACGATCTCACGCCACCACGGTTCCAGAAAATCTGGTACAGCCATGTGTGGCTGTCAGGTCCGGTTTGGACCTTAAAATGAAGCTTCCCACCCCGGAGACAGATGCTTTGGGTGATAAGCAAGCTGAAACACCTGTGCGGGCGCCGGACAATGCATTGGGAGCATCATCTGCTGAATTGAAGCAGGTGTTGGATACTATCCAGGCGGTGCAGCGTCAGAATGAGCACTTACAAGCTCAAGTGGAATATCTTAATCAAATGCGGGATCTGAGGCGTGGCCAGCGTGTGGATGCGGAGGATGTGGTAGATTTTCAACCCTTTGCGCCCATAGTGGCTGCAGTTGAGATTTCAGAGCACTTGCAAACTTTGACATTGGATATGTATGGGGGCGACACTGACCCGATAGATCATTTGCGGTATTTCAATACTAAAATGGTCATTGGAGGGGCGACTGATGCGGTAAAATGCAGATTATTGCCTTCCACATTTAAGGGCGTGGCAATGACTTGGTTTATCAAACAGCCTCCATATTCCATTTCAAACTTCACCGATTTGTCAACCAAGTTCCTAACACAATTTTCAGCCAATCAAACTCAAAAGGCGACCCCGGCTGATTTGTTCAACATCAGTCAGCACGTGGGCGAACGCATCAAAACGTATATGGCTCATTTCAGTCGAGTTTCAGTTCAATTAGAGGACGTCAGTCTAGAAGTATGTGTGGCGGCCTTCAAGAATGGGCTCAGGTGTGGCTCGTTGAACAAAGACTTAACCAGAAGACCCGCCAAGGACATGATGGACTTATGTGCCAGGGCACAGGAATTCATCTTAGTGGAACAAGATGAACATACCAAAAAAGATAGAGACAACTGGCGTACTCAACCTGAAGTTACAGTAGAAAGGAGGCGTGGTTCAAAAGAGCAACACCCAACTCAAACACCGCGCCAACAAAGGCCGGCGCCCTACCCTTCAGGCAGGCAGGGGCCACAAAGTAACATTTGGCATCGAAATGCTCAACCTGCTTTAGCGAATCAAGGAGGAAACGCACCCGCCCAAGGGCAACAAACCAAACTGAATGCTCCTCTCAGTACGATCTTGTGAGCAGTAGGGCAAACAAATGTAGTCCAATACCCAAGGCCAACTAGGTGACCTCCTGCGAATGTGGACACTACAAAGTAGTGTGAATTTCATAAAACTATGGGACACACTACGGATAATTGCTGGACTCTGCGCAAGGAGATTGAGAGATTGATTAAAGCAGGTCATTTGACAAACTTTGTCTCAGGAGAAAACACACAGTCTGAAACAGTTAAGGCCACTGAGGGCAGATCATCAAAAGGAAAGGAGGTAGTGGAGGATTTGGGAGCACCCGATGGGTCGTGCTCATCAATCGCTGGAGGATTTGGTGGGGGGCGTCTATCTTGTAAAGGGCGAAAAAGGTATGTGGAGGCGGTGAATTTAGTACACAAAGCCTATGAGGGTGAGTGTTGGTTGAACCACACTCCTATCACTTTCACGCCTAAAGACTTCGCTCATGTGATTCCACATGACAACGATCCAATAGTGGTGACTTTGCGAGTGAACAACTATGTTACTAAGAAGGTCTTTTTGGACCAAGGTAGTTCCGCAGACATCATTTATGGCGACGCATTTGAAAGGCTAGGCTTGAAGGAGACAGACTTGAAGCCATACACAGGATGTTTGGTGGGATTCACCGGCGATCGGGCCAAGGTCAGAGGATATGTGGAGTTGGCAACAGCTTTTGGAGAAGGGGAATTTGTGAAAAAATTCCAAGTGAAGTATTTAGTTCTTCCATGCAGGGCGACGTACAATGTACTTTTGGGGCGCGATACTTTAAACAAAGTGTGTGCTATAATCTCAACCGCCCATTTAACAGTAAAGTATCCAGCTTGTAATGGAAAAATTGGAATTTTAAGGGTGGATCAAGAGGCTGCAAGAGCATGTTATGCTGAAAGTCTGGCACTTTATGGTAAAAAGGTGGCCAAGGAAGCTCATCGTGTCACGGAAATATTTCCACACGAAGATTGTAATTTGGATCCACGTGATGACTTAGAGGAATTGCGATCTCAACCTGCGGAGGAAACAAAATCTATTCAAGTGCTGGGGCGGGCTTTGAAAATTGGAAGCACCCTATCAAAAGAACAAGAAGACCAGCTGGTCGACCTACTCAAAAATAATTTGGATCTATTTGCTTGGACAATCAAGGATGTATCTGGCATTGACCCCGATGTTATATCTCATCACTTATCAATTCTACCCGGGGCCAAACCTGTGGTACAAGCCCGAAGACGAATGGGCGAGGAAAAGGACAAGGCGGTGCAGATGGAAACCCAGAAATTACTGGAAGGAAAGTTCATCAGAGAAATTCAATGGCCAACTTGGTTAGCAAATGTGGTCATGGTACGAAATGCAAATGGAAAATGGAGGATGTGTACGGATTACACAAGTTTAAACACGGTGTGCCCAAAGGATTCATATCCACTCCCAAACGTGGATAAGTTAGTAGATGGGGCTTCTGGAAATGAAATGCTAAGTTTGATGGATGCATATTCGGGTTACAATCAAATCATGATGTACCGCCCAAACGAGGAAAAAACGGCGTTCATGACTAGTCAGGCGAATTACTGCTGCAGGACAATGCCTTTTGGATTAAAAAATGCAGGAGCAACTTACTAGCGTTTGATGGACAAAGTTTTTGCAAGCCAAGTGGGAAGAAATATGGAAGTTTACGTGGATGATATGATTGTTAAAACTGTTAAAGGGGGCGAGCATCACAAAGACTTGGCCGAGGCATTCACACAGATCAGGAAGTACAACATGAGGTTGAATTCGGAAAAGTGTTCCTTCGGAATTTTGGGCGGTAAATTCCTAGGATTTATGATCACTTCAAGGGGGATCGAGGTTAATCCAGACAAATGCAAGACTATTTTGGACATGAAAAGCCCGTCTAACATTCGAGAGGTCCAAAGGTTGACAGAACAATTGGCGGCCTTATCTCGCTTTTTTCCAAAGGCAGGCGATAAGGCGGCACCATTTTTTGCATGCTTAAAAAAGAATACAACTTTTCAATGGACAGGGGCGTGTGAAGATTGAAGGTATGACAAACGATAGAAAGGGGGGTTTGAATAGCATTTTCAGATAAAACTTTTCCCGCTTGAGATTTTAACAAATCTCTCAAATAAAGAATGCAAAGTGCTAAGATAAGAGTTGAGGAAAGCACACAAGGATTTTATCCTGGTTCACTTGATAAATCCCTCGAGCTAATCCAGTCCACCCGTTAAGGTGATTTCTTCCTTCTTAGAATGAAGGCAATCCACTATTCAGAGTTTGTTACAACTGCACTAGCAACCTGCTCAGTGACTAACAATACAATGAACTAGTAAACACTAAGATTCACTCTCTTAGTCTTCTCAAGGATCTGACCAACCTTGGTCCCTTAAGGAAAAACAAACTAACTATTTGAATGTTTGGGTTTACAATGAAATGCTTCTCAGAAAGCTAAGGTAAACACAATGAGATCGGTTTGAAGAAAGATTGCTAAGAGAATATTTAATATTGCTTGAGCTTGAACAAGGTTTCTTCTACGGCATCTTTCATCTTCAGCCTCTTTATATACTCCAAGGATTAGGGTTGTATCCGTTGCATGGATTTCTACCGTTGGAGGGCAAATCTGTAACTTCCAGATTCTGCTGTGGCTGATTGTCTTAGGTAAGGTCGTCAGGATAGTACAATTTCTTTTGTACTTGGATAACGACTTGACCTTTATCCTAGATGACTTCTGATCAGAGCGACGCTTCATGTTGGAACTTGTGAAGCTTGGTGATCAGAGTCAGAGGGAAGCTTGGATCCTCTGACCTTCGTAACTTCTGCTTCTAGACCTCAGAGTAGAAAGTACTTGGTCTTCAGAGCCAGCTTACTCTTGGACTTCAGAGTCTTCACTTCTCAGCTTCTGGACCTTCAGAACTTCTGATCCTTCAGAGCCTCTGGACCTTCATAGCTTTTGGACCTTCAGAACTTCTAGTCTTCAGAACTTCAAGTGATCTGAATCCATATCAGAGCTTGTAAACTTCAGAACTTCTGAAGCATATACTACTGTTCAAAAGAACATAGTGAGTGCGAAAGCGTTGCATAGGTTACTCTTTGGGCATAGTACTTCTGATAAGTGTGAGTATTGACCAGAGTCAGAGACTGTCACATAAACACTCAGAAAATAACGTTAGAGTACCATAATTGTTCATACACAATAGTTAACATGTAATCATCAAAACATAGAGTTGTACTACATGATCAAATCTTGATCTTACTAAGACGCTTTCCAGCAGCTGAAAGAGATGTTGGCCTCGCCACCTATGCTGGCCAAACCTACACCGGCGATTCCTTTGACTCTTTACCTGGCGGTCACCGATGCGGCGGTCAGCATAGTTGTAACACCCCGAATTAAATAATTAGATTATTTATTTACTTTCGTCGTGTTGATTAATTAAGTAATTATATTTTATTTTTTTATGTTATTTTCATGACTCGAATCCTATTACGAGTCACGAAAACTATTTATATAATAATTAAGTTCAGATTATGTTTAAGGTTGACACTGTAGTCAGCTTAAGTAATAGCACGATCCATATTCGCACCCGACTATGGTTGAGAGTGTCCGAAAAAGGCTATATCCACTCCTAGAGCACTGTTTAAGAGAATTTTAGAATTGAAGGGAGAATAAGAACCTCTAGGTATTTTTCCCATGACCAGTGTTCCGATACGAAACCCTGGACTGTACGCTTGTTAGGTTTCGCTTTCCGGAAGTCCACCGAAGCCAGACTTTAACTTCTCGGGGACTTTAACTAAGACCCTGAATGAAGAGTTTTTCTATTCGGAGCTTCTAACGAAGTTTCCATCCGCGTTGCCTCATTTCTTTCGACGTTTGTGATCTTTTTCTTGAAGGAAGTTTCTTCATCCGACGTCGACTGCAAAAAGTAGTTTTTCGGCATAAATCGACCCACACCGTCTTTGAGACGTTTTCCTCAATTAAATGAACCTCGATTTGAGTTTCGACATTCTGTCGCTGAATACTCAATTTTTATCAGCAGATGAAAGTACCAAAACAACCAGAACCGCGAGATATCGATTTTTCGGATTTTCGCCTCAACTATAAAAGGAGAAAAAAATGAGAAGTCTCTCATTTTTCTCCCATTTGGCCAAGAGAGAGTGTGGAGATTTTCTTCAATCCTTGCCTGATCGTTCTGATTTCGGAAGCTACGCGTAGGCAAAGAGGTAGGGATGCTTAATCTTACTTCTATTTCTGCTTTCTGTCGGCTTATTCTATCTATTTCTGTGCTCAAAGTTTTGAGCTTTTTGTAAAACTGTCTGATTACCTAGATTTTTCTTTCCAACTATCTTCTACTGCAACCCAACATGCTATAATCACTGTCGGATCGTTCGGATTTTCACCGAGTCGCCGTAGATCTGAAAAACTGACTAAAAACTCATTTTCTTCACATGTGCTTACTTTATTATCAAAAAGTCGCAACCAAGCTTAGTACCCTTAAGATTAAGTGCTATAAACGTCGTTGTGAACAACTCCATCAATTCTGTTTTTCAAAATTTCAACTTTGAGTTTTTGGTCGTTAATTCTGGACCAAAATACCCCTAAGTCGTATTTTCAGTCGTTAAATATTTCTGAGAGTTTCCCTGGCCTAGATATCACCTACGAATACCTAGGAATTAAATTAGATCGAAGAAAAAGTTCGGAAACCCTATTTTCTAAAGTGGCCGAAACATTTTGGAGTTGTACCGTGTCCAAAAATAATTTTTGGGTTAGTATGGCCTGAGCCATAGCGTATCCCTTTCTGTTGTCAAAATTTTGGCTGTGGTTTCATGTCATTCCGAGGTCTGTAGCTCGAGTTATGCGCAATTTAGCGAAAACATGTCTTATTGTCCATTCGTGCCTAAATGTCAAACTCTAGAGCTTCGAAAGCTTCTTTTCGGGTTTTGATAGTGTTATTAGTTGTATTGTTTCTTAGCGACTAAGCAATGATACTTTGCTTAAGGTTTGGAACGAGTTGAGTTGAGGAAAGAGACTTTGGAGCAATTGGTGAGGTTTCACAACTAAGGAGGACGCCCGGGGAACTTGCTGAGTTCGGGAGCTTAATTTTGGATTGGACTGGGATGTTGAGCTTGGATGGAGAAATTGGCTAAGGTAAGGGTAACTCAGTTTTAGAGCGTCTTTGAGTCTTGCATGCTTTTATCGTACTGCATGCGTTTGAGATGAAGTTGTTTAAACTTGATTGGCAATTGATTGAAATGTTGGTATGCTTTCAATGTTGTATGCTTGCTTATGTTGACTGTTTCTGAGGCTTGTGCCAAATGTTTTCTGAAGGCTTCGGCCGAGTGAACTTATTGAGACGTGTGTCTCCGTTTTCTGAGAGGCTTCGGCCGTTTACTGGTTTCTGTCATTACTGCTTTCTAGTAGATCAGACATGATTATTGTTGATACTTGACTTGACTTGAAATTGTTGATTGAGTGATTACTGAGGTTGAGGATTGTTGTTGACTAACTTGACATTTAGGGCTTGAACTTGAAGTGGCAATGTGGTGGCGATGGTTCCACGTGATTGTCCCGTCTTTCAAGACGTTATAAAGTGGCGATGTGGTGGATATTGTCCCACGTGATCGTCCCATCTTTCGAGATGTCCTAAAGTGACAATGTAGTGGCGATGGTCCCACGTGATTGTCCCGTCCATAGTGGCGTTAAGTGGCGGTGTGGTGGTGATTGTCCCACGTGATCATCCCGTCTTGAGAGACGTTGCTGATCGATCCATATTGGTAGAAGCATATAGTCACATTATAGGACACTAACATTTAATTATGTTATTATCTGCTTTAGTTATATATTGTTGTTTATGTTTATATCGGCTTTAATTATATATTGTTGATTATGTTTATATCTGCTTTAATTATATATTGTTGACTATGTTTATATCTGCTTTAATTCTATGTTGCTAGCTTAATTATCGGAATGTTTTGGAGTTTTTGAAGTGACGATGTGGTGGATATTGTACCACGTGATCGTCCCGTCTTTCGAGACGTTATCAAGTGGTAGTGGAGTGAATATTTTCACATGACTATCCCGTCTTTCGAGGCGTTTGTTAGTGGCAGTGGAGTGAATGTTTTCACATGACTGTCCCGTCTTGCGAGACGCTATTGTTTGATTGATATTGTTGAGGATTATTGATATCTGATTGGTTGTTATATTGTTGAGGTTGTTGATATCCGAATTGATTATATTGTTGGCTTGACGATATCTGATTTGATTTACATTGTGGGTTTTGTTGATATATGAGTTGATTTGTATTGTTGGTTTTGTTGAAATTTGATCTACATCTATACTGTTTAAGTTATCGTTATCTGAATTCATCTATGCTGTTAAGTTATTGATTCACGAGTTAGTTTATGCTGTTAAGTTTTGTTAATATCTATTTTAAAACCATATCGTTTAATTCTGTTAAATATATGATTTGATTTCATGATCGATAGGATGAGTTGTCATCTAATTTGAGTTAAATTGCTAGTTTATTTACCATGCTAAGTAATCAAATTTGAATAGTATGATTTTCTCTTTCATATGTGGTAGTTGTATGGAGTTAACCCTTTCTGTTTGCTATTTGTTGTTTGGGCGCTTAACGCTATTAGGCGATGGAAAATCTTCGATGGAGCTTGACCTTCGTACGAGTCGGAGAGGAGAACTTGAAGAACTGTGGAAGACTTGAAGAATAGAGTCGGGTGTAGGGTTAGAGCCTTGGGTTAGAGAGCTAACCATAATTGGTTTAAGCTTGCATAATGATTTTAGAAAGGCTTAATTGCAATTTTGGTCCCTGACGTTTACAAAAGCCACAATTTTGGTCCCTCACCTAATTTAATTACATAAATCGTCCCTTACCAAACACTCCGTGAGCAACGTTAGTCATTCTGTCAATTTGCTAACGGAAGGAGGCTGAGGTGGATTAATAATCTGACGTGGACGACACTGGGGAGTGAGAGAGAGTCACACGGGGACCCTTGTACAATCCACAGCCATAAAACACCCTTCCATGACTACATGGTGTCTCTAATGCTACAAGGAGAGCTTCAACTCCGCAATCACAAAGAATTTTCAGTGGCTTGGACCTGTGGAATTGCCTTCCAGATCCAGAACAGGCAGATGAACCTTTGCTAAATCCCCCCATAACCGTCGAACCCAAGGACCTGCAGCAGCTGGAGAAGCTTCTTCGTCTTTCACGCGAGTTGCAGTAGTTGGAGAAGGACCCTTACCCTTACACGCGAGCTGCCTCTGTTTTATAGGAGAAAAGGGAAAGAAGGTGACTGTTGGAGGTCACGTGCTCCCCATGTGACTCTCTCTCACTCCCCAGTGTCGTCCACGTCCATGTCAGATTATTAATCCACCTCAGCCTCCTTCTGTTAGCAAATTGACAGAATAACTAACGTTGCTCACAGAGTGTTAGGTGAGGGACGATTTATGTAATTAAATTAGGTGAGGGACCAAAATCGTGGCTTTTGTAAACGTCAGGGACCAAAGTTGCAATTAAGCCTTTTAGAAATTTATATTTGGGGTTTCGGGTACTCGCCTTGTTCAAGGCTTGATGTAAACCCCTTTGTAGTTGGGAGTATGCATGACATGTTTTGGAAGTACATTTGAAAAGAAAAAAAAATATACTCGTGTTTATGTATCATTTTGGAAAACATTGCATATTTATTTTATTAGACTGTTACCGTATTCCTCTGAAATTCGGGGCGTTACAACAGTCTTGCTTCAGGAAGAAAACAAGCAGTACAAAATCATATACTTTGTTAGTCATACACTGCACGGGGCGGAGGTGCGTTACCAAAAAATAGAAAAGGCAGCTCTAGCAATACTGAAAACGGCCAGGCGACTTCGACCATACTTTCAAGCTTTCAAATAAGGGTCAAGGCTGACATTCCTCTGCGGCAAGTTTTACAGAAACCTGAATTATTAGGGCGACTGGTTATTTGGTCGGTAGAACTGTCAGAATACGACATCATTTATGAACCAAGAGGACAAGTCACAGTTCAGAGTTTGATTGACTTTGTAGCAGAACTAACGCCTACTGAAGGCGACAAAGAAAATTCAGAGTGGGTACTTTCAGTTGATGGTTCGTGAAATGAATCAGGAACAGGGGCTGGTGTGTCAATCGAAAGCCCATATAGAATGCTGATTGAACAATCGTTAAAGTTTGAATTCCGGGCGAGCAACAATCAGGCTGAGTATGAGGCATTGATAGCTGGTTTGAGACTTGCCATTGAATTAGGAGTGCAGAAACTATACATAAAGGGCGACTCTCAGTTGGTTGTAAAGCAAGTTCGCGGCGAGTACCAGGTGAAGGACCCACAACTGTCTAAGTATCTGGAAATTGTCCAGAGGCTTATTCAGGAGATCGGACAAGTTAAGATTTAGCACATACCAAGAAGCCATAATGAGCGCGCAAATGCATTGGCTAAATTGGCAAGTACTGGCGACTCGGGAATTACCAAACTGTGATACAGGAAACCCTACCCCGCCCAAGTACAGATATGGTCGAATTCAAAGTGGCAAAGGCTATAGAGAACGGTGGACCATCTTGAATGGATCCGATTATCGAATTTTTAAGTTAGCAACCTCAGGATGAAAGCAAAAATACCAGGGAAAAAAGAAGAGAGGCTAGCTTTTATACCTTGGTTGGGGGACAATTGTATAGGCGGGGGATTATGTCCCCAAAGCTTAAATGCGTAGATACCGCTAAGTCTCAAGAAATAAAGGCTGAAGTTCATGAAGGAGTCTGCTCAAGCCACATTGGAGGGCAGTCTTTGGCTGTGAAAGTACTCAGGGCGGGATTCTATTGCCAACTATCAAAAAAGATTGCCTTGAATATGTGAAGAAATGCTCGAAGTGTCAAATTTTTTCTGATGTACACAAGGCCCCGCCTGAACAACTCACAACAATGACCGCCCCATGGCCTTTCGCCATGTGAGGGACGGACATCCTGGGACCTTTCCCAAAAGCTAAGGCTCAAATGAAATTCATCGTGGTGGCGGTGGACTATTTCACCAAGTGGATAGAAGCTGAAGCACTAGCCACTATTACTACAGCCAAGATAAGAAATTTCTTGTAGCGGCGTGTTGTGTGTCGCTTTGGAGTTCCAATGGCTTTGGTCATGGAAAATGGCACACAATTCACCAGTGCATTGACCAAAGACTTTTGTGCTGACCTAGGGATTGACATGCGTTTCGCTTCAGTCGAGCATCCCCAAACAAATGGCCAAGCTGAGGTGGCCAACAAGGTCATACTGAATGGGTTGAAGAAAAAACTAGATGAGGCAAAAGGATGGTGGGCGGAAGAGTTAGCAGGAGTCTTGTGGGCGTATAACACTACCGTGCAAACAAGTACCGGGGAAACGCCCTATAGGCTGACCTATGGTTCTGATGCTATGTTGCCCGTAGAAGTAGAAAACCAAAGCTAGAGAGTTATGAACAAGAATGAAGAGGAAAACAACGACAATTTGATTGCAAACTTAATCATGCTTCCAGAACTGCAAAGAGAGGCGCACTTACGCAATGAAGCTGGAAAAGTAAGGGTCGCCCGTAAATACGCAACCAAGGTCGTCCCCAGAAAAATGAAGGCAGGAGACCTAGTGTTGCGTGAAAGAACGTTGACTTCAGGAAAAAACAAGTTGACACCAAACTGGGAAGGACCCTTTAGGGTTAAAGCTGAAGTAGGCGCAGGGGTGTACAAGCTTGAACAACTTGATGGCGGTGCAGTGCGTCGCACGTGGAACGCCTCCAATTTGAGACAATATTATAGTTAAGTATAAGAAAGTCGCACTCTTTTTTCCTTGAAAAAGGTTTTTAATGAGGCGACCTATGTAAAAGAAGGGAGGAAACTCTCATGTAAGGATCTATAGATCCTAGTTTTATTTACAGAAATGAGAAACATTTTACAGTATGATATTCGTCACAACTGACAAGATGTAACTCATGAACTTTCTTAATCAATTTTTCTATGGCGATGATCTAGTATGACAAAAAGCTTTCGCAATCAGAAAGTGTCATCACTGAGCAAACATAGCCTTGGCAATTCTAGTTGCCACTAGAACCCAAGCCCCGTCCGTAAAATGACTAAGGCCAGTAAAATGTGCCTAAGCCTTGGCCATTGTACCAAGCATAAAAAAGCCTCGCCAAAGGGCGATCAAAGCCTCAGTAAAATAGCCAATAAAATCATATTAATTGTAGCACATGGTAATTAAAATTGGAAAAGGGGCAAGGCCCAAATATCATAGTCTTTACAAAAAAAAGAAAAAAAGAGAAGGGCGAGGCCCAAGATCCAAGCAATAACAACTTAAAAACAAAGAGCCCAATTACAAACAGGCAGAAAAATTTAAACTTAGTTATTCTTCACTTGTCTGCATCAACATTGGAGGCATCTTTCTCCACGCCCTCGCCTTGGGTTTCTCCATCGGTGTTGGTGGCAACTTTCTTCATGCCCTCGCCCGTGGCTTCCTCATCATCAGATTCTTGCATAAAGGGAAAGTTGCGCACGTCGGGATCGGCGGGACCAATGACCTTTCCATCCACAATTTTCTTCATGAAGCCAAATTGGGAGAAATCCAACTTAGGATACAGAATCTGCAGTTGAGCCTTGGCGCCTAGATGACCAAGGACATACTGGCGAGAACTCTTTTCCAAAAGAGTCTCGTCAGATTCCTTCAGCTCGGCCTCAAGCTTCTTGATCTTTTCTCCGCAGCATCAAGCTTGGTTTCAAGACCCGCTTTCACAGCCCTCTCCTTGGCGAGATCCTCCGTCGCCCCTTGTAACTGACGACGAACACCGGTCAAAGCATCTTCAGTTTGCTTCTTGGCAGTATCAGCACGCTTAGCAGCGATATCCGTCTCAGTTTTCAAATGGGAATAGGCTGCCTTAGCCTATTCAAGCTTCAATTGGGCGTGAGCCTTCTCAGTTTCAATGTTCTTCAGATGAGGGAGAAGCCCGGCAGCACAGTTGGCAGCGGCGAGGGCTTGGTTCACGGCGAGGGTCACCGCACCTCGGACACCTTGATAGGCCACTTCATGAGGAATTTGGGTATTAAAATTCCTCTCCATAAAATGGAGCCCATTGAATTTAGTGTCGAAAACGCTGTGAAGAGCGTCGGTGTCACTACCGGTGTAAGACCCGGATTTTCGGAACAAGTTAATTTCCGACTCACGCGTGGAATCAGTGTAAGTGTGACAGGAGTTTGATATTTGAGAAAGATTAATGAAGAAGAAAGTTCAGGAATTGCTCGAGGAATGTGGCGTTGTTTCTTTCGGAGCTAGTGCGAGTCGTCTGCACACCTGCCTTATGGCGAGCATGTCTAGAATAGGCTAATTTCGCTTTTAAAGCAATGTTTAGGCGATATTTCGAATTCTTGGAAAATTTAAAGATTCTCTTTATTTTTCCTTCGACCAGCATTTCATTTCGGAACTCTGGACTGTACGCACGATAGTATTTACTTTTCGGATGTCCGCCGACGCTAATTTCTTTGCTTCGAAACCTCAGTTTTGAGCGAAGGATGAAGACTTTTTCTATTCGGGACTTCTAACGAAGATTCCGTCCGCGTTGCCAAACTTTTTTCGACATTTCCAATCTTTCTTCTGTTGGAAGTTTTGTCGTCTGAGCATCACAGCAAAAAGTAGTTTTTCGGGACAGACTAACTTACACCGCTTTTGGCGTTTTGGATATCGTTTTTCCTAAATCTTAGATATTTGTTTTGAGTTCTGGAATTCTGACGCCAGAATCTCTCTTAGAATTCCACGGTGATCGTGCTGCAAAAATCGGAATCGCGAAATTTTCATTTTCCCGCGATTTCGCCTGCCTATAAATAGCTCAAAAAGCAAAAATTCCTTCATTTTCTTCCTATTGTGGCAGAATTTCGTGGAGAGCAAGGGGGGAGGAGATTTTCGCGAAAACTTGACCAATCTTCGCGCAGCTCGTCCCTACTTCTAGGTATCGAGGTAACTAACACGATTCCTACCTCTGATTGTTGTTTCTGTTGCGTTTCTAAAGTCGTTTCTGTGCTCACAGTTTTGAGCTTTTTCTAAAATGGTTCGATTTCTTCGATTTCTTGGTTGGGTTATGTTCCTTACGTTCCCCAGAGTCTAAAACCTCTGTCAGTAAACGCTGATTGTGATCCAGTTGTCCAGGATCTGAAAAACTGTTTCAAAACCCTTTTTGTCTCACATTTCGAAACTTTATTGTCGAAAAGACTTAATCTGACTTCGTGCCTTTAGGATTTGTTGTCACGGATGTCATGAGGATCATTTCTGTCAAATTTGTTTTCAGAACTGATAACTTTGAAGTTTTGAGCCTTTATTTTGGACCAAAATGCCCCTGGATAGTTGTATTTCGGCCCGATTGTCCGAAAATTGTTCCGACAGTTTCTTTGCCTTAGTTTTACCCTAAAACTACCTTGTGAATTGATTTGATCGAAGAAAAAGAGCCGAAGCCCTTTTCTCCTTATGGCCGTGGGCTATTTCCTAAGGGGGGGGGGAGTTTTTCGTTTTCGAAAACTTGTCCTTTCGTACCCGATTGTCGTATTCTGAAGCTTTAATGCTTTGTCTATCGTTTATGTATTGTTTTGCGATCGAACTAATCGATTTTGTTTGGTTTCTGCTTTGTTTTCCTCCGAGGTTCAGTTGAAGGAACTTTGGAATACTCAGAGCAATTGTTTGAGGAGAACTTTGTTTGCGAAGCTGGAACAGCTCGAGGTTAGGGCAACTTGCTATATTTAGCTATGATTGCATGATAGGCGTCGATAAATTCGACTTATGCTTTATCTGATGTTGTTTATGATGATGATTTATTGTTATGATTGTTTTCATAACTTATGATATTGATGATGTGTTGAATTGAGCGTTTTGACGCAACTTCGGAGTGGAGGTTCATTGACCTGGTGATCTTTGACATTTCGGGTTGGATGAACAACCCTAGGCAAGTCCGAATGTGGGGTTTGAGACTTAGCCATTTGTTGGGATTCGTTGGAATTCCTAGACTTTCCCCGGGAAATGTATTTTGTGTGGTTGATTTTTGGAAACTTAGAATGATAGAGCTTTCGAAAAATAAAGACTTGGGAAACTTAGACTTTGAGAAATAAACTCATAATTTGACTAATTTGAATTGAAATCATTTTTATTAACGTTTAAGCATAGGAGAACTGAAGGGGAAAAATATTTACGAAAGGCGGGGAAAAGTCGACCTTTGTTGTGGGTTTGGAGAGTTATCGGAATTGGGAAAGCCACTAAGGTGAGCTATGGTGATGATTGAAAGTCACCGAGTACGTTAGTACTCTTGGGGAGTGTTGTGGAGCCGTGTTGTATTGACCGACACCTAGTGCTCTTGTTGTTTGGGCTGTGTTGTATTGACCGACACTAGACCCTCGTGTAATCTTGTTGGTGGAGTTGTGTTGTATTGACCGACACTAACTCTTGGGTTGTTTTGAGTTTGGGTCGGAGCAGTTTTTGACCATCGAGATTTGATGAGTCAGATGACTCAAGAAGTCATCAAGGGTGATCGCACTCCTTTCATAAATAATTGTCTTTTGTCGCCGAATCGACATATACCTTCGGGTACAGTATATCTATATACCTTCGGGTACAGTATATACCTTCGGGTACAGTATATCTATATACCTTCGGGTACAGTATATACCTTCGGGTACAGTATATCTATATACCTTCGGGTACAGTATATCTATATACCTTCGGGTACAGTATATCTATATACCTTCGGGTACAGTATATACCTTCGGGTACAGTATATCTATATACCTTCGGGTACAGTATATACCTTCGGGTACAGTATATCTATATACCTTCGGGTACAGTATATCTATATACCTTCGGGTACAGTATATACCTTCGGGTACAGCATGCCTTCGGGTAACTCGGGCATTCGTTGGAGGGAAAAGTCGACCCGCAGGGTTAGGACTGATCCGACTATGTCAAGGTTGTAAGTGACACCCGAGGGTTATGGTCGGCACAATGCTAGTGCTAGGACCGACTCGATCGTGCCCAACCTATTTCTTCCGGAACCTTCTTAATTGACGTTGCATTGACATATCATGCACTCTAACTACATCTGCTGAGATATTGATGATTTGATGTTGATAAACATCGTTATGTGTTTTGATGATTGAATTGTATTAGGGAGTTGATACAATACATAACTTATATGTATATATACAACATATATATATACCCCCTTTATCGCATGTTGATTGTATATCAATTGTATTCTGTAAGTTGACCCTAGCACCTTGGCTTTGTTTGTATGTTTGTGTTTGGGCGGTCGGCCTGCTGCCAGGCGTCTGTCAGCCGGTTCGTGATGATTCGTTGTGCGGGAAAGACCCGGAGCGAAATGTCTATTACTGAAGCTTTCGACGAGGACCCGGACTTCATGGCTGATCGAGGGAGAGTCGATAATAGTAGTGTGGGATATGGGTGGTTAGAGTCTTTTGAGTTGGTTGTCACTGTCATAGCTCTGATTCGTCTTACTTTTGGGACCGGGTAGGTTCCCGATATATGGCTTTTTGTGTGGTTCTCTTGCTGAGGATCACAGAGAGTCTGTCGGACTATAGGGGTCTTGGGTTGAGGCCATTTTGAGGCCGACTTTCTCTTGGATAGTGGTATATTTGATGCTTTTGCGTACAGTTCTGGTTTGTATATATTCGCCTACGGGCACGCTACCTTGGAGTCACTGCGTGTGCGCGTGACGGGATAGTGCAGCAGAGGCTGTACCTTTGTATATGTTGTTTATCGGTTAGTTTAGTTGTTGGGCTTTGTCTTTATTTCTTTATTGCTTTTATTAAAAGGAAACAATCAAAAAGAAAAAATTACCTGTTTTCCGCGTAAAGTTTATTTTTGGTTATTAAAGTTGTTTGCTTAGGATCACTTTTGGAAGAGCCACCAGATTTCTGGCGTTTGGGCTCACGATCATCAACCGGCGGCGACTTCTTTCTTTCACCCCAAGTTTCTCATCTTTGGCGGCCTGGAGAAGGTCACAACCGGAAATTTGAGGAAGGGTAAGGATGTATAAGGCGACCTGTTGCTCCTCCTCGGTCAACGCCTCGAGCACAACAGTAATATCACGGCGAGGGTTCACAGTCCAATGTAAAGGGAACAAAGGGCGATCTTTTGAGTCAAGGATAAGATTGGGAATTTCTGGAGAGTGAACGATCTTAAAAAACTTCTTCTGCCAATGTTTGAAATTACTCTTTAAAGGTTTAAAGATGGACATAATGGGGCGGGTCGAGAGAGGAACAAAAGACACACAAGAGGGTTTGCCGATGCTAGTTTTGTAGAATTAGAAAAATAAGGGGTAAGTGGGGGTGAAGTGTAAGATCAAGGTTTGATCAGTGATTGCATCTCTATATTTTGATGATTACAATTAAGTTTTGTGATGATGAACAATTATGGTACTCTAACGTTTGTCTCTTCTAGCTGTGACAAACAGGTTCTGATTCTGACCCAAGCCGATTCATTCAGAAGAAGAAGAACCAAGGGTTACTAAAAAGAGAGCTCTAAAGCTTACCATGTTCGTTCAGAACAGTGGCAAATCTTTCAGAAGTTATGAAGATAGAAGCTCTCAAGAGGTACTGAAGAACCAGAGTCAGAAGCTCTGAATACCAGATGTTCCAGAAGGAACGGTCATGAAAGAAGAAGACTCAAGTTCTGAAGACCTGTAAGAAGTTGGCTCTGAAGACCCAAGCTATTCTAGCTCTGACGTTCAGAAGTTCTGAGGAACTTGTTCAGAAGCAGAAGTTGCAAGGTCAAAGGATCCAAGCTTCCGTCTGACTCTGATCAGAAGCTTCACCAACGTCCATCTGAAGCACTCCAGATCATAAGTCAGCTGGTGAAAGGACAAGTTGTTGTCATAGTACACATCGTACAGTCTCAGTCTGTCCGCCACCTACCTCGTTCAACCTAGCAGTATGATATTACAAGATTGTCACTCCAACGGGCAAAACCCTAGCAACGACTACACCATATGCCTTGGAGTATATAAGGGCTGAAGATAGAAGAAAGAAGCTAAGAAACTTTGCTGATATTCTTGAATTTATTCGAACCAATCTCTTAACATTATTTCTTCACTGTTCTTAAACATCTGAGTTTACCATTATCTTTTCAGAAGCATTTCTTGTAAACCCGAAACCTTTTACAAACACTTTGTAAAGTCCCTTAAGAGACCAAGGTTGGTCGGATCTTGAGAGGACTGAATCAAGGTTGATTCAGTGTTTAGCTAGTCTTGAGAGGATCGGTAGATCAGCTTCTTGAGAGAATACTAGTGAGGAAATCAGTGTACTGTTAGTCACTTTGCTGGTTGCAAGTGCAGTTGTAACATTCATTGATTTTAGTGGATTGCCTTCATCAGAAGAAGGAAGAAATCACCTTCACGGGTGGACTGGACTAGCTTGAGCTTTTATCTCAAGTGAACCAGGATAAAATACGTGTGTGCTCTATTTCTTATTCTTTAGCACCTAGTTCTTATCCTTGAGTTTGTCAAAACGCTAAAAAGCGAAGCTTTTGTTTAAAAACTCTATTCAAACCCATCCCCCCCTTTCTAGTGTTTTTCGCACCTTCAATTGGCATCAGAGCTCCGGTTCTGATTTAAACACTTAACAGTGTTCAGTGATCCAGAACCTAGTGTGAAAAACAACGATGGCCCAAGCCAATACTTCCGCTGACAACAACAACAACAACAACCAACTCAGAGCACCAGTCTTTGATGGTGAAAAGTTTGAGTACTGGAAAGATAGAATAGAGAGTTATTTCCTTGGCACTGACCCAGATCTCTGGGATATGGTCATGGAAGGCTATACTGATCCAGTAGATGCTTCAGGAGTGAAGATCCCCCGTTCTGAAATGACTGACGCTCAGAAGAAGCGTTTCAAGGATCATCTCAAGGCGAAGTCTATGCTGTTCAGCTTAATATCATATATTGAATATGAGAAGATCTCTGACAAAGAAACAACAAAATCCATCTATGACTCCTTGGTCATGACGCATGAAGGAAATGAAGAAGTCAAGGAGACCAAGGCTCTTGCTCTCATACAACAATATGAGCAGTTCAAGATGGAATCTGGTGAAACCATTGAGGAGATGTACTCAAGGTTTCAAGCTCTGATTGCTGGAATCAGAGTGCTAAACAAGAGCTACTCTATTGGTGATCATGTCAAAAAGATCATCAGAAGTTTGCCTAAGGAGTGGATGGCTTTTGTCACTGCACTAAAACTCTCCAGGAATATGAACTCTTTAAAGCTAGAAGAGCTTGTGAGTCATCTCAGAAGCCATGAGATTGAACTCAAATAGCACAAGCCTCAAAAGAAAGACAAATCTATTGCTCTTAAGTCAAAATCTGACAAAGCGAAAGCTTATCAGGCAGAAGAGGAAGATTCCTCTGAAGAACTATCAGATGCGTCTGGTGATGAAGAGCTATCTCTTTTCACAAAGAGATTAAGCAAACTCTAGAAGAACAGACATAGCAAGGGCAAAGGACTGAAGAAAAGTACAGGAAGATTTGAATCTTCATCTAGTCAGAAGAAGTCCTCTGGGAAGGCAGTCACCTGCTTCGAGTGCAAGGAATCTGGGCACTACAAGAGTGACTGTCCTAAGCTAAAGAAGGACAAGAGACCAAGAAAAGTCTTCAAGAAGAAAGCTCTTGTGACCTTCGATGCGACTGACTCTGATGAACCTGAGTCAGAAGAAGATGAAGCTGTGGAAGCTTTGATGGCTACCACTAGCAGAGATGCTGAAGCACAGGATGATATGAGAGCTTCAGAAGATGACTCAGACTCTGAGAATGACGATGAGGTATTCTCTAATTTTTCTCCATCTGAGCTAAGAACTGCATTATCTGAAATAATGGAGAAACATGATGTTCTTTTAAATAAACATAAAGAGCTTAAAAGAAAATATGCTGTTAAAACTAGTTCATCAGAAGTTCATGAGAAGTCAGTCTCTGAACTCATTAAAGAGAACTATTCTCTTAAAAATGACAACTCTGTTCTTTGCGCTAAAAATGCAATGCTAGAAGATCAACTTGCATCATCTGATGTTAAGCATGAAACCTTATATGAGAAAGTGTTTCAAAGGTTCCTAGCTAAAGGCATAGATAGAAGTCTTATGGCTTCAATGATCTATGGCATAAGCAGAAATAGGAACAGTGGCCTTGGCTACTCTCAACCTATGAGAGGTGAGTCATCTGAGCCCAAACGCGAACCTTTGCATAAGCATTTTGTTCCTGCCGGTACTGTCATTCCAGAAAAGGTTACACCCAAGATTGTAAAACCAAAGGGAAAATTTAAACTTGACATGTCTAAGTATTATAATCAAGTTCCCTTGTATTATCCTCCTGTTGCACCCAAAGTTCCGAGAACTTCTGTTGCAGACATCTTATGCAGCTCAGTTAAGACACCTGTCATGGTACCTGGACAGTGGATGCTCGCGACACATGACGGGCATAAGGTCTATATTCCAAAAACTGATGCCGCTTAAGTCAGGAGGAGACGTTGGCTTTGGAGGAAACCAGAAGGGAAAGATCATTGGAAAAGGCTCCATAGGAGATGGAAAAATTCCAGTTATTAATGATGTACTTCTGGTGGAAGGATTATTGCATAACTTGCTCTCCATAAGCCAAATAGCTGACAAAGGTTATGATGTGATCTTCAATCAAACCGGCTGTAAAGCTGTCAGTCAAACAGATGGATCTGTTATGTTTTCTGGGAAGAGAAGAAATGACATTTACAAAATCAAATCTTCTGAACTGCTATCTCAGAAGGTCAAATGTCTCATGTCTGTTAACGATGAGCAATGGGTTTGGCACAGACGACTAGGGCATGCCAGCCTCAGGAAGATTTCTCAACTAAGCAAGCTAAACCTAGTCAGAGGATTGCCTCGTCTGAAGTTCTCATCAGAGGCTCTGTGTGAAGCTTGTCAGAAGGGAAAATTCACCAAGAAGCCCTTTAAAGCAAAGAATGTGGTATCTACAACTAGACCCCTTGAGCTACTTCACATTGATCTCTTTGGACCAGTGAAAACTGAATCCATTGGAGGAAAGAAGTATGGGTTAGTCATTGTGGATGACTACAGCAGGTGGACATGGGTAAAGTTCTTAAGGCACAAGGATGAAACACACACTATGTTCACCAACTTCATTACCCAAGTTCAGAAGGAGTTCCAAACCTCAGTGATTACTGTCAGAAGTGATCATGGTGGAGAATTTGAGAACAAAGCCTTTGAAGATTTGTTCAACTCTCAAGGGATCTCTCACAACTTCTCCTGTCCTCGCACTCCTCAACAAAATGGAGTGGTTGAAAGAAAGAACATAACTCTTCAGGAGATGACTCGCACCATGATGCAAGAATCAAGTATGGCCAAGCACTTCTGGGCAGAAGCAATCAACACTGCATGTTATATCCAGAACAGAATCTCCATCAGACCAATTCTGGAGAAGACTCCTTATGAGCTGTGCAAAGGAAGACAACCTGATATCTCTTACTTCCATCCCTTTGGAAGTACTTGCTACATGCTCAACACTAAGGAGCAATTGGGTAAATTCGATTCTAAAGCTTTAAAATGCTATTTCCTTGGTTATTCTGAAAGATCTAAATGTTTTAGAATTTATAATATTGTTCATCAAACTGTTGATGAATCTATTCAAATTAGATTTGATGATAAGCTTGGCTCAGAAAAGTCAAAGCTGTTTGAAAGATTTGCAGATCTCAGCATTGACCCATCATAAGCTAATCAACCAAAGGACAGTCCAGAGGATGTTGCTCCAGAGGCAGAAGCATCTGAAGATGCTCCACTAACTTCTGATCAACTTCAGAAGAAGAAGAGAATAGCTGCCTCTCATCCAGAAGAACTGATTATTGGCAACAAAGATGCTCCTGTCAGAACTAGGTCCATGCTTAAACCTTCAGAAGAGACTCTTTTGAGTCTGAAGGGACTTGTATCTCTCATTGAGCCCAAATCAGTTGATGAAGCTCTTGAAGATAAAGGTTGGATTCTGGCAATGCAAGAAGAGCTAGATCAGTTCACCAAGAATGATGTCTGGTCCTTAATGCCAAAACCCAAAGGGTTCCATGTCATAGGAACCAAGTGGGTATTCAGAAACAAGCTGAATGAAAAAGGAGAAGTCACGAGAAACAAGGCAAGACTGGTGGCTCAAGGCTACAGTCAACAAGAGGGGATTGATTACACTGAGACCTTTGCTCCTGTGGCAAGGCTTGAAGCTATAAGGCTACTAATCTCCTTCTCAGTGAATCACAACATCATTCTTCATCAGATGGATGTAAAGAGTGCCTTCCTTAATAGCTACATTTCTTAAGAAGTGTATGTCAAACAACCTCTTGGCTTTGAAGATGACAAGCATCCAGAGCATGTCTACAAGCTCAAGAAGTCACTCTATGGACTGAAACAAGCTCCCAGAGCTTGGTATGAAAGGCTTAGCTCCTTTCTTCTAAAGAATGAGTTTGTAAGGGGTAAAGGTGACAATACTCTTTTCTGCAGAACCTATAAGAATGTTATTCTTATAGTTCAGATTTATGTTGATGACATTATATTTGGTTCTGCTAATCCCTCTCTCTGCAAGGAATTCTCTAAGATGATGCAGGCTGAATTCGAAATGAGCTTGATGGGAGAACTCAAATACTTCCTGGGAATTCAAATTGATCAACGACCAGGAGTCACTTATATCCATCAGAAGAAGTATACTTTGGAACTTCTGAAGAAGTTCAACATGAGTGACTGCAACATCTCTAAGACTCCAATGCATCCAACATGCATTCTTGAGAAAGAGGAAGTTTCCTCTAAGGTTTGTCAGAAGCTCTATCGTGGAATGATAGACTCTCTTCTTTATTTAATAGCTTCCAGACCTGATATATTGTTTAGTGTGCATCTCTGTGCTAGATTTCAATCAGATCCTATAGAGACTCACTTAACTGTTGTTAAGAGGATCCTCAAATATCTTAAAGGAACCACTAACCTTGGCTTGATGTATAGAAAAACATCAGAGTATACACTTTCAGGTTTTTGTGATGCTGACTTTGCTGGAGACAGAGTGGAAAGGAAAAGCACCTCAGGGAGTTGCCATTTCCTTGGAGCAAATCTTGTCACTTGGTCAAGCAAGAGACATAACACAATTGCTCTATCTACTGCAGAAGTAGAATATGTTTCAGCTTCCACTTGCTGTACACAAACCAAATGGATGAAGAATCATTTGGAGGACTATGGTTTGTCTCTGAAGAAGGTTCCTATCTACTGTGACAACACAGCTGCTATCTCCCTCAGCAAAAATCCCGTTCTACATTCAAGAGCAAAGCACATAGAGGTAAAGTATCATTATATTCGAGATCATGTCCAGAAGGGCACACTATCATTAGAGTATGTTGATACTGACCATCAATGGGCAGACATCTTCACTAAGCCCTTAGCAGAAGATAGGTTTTTGTTTATTCTTGAAAATCTGAACATGGACTTTTGTCCAGAGTAAGGTTCCTTCAGAACCTCTGATCTTGGTGCCTCTAAAGTCATCAGATGTTACCTACTCAGAAGGTACTCGATCAGAAGCACTCAACCCACTGGTTAAACTTCTGTGGTAGACAACAATATACGTGTCACTTCTTTTGTGACATAGTTCCTTGCGTTGCGTGGTATATCTGCTATAATGATGATACCTACTCTCCTCCACTATGCTATTTTCAGACTAATTATTTTACAAACCGTTGATTTTGCTTTTTACCTTTTGTCTCTTAAAATCTCAACGGTTACCATTAAACCCACTATACGCACGTTTCACACACGATCTATCCACACACTTACACAAACGGTTTTCAAAACGCTTATGTGCATCTAATTTCATTTACTCTTCTCCCTTCAATATTTCCCTTCTCTCTAAACCCTAAACCTCGCATCACTGAGAATCATGGGCAAATCAAGGAAATCAAGAGCAAATGTTACTACTTCTTCCAAACTAACTGCCGAAGATCAAGAAAAGCAAAGATTCGAAGAAGCTCAGCAAATTTTGAACACGGCCAATGTGGTCACCTGCGTCAAGAAGGCTGAAGAACTGGTTGTGTGCAACGAAGCAAGAGTGGACTTCGATAACCTGGTTGATCATGGGTTTGATATCAGGGATCAAGTCGACTTGCAAGGTTGGTCTGGCTATTTCAATAGGCTCTGTGGCCCTATCTATTACAAGTTAGTTGTAGAATTCTGGAAGAATGCCGTCTCAAACGACTACTTTGTCGTTTCTCATGTACTGGATAGGAAGATTGTTATTTCTGAGGAATCCATTGCAAAATTGTTGGGAATGGAGTTCCAACAGGGCAAAAGAATCAAAAATGAGGATGCTAATGTTCCTGGCATGAGGAAATTAGTAAATAAAGCCATTTATGACAACTGGTCCTTGGAGAAGACAAAGTATGGCATAAAGGATTTGAAGCCAAAAATGAAGATCTGGCAGAAGATTTTCATCTACTGCATTCACCCCAGAGCGGGAGGAACTGATTACCTTAATGCAACTCAAAAGGTGATCATGTACTATATTTCTAGGGGTGAGCCCGTATGTCTTCCATTTCTACTCTTCAACTATCTGAAGGAATGTGTTGAAAAGTCAAGAACTACTGGAATTGAGACCAAGAGGTCTATCTCCTACATTCCGTATGGCAGGCTGCTCTCAGATATCTTCACTCAGAATAAACTGGTCAAGACTTTGTCCGACCTTGGACTTCATGAGGATCTGGCTATGTTCATTGGAGATGCTCTCAATGGGACTAAGTTGAAGAGAATGCAGATCAATGACAAAGTTCAAGTTGAACCTGTTGAAGAATCATCTGATGAGGTTCGTCAGAAGAACCACCCTATTGATGACTACCCTCTCTGGTCTAAGAAGGATAATCCAGCCAGCATTTTGGAATATGTGAGAATGCTCAGAAGCAAAGGAGATCCAATCACTCTCGAGGAATTCATCAAGAGTCTTCCTGATAGTCCTCCTGAGGTACCAACAAGGAGGTCCAAGAGAACAACCAGCAGCAAGCCTTCAGATCCCAAAGGCAAAGGGATTCTGATAGAGGAGACCAAGAAGATAAAAGCAGCATCAAGATCTGTAGTCATCAGGGAACCAATTCCTGAACCCTCTCCTGAAAGAACTCCAGTGGAGTCACCTCAAGAATCTCAGTCTGATAGCTCTGAGAGCTCCATGGATTCTTCCACTAGAACTCAAGAAGAAGAAGAGGATTCACCTAGAAAGGATGTCAAGAGGAAGGCTGTCATAGAAGAATCTTCTGATGAGGAAACCGAAGATGATGATGTTCCTCTGGCCAAGAGGCAAAGAATTCAAGCAATCCAAGTTGAGGAAGAAGTTGAGCAGGATGATTGTGAAATTATCGAGAATGTGCTCCAAGTCATAAGGGAATCTGCAGAAGCTGAAGAATCCACCGATTCTAATGTAGAGCCCATAGGCAAGAGGATGAAACTGCCTCTGAAGGGTCCACTTCAGAAGAAGGAGTCAGAACCAAAGCAAGCATCTGAAAATGTTGCCGAGGTACAAAGAGAAAGGAGATCCAAGATAGCTTCAGATCCTGCAAGGACTGCTAGACTCACCAGATCTACCATACTCAGAGATTCAAGTAAGGAACTTACTAAAAGCATTAATTTAGATTCTGCTTTAGTAGTTATTCCTGAACAACCTGTACCTATATCTACATCCCTGCCAACATCAACCCAAACAGTTCTACCTCAAACAGAACCTCAAACACAAGCTCCCCACTCAAACATCCAAACTGCTACCACTTTCATTCCATCCATCCCAATTCAAACCTCTTCCACATCCACCACCACTGAGTCTGTACCTCCTTTCAATTCATTCATCAAAGGTATCGCTCAGAGTGAGGCCACCTTGAGGGACTTGGTTCAACAATTCACACCCAAACCTCCATCCACCTCAAGAACTCTTCTGATAACTGAATCTGGAGAGATCCCTGCTGAGAAAGACGATGAAGATGAGGATGTTCAGATTCTAGAACCTCCCTTCAATGTGCAACCTATCCAGCAGGTAGCTTCCTACTTTGAAGATGTGCTCCCAGATGTTGTTGCTGAGTCCTCCTATGTATCCTTGTCTCACAACTCCACAGTGAACTCAAGAGATCTGAGTTTCACTTCACCTGAGAAGACTGCTACATCCAGGCAAAGACAAGAGACCATTCCTGAGATTGAACGCATGGATGAATCAGATCATTCTGGACAAGGAAAAGCTCATGTGGATGAATCAATGCCTTCAGGGCAAATGAGAACCGAAAGTTCTAATGCATCAAGTTCTAATGCAACCAACACTCCTCAGCCAATCATGGATCTGGCACTCTCCTTCAGACCACAAAATCTCATTCAGCTCATTCAGGAGTTCTCTGATGAAGCAACCAGAAGACTGCAATGGCTGTATCAGGTACCTGACAATCAATTTGATGCCTCTCTGGTTGATGGTATGTGGTCTTCCTTCGGACGATGGTCAGAAAGTAGGGCTTCTGAGATTGAGAAGCAGCTTAGCAGAGAGAAGCGTCTGAGAGTTCATGATGCCTCAGAGAGAGCTTATGAGCAGAGGCAGAGGGTGTTACACAGGGTTTGTGAGCCCATGAGAAGGGCAATGGCTGCAAGAACTCATGTTGTCTCTGAACGTACCTCAGAAGATGCTGATATGATCTCAGCAGAGGTTGCAGAGGACAGTGCTGAAGAGATCATTATTCATGAGGCTGCAGAGGTTGATGAAGTTCAGATGGAGATACCTACTCAAGCTGCGGCAGAAGTTCAGGCACATGTAGATGTTCCTATTCAAGCTCCAGAACCAGCTCCACATCCGGAAGTTGCTCTCCTGGCTGCCAGAATTGATAGGATACAAGATGATCAGCAGAGGCTGTTTCAGATGGTTGAGCATCAAGGACTTATTCAGAGTGAACAAAGTCGGCAGATTCAGGAATCTTCAAGCAGAATGGAGAATATGATGAAGTATTTGATCGAGAATCTTCCATCTTCATCAAAGCCCTGAACCCCTCTCATCTATCTTTCATGCATAATTTATTTGCTTTAATTATCTGTGAACTTATTTCATGTTTGATCATGTTTAATTTTGCTACACTTATTCAATGCACCATCCACTTCTTTTAGTAACTCACATGCATTTATGATTCGATGAGTTTTATGCATGTTTTTCTGTTAATTCCCTTCCTTATAATCTGTTGCTTTCCTTCTTCTCCATCACAACTCAACTCAATTCATCTCAATTCAATTCATTCCCTTCTCAAACCAAAAATGACTTCTATTGAATTGATCTCTGAACTCAAAACTCTGGTATTTGACCAAGTCTTTCCCTGGAGTGTTAATCTCTCTATTTCTCAAATCTCTCAAGCTCTTGGGAGGATTGAAAATCTTTTAGACTGTTGGCTGACATCCCATCAGACTCACTGTCTTCAAAATCTTCAGGAAGTTCTGAACGACCTCCTTCGCCTGGCCTCTCGCCGGAAGGACCTTGAAGCTCAGTTCGAGGGCATTTGTATGCTTCTTGAACATGAAGAAGATCAAGAAGAAGCAGGTCAGGATGCTGCCTCCACTCCTGCTATCCGTGAAAGTGAAGCTCTGAAGGAAGAAGTGGCTACCCAGTTAGCCTCCATTGATCAGGACATTCGTCCTTTGCACCTTCAACTTCTCTCTATGAAGGAGTCTCGTGCTTTCTTATGTATCTAGGACTTGTTCTCCCAGTCTTTTCTATCCTCTGTACTCATCCTCGCTAATTAATAATAACAAGCGTCTTATCTGCATTACTTCCTTGATTGTTATTGTTATTGGTTGTGTTTTTCACTCTTTTTGCTTATGACAAAAAGGGGGAGTACATAAAATGTTTTTTGATAAACTTTTAACTTTGCTTATATTATATAAAACCAGTAGAGGAGAATAAGTATCAAATACTTATAGCACATAGATATTGTCGCCTAAAACAAGGAATACATTTTGTCCAATTCTGAACTTATATGCCTCTGACGCCTTATTCCAATACACCTGGACAATACTCTATGTTTCCATGTGATCTACGCGAGTTCTGAACCATCAAATTCTGATGAGTATACATCCTTCTACGCGTATCTTCCGATCACATCACTAAGACTCTGAATCTAGACTCTTCATCATCTCATCAAGTCATAGATTCAGGGGGAGTCAAGGGAAAATCCAACTCAGAATCAAGTGCAATCCTAGATTCAGAAGGAGCAACATAAACCGTTACACAAGGATAAGTTTAAACTCTGATCTCTTCTCTCTTGTGTATTCAGTTTATTGATTAAGAATTGTTCATCAAAATACTTGTTTTGTCATCATCAAAAAGGGGGAGATTGTAAGATCAAGGTTTGATCAGTGGTTGCATCTCTATATTTTGATGATTACAATTAATTTTTGTGATGATGAACAATTATGGTACTCTAACGTTTGTCTCTTCTAGCTGTGACAAACAGGTTCTGATTCTGACCCAAGCCGATTCATTCAGAAGAAGAAGAACCAAGGGTTACTAAAAAGAGAGCTCTAAAGCTTACCATGTTCGTTCAGAACAGTGGAAAATCTTTCAGAAGTTCTGAAGATAGAAGCTCTCAAGAGGTACTGAAGAACCGGAGTCAGAAGCTCTGAAGACCAGATGTTCCAGAAGGAACGGTCCTGAAAGAAGAAGACTCAAGTTCTGAAGACCTGTAAGAAGTTGGCTCTGAAGACCCAAGTTATTCTAGCTCTGACGTTCAGAAGTTCTGAGGAACTTGTTCAGAAGCAGAAGTTGCAAGGTCAAAGGATCCAAGCTTCCGTCTGACTCTGATCAGAAGCTTCACCAACGTCCATCTGAAGCACTCCAGATCATAAGTCAGCTGGTGAAAGGACAGGTCGCTGTCATAGTACACATCATACAGTCTCAGTCTGTCCGCCACCTACCTCGTTCAGCCTAGTAGTCTGATATTACAAGATTGCCACTCCAACGGGCAAAACCCTAGCAACGGCTACACCATATGCCTTGGAGTATATAAGGGCTGAAGATAGAAGAAAGAAGCTAAGAAACTTTGCTGATATTCTGGAATTTATTCGAACCAATCTCTTAGCATTATTTCTTCACTGTTCTTAAACATCTGAGTTTACCATTAGCTTTTCAGAAGCATTTATTGTAAACCCGAAACCTTTTACAAACACTTTGTAAAGTTCCTTAAGAGACCAAGGTTGGTCGGATCTTGAGAGGACTGAATCAAGGTTGATTTAGTGTTTAGCTAGTCTTGAGAGGATCGGTAGATCAGCTTCTTGAGAGAATACTAGTGAGGAAATCAGTGTACTGTTAGTCACTTTGCAGGTTGCAAGTGCAGTTGTAACATTCATTGATTTTAGTGGATTGCCTTCATCAGAAGAAGGAATAAATCACCTTCACGGGTAGACTGGACTAGCTTGAGCTTTTATCTCAAGTGAACCAGGATAAAATACGTGTGTGCTCTATTTCTTATTCTTTAGCACCTAGTTCTTATCCTCTAGTTTGTCAAAACGCCAAAAAGCGAAGCTTTTGTTTAAAAACTCTATTCAACCCCCCCCTTCTAGTGTTTTTCGCACCTTCATGAAGTTTAGCTTCTCACACAACAATTCAAAGCAGCGAATGAAACCCTAGGCGTTCGGCAAGAGCTGACACGGGGCGACATTTAAGAAAGTAAGTATGTTACAGACAAAAGGAGAAAAGGGGAGCTTCTTGAAAAGCTCGGTAAAAATATATCCATGAAGAAAAAACCAAGCGGGCGCACCATCGGCCCCTGAGGGTTTAAGGGTGACAACGTCATTATCATCACAAGGGGAGACATTTAGGGACAAATCATCGTTATGGCCAGTTTCAGGGTTTACTCTGGTAAAACCCTGGGCGTTGAGGCGATTATTATTCAAAGATTGAACGCTATTCCAAATGGAACGGAAAAGGCACTTATTATCCATGCATTTTTCACTGGTGCGCCAATCTTCCGAGATGGAAGGATTATCTGAAGAAAGGTGAGAAGTTATGGAGCGGGTTTTCTTGTTGGCAAGGTTTGAAGTGGAGGGCGAGTTGTTGGACTCGGAATCAGAATCAACCTGAATAACTTCTTGACTAACGGTGGTTCTATCGTCGTCAGACCCAGAATTAAGAGAAAGAGAGGAATAGGTTTGACCTTGAGTAGACATTTTGGGAAGCTTCATGGGAAGAAGATGAACAGAAAAAGCAAAAAATAAAGAGAAAAGAGAGAAACTGACCGAAGGTAAGCGAGGTAACTAGGAAGCAACGAGTTATGGTGGTCGGAGCAGTGGAAGGTCACAGGAATAGCGACGACTGTTGAGAACAGAAAGCTTCAAGATACTCAGAGTAAAACAAAGGTGAAAGTAAGAAGAAGTAAAAGAAAATAAAGGAAGAGACTTTGGGGTTTTATAGAAAAACTGAATGTAGAAAGAGAAAATAAGAGGAAACGACACGATCAATTTTGAACGTTTTCACGAAACGAGGCAATCCCTCGAATCCCGCGTGAAAAGACAGCGACAGTTGAATGCTAATGATGGCAACTTCTCGGTAATGGTGCAACGCTACACGAAACGGCACGAGATAAGTTAGACAGTTTGGGCGATTGAGAATAAAAGGGCGGTCTTGTACGTATTTTTTAAGACATGATAGCTCCAAAAGAAGCGAGGCTTCATGTCTTGTGGGCCTGTGAGCTAAGTCAGATAAGGCGAGTTGCTTCTATGAAGGCGGTATGGCTTTTTCGCTCCAATCATATGACATTTCAGCTCCAAGAGAGGCGAAGCTTCATATCTTGTGGGCTTGTGGACTGGGCGGTTCAGCACAAGCCCGTTGACCCGCCCAGTAAGACTAATGCCTTATGGATAAAGGCATGGGTCCCAGCAGGAAGACGTGGGCCCGGGTTACTTTGTCTTGTTTATATTTAGGGGTATATATATATATTTCTTATTTCGCATTGAGATTTGGGCCTTGCATGTAAGGCCCAAATCCATGAATATTCTAGATAAGGACCACTCCCACTATAAAAAGGGTGTCCTCACCTTGTACTAGGTACCTTTTTTATCATTAATGAGATAATTTCCTTATTCACACATCATATATATTCTTTTAGCTCTGCTAGGGTTTATCAAGGATACTTTATAACCATTGTTAGACCTTAGGACGGAACAGAAATTATTTAGTCCACTACCACAACCACCACCGCCACCACAGTCGGTGCCGCCATTGCTAGCACCGACTCCACCATCATAGCCAATTTTAACGCCATCATCACCGCCACCACTACAACCAACTCCACCACCCTCCACCCCCACCGACGCCTCTACCACCACCACCACTCTACCGCCAACAAGATTGTCAATCTCGAGATTACCTAATCTCGTGGGAGAGGTAATCTCACAATTAATCTCGTAAGAGATTACCTCATGTAAAAATAATATTTTTATACTCATAATAATGATGGAGTCACACTAATAGTACTAAAAATTATCCAAATTATCGAACAATGACAATTAAAACCATGCATAAAATGACCAAATATCAAAATCTAAGATACGTAAGTCTTAATAAATTTACATAACTTTAATACAAGTTATGATAAACTTAAAAACAATAACACATAAGTCACTAATCATCATCTCCAAATTTAATATCCTCCAACACCATTGAATTCAGCATCACTAGAATTATCATCATCATCACCATCAAGGTCTTCCTTAGATGAGATAGACATAGACCTTCAAGATTATGATAAAGGGACAACTTGTCAGGGTCCTCTAGAACTAATTCAATGACATCCTCGGTAGTATCATTCTCATCATCAATCTCATTCTCTTCTACATCTACCTCTTTAGCTATCCATTCATCATTAGATTGAATTCCATCAAAAGGAAGAATAACATTTCTAAGCAGATACAAACAAAGATCGATTAACAGAGAATCAGATATTGCACATAACATAGAATCATATATTAACAGAGAGTTAGAGATTTCACATAAGTTATAACAGAGATTAATATAAGAAGATGGAGGTCACAACCTGAACAAAGAAGTTGAAATAGAGAAGATGTAACATAGAATGTGGAATTACCTTGGCAGCCTGAAGTCACGAGAAAACTGAGGTCTCATTGAGAAGGAGGACGCACGACTTGCGTCGATGCTTTGCCGAGAGGAGGAGGTTGCATCGATGGCTGTGACAACGCGAGGGACGAAGAGGAAGGAGTGAAGTTGCGGAAGATGGAGCAACGAGTATGATTATGACCCAATGGTGGCTGGCAATGCGAGTATGGAGATTGATTTTGCTGAAAACCCTATATTGGTGGGTCAAATGCATGAAATTCCCATGTACTAATAAGTTTTTGATGTTCCAGACCAAGTAAGTTAATCTCGTAATCTGGTGTAATATTGGTGTAATATCGAGATATTACACCAGATTACAAGATATCTCTAGATCACCTGAAATCTGATTTCGTTTTTGGTACCTAATATCGTTATCTCGTAAGAGATATGTCTAGGGATTGAGTATTTTTATCTCACGTTACTAAAAAATGAATTTTAAAATACAAGTTAACAAATGTATATAGACTATAAAGTTGATTATAATGTCACCCCTATAAATATTCATAGCATCCCTATGTCGTTCCTTTCCGCGTGCGAATTGTATAATTTATCTTTCACTTATAAGTGTGATGCGTAATTGATTCTCGCGCTTTTGAATGCGATAAAATAAGGTGACAAGAAATTAAATAGGAGGGACATTAAAATCAATTTCCCAAAAATGTATAATTGGAGTAATAAAGCCATGAGGAAAAGGAAAAAGGCCATGGTGAGTGGTACCTTGATCGAACTATAAAATAAAGGCCCAGAAGTTCTTAACACACTGTTCTCTCCCTCCCTCATTGTTTTTAGCATCATCATCACTTGAGGGAGTGGAGTGATTTGAGTTGAACGCTTAACATCAATTGGTCCAAAATGTACCCACAGCAACAGCAACATCACCTTGTTCCCGTCACCAATTTGCAGCAACCGTACTATTCTGCAAACCCATATTTGATACCTTACCCTCACACCTCAGATTCTGCAATTCATCCTCCTGGCACCGACCCACCTGGAAATTCAACTTCTTTATCTGTTCCTGATGCCCAAACAACAGATTCTCAGTACTGGGTCGTCGCTGAACCCATCAGATATGATCTTGTTAGTCCCCTATTTGATCAAAGTTTTCAAATTTATAAACAAAATCAAATCTTTCTCATGTTATGTCATCTGGGGTTCTCACCCACTTTGCAATGTTTTTTGTCATTCTGTTTATTGATGTTCTTTTTACATTTCTTTTCCAATTATTATTGCTTTTATGTAAGTTGTTTAATCAAAAAAGCTTTTGCCTAATTTTGAAGTAGTTGATATTTTTTTTTTTTGTAGAATTTATCACTTGTAGGGGGAATGTGGAGTTCCAATATGTGGTGGGTGTTGAAATTTGTCTTAATCTTTTGGTTAACATGTTAGGAAGTGAAAGGAAAGGATGTAGTTTAGCAGTGGCATGATTGTCATAAGGATTTGAGTATCCTCCTCAACACTAACTTGGATGTCATAACCTACCCATGTCAGTTTTCATTTTGGTGGACTACCGAAAAGCTTTCTATTGATAAAATACCATGGATCTCTAGCTTAAAGAAGTAGAGATAGAAGCCAAATTCTTGGCAATCATTAATTATGATTTATGAGTGTCTTTGTATGCATGTTTCTTGTAGGTTTTTGTTCTTTGTTAATGTGATTCTTTTCAATGACAATTTGAGAAATATGGAAGGCAGAAGAAGAAATTGGAACCCTTTTTGATGATTTATTAATGGTAATGATTACAAAATATTTAATGTAAACTGAAATAGGAGAATTGCTATATATGTTATTGTTGTTAATATAGGATGTGATGTGTTCAAGTATATAAATCAGGGTGTAAAGTGCGGTTAGAATAAGAAATTAAGGAGGTAAACTACATTTTGAATTTAAATGGAAGCTTCAGATCTGCACTGTGGTTTTGAATTCCAATGCTTCTAATATGCAGGCTTCTGGTTCATCACATGTGACTCCAGTGGCGTCTGCAAGTTTGCCTTATGCATGGAATGGCGCATGGTCACATCAAGTTTTCACTAATGATGCCACGGTTGTGTTGCCTCATAAAACCAAAGTCACCAAAGCAATGCGATGTGAAGTTTGTAAAATTGATTGCAATACTGCAGATGTTTATGAAAAACACATATTGGGAAAGAAACACAAAAAAAAATTGCAGGTATGGAATAATCCCACTACTGCATTATTACCGGGACCCTCTCATGCAAATGTGCAAAGTTCGACAAGTGGTATCCAAGGACAAGTTCAAGTTGGGGCTGAAGGTGAGGAATTAGAATCTAAGAAACGGAAGGATTTGAGTGGTGGAACACCCATGGACTCCGTAAAGATTTGCACGGTGTGCAACGTTATGTGCAACAGTGAAGACACGTATAGCAAGCATCTAGCTGGGAAAAGGCATACGGCTCAGGTGAATTGTAAATTGAATTATCCTTTTGTAAGATTACATGCCATGTTGGGATTTGCTGTGTTACCTAATATCTATATTATGGTTGTTAGACGAGAGAGAGTGTGTATCAAACAGAGTTCTTTATCAAGAAACTACGCTTTCATTGACTAATTGAATTACAAGCATGACTCTTATATATTAGGCCCACTTAGTTATTAACGGCATTTCATGTTTTTACGCAATTTAGTTTAGGAATTAGAGACTTAACTTCTTGGTTACTAATAGGTACTCACACTCTCACAGTTACGGGTCAGTTAGGGGTTACTAGTTGGTTAGTTGGGGTTAGGAGTTAGTTACAGAGTGAGTCTATAAATAAGTGAATTAGAGAGAGAATAGGGGATCTTTGTATTAATTTTGATATTGGGGTTTAGGGAGAGCATTGGATCTCTCTTTGGGTTAGGGAGAGTGTTTGGTATCTCTTTGCATCTTCCCCTAATTCCTATTTGGGAATTAAGGTAATATCAGTTCTTGGTTGGGTTCTGTCAGACCTTGGCTTTTGTTGGTACTACTATGTTTTGTTTATGATACCTATGACTTTTTAATGTTAAATATGGCTGGCATGAATTTTTTATTTTTTCAACCTTTTATATGTATATAGTTATAGTATATAAACTATACAAAAAAATTAGTATAGCAGCCGGATTGCTATGCGCTATACCGCTATAGCATTGTTGGGGTCGGCCACTACACTCCGCTATCCGGGATTGACAACACTGATTTTTTCTTGTATTCAACTTATTCTAATTGAAGCAGCACATTAAACAGTGACCGAATCGGTCTTCTTTCATTTTGAAAATTCTCGATCTTCACTTTTGCTGCAAGTACTGTAGTAATCATTTGTGTCTTGAATTTTATTCAACAACAACCAAAACCTTTTCAGCTGAGTGAGGTTTGCTGCATGGATCTAGTGATGACATAATGTCTTAAGTAACATTAATTAAGTCTAATGATAGACCATTTAGCTCTAAATCTCTCCTAATAGTTTAATCAATATTTGTTTGTCTCTGTCTACTATCCTCCTAACCAGATTTCATTTGTCTAATCTTCACAACTTTTGAAGAGTCAAATATGATAAATTTATATCTTAACATTGATAGGCCAATTAAGTTAGAGATTAGTTATCTGGTTTTTGAATCTTGATGAAACAGTGAGGACCTGATGCTGACCATTTACGAAATTTTGTACTGTAACTCAATTTTTGTTGGGGTCCAATTGAATGGTCTTATAATTCGGGTTAGTCCTAACTGAGACCCACATACTCAATGCCTTAACATTTTGGGTGGAGATGCAGTGTCCAGTTTTCTGGCCAGCTTGTATAGCCTTTACTCATGGTTGCTTGAGAAATGAGAACCCCTATCTTCCCAACAAGGGGCATCAGAGCTGCGACCATAGTGACGACTCCTTCTATTAAAAGTCTTTCCTAGAGACCTGGAGGTCATGAGGCGTGTCCCGTTGATGTGATGCGAGGGAACAGGGGTATAGTAATGTGGTGGTGACTCACTTGAGGGGGAGATTGTTGTGAATACAAGTGTGAATTTAGATACTCACATTAGTTAAAAATGAGGTAGTTGAAGGCAATATTAGATAAGAGGCCCACATACCCAATACCTTAAGGCTTAGGGTGAAGATGTGCTGTCTGATTCTCTAGCTGTCCTGTACAATCTTGGCTTATTGTTGCTTGAGCTCCTCCTATATCTCGAACAAGACAAGGTATGGGACTTGAGTCCCACATTGGAAGTATTATATTTTAGTGTGAGGTTTATAAGGCATTGATCTGCAAACAAGCGGAGGCACTGGTAGTGACGCTGGCATTGCATTGCTCGTCCAAGACTAGTCAAAGGTCTAGTGCACTGCATGGGCGTCAGGGTTGCAAAGCATGGTGAAATGTTAGGATCGTATTGCATGGTATGAGACTTGAGTCCCACATTGGAAGTATGAGATTCTAGTTTGGGATTTATAAGGCATTGGACTCTTCAACTACAACGACTAGCTTTTGTGGTATGGTTCTCTGAAGGTTCTTATCTATTTTTAAATTTATATCATGTTTTAATAATTGATCTGCTGTATTTTGTAGTGAGTTGCTTGATTGGAGATTGCTTATTTCAATTAGATTTTATTTTTAGTACTTTCTTGCTGTCATTTTCTGTGGTTGTATTTCTATAAATAGATCAATCAAGCTGTTGTATTCAATAATACGTACATTTGCTAAGTTGCACATTTGTGTATTGCTTTACATGTTGATCATCCGTAGGTTGGCTTGATGAATAATAATGGGATTGGTCCTTCTGTTGCTGCATTCAAGCGTCGAAAAGCTCCAAAGAAAATACAGGTTGCTCAATCAGCATGGTGTGAAGTTTGTAAGATTACTTGTGACACCAAGGATATGTATATTATCCACTTATCTGGGAAGAAACACCTGAAAAACTTGGAGAAACTGTCAAAACCAGAAACTGGTGTCGGTGCCAGTGCCGCACCTGCAAATCCAATAATCGGGCCACTGGAAAAGCCAGGTTCTGATAAACCAAGAAAGGCACCAGAAATGGATATTGAGACAAAGAAACGTAAAATTGTTGAAGGAGGGGCTGCAGAAGCTGCTGTTAGATTGTGCGATCTATGCAACGTGGTGTGCAACAGCGAGAAAGTTTTCAATACTCACCTTGTTGGACATAAACACGCTGCTATGGTGAAGAAGAAGCAGGCAGAGTCAAGCACTAGCTGATGTGGTTGATGCTGCCATAGTGGAGAGACTGTGCTGTTGTTATAAGTTACAACTGTTCTTAGTTGATATTTAAGAGTACCAGAGGAACTCACAACAATTTGTGATTTAGAATATAAATGTTTTTAACATCCGAGATGCATGGAGGTTCTGCAAAATTGATTTCAGTAGCAAAAAGGTTTATGACAAGCACATATCAATAAGGATAACTACTTACTAAAGTTTACATACAGGGCTTCGACTTTCTACCATAAGCTGGTTGAAGTCTAGATTTTTGTTCCTCATCAAGGTATTGAATTCTTCTTGGATGATTTGATGCTAATGTGGCTGAGCAAGAGCCTGAGTCACAATGGAGGGTGCTGCAGTTCTCAAACAAAAATTTTAGAATTCGATGAAGTAGCAGCCAGCGCTGAAGGACTTTGGTTTTAGAAATTCCAACTTTGGATCTATTGATCAATAGGATAATTGTTCACAACTTCCACTATAGTGGTAAATTGAGAATGCACTAGATAAACAATTGTTGGTTCTAATAACATGTGATAGAATCAAATTATGACTGAACATGAAGGTCACCGATGGTCATGAGAAGTGTCAAAAGGGCATTTTTAGAATTTAAATAAAAAAAAAACCAATAGGGTATAAATAACATTTTTGGTTTGTGTAAATATCAACCCCTAAATTTATTTGGTCATAAGGGGGCATAGGTGCCCAAACATTAAGACAAGCTTCCTCATCCATCCAATACTGTACAATATTTAATACAATTACCATCGCCATTTTGTATTGGGTTAGAATGTTCCAATTAGATATTAAAATAAAATGTAGAAAAGATCGTGGACTTTAATTGGGTTTGGCCACTCTAAATTTTTTATTTTTGGTATACACCCTTATTTGGAAAACAATATGGAGGAATAAACCCCTGCCGTTACTTTTACCTAACGGATGCTGACGTGATACATTTTAGAGGGACCTAAATCAATGTGACTTATAATATGTGATGGAGAGACAATAATAATAATAATTGAGAGTGACTTTCAATACTCCCCTATCCATTATTTTTGAGTTAATTTTTTTAGAAAAAATGTGACTTATAATATGTGATGGAGAGACATTTTTTGTTAAATATGTTCGGAGTCTTTGAACTATAGTGAAAATTTGGTTTTTTTTTTTTTTTAGAAACGAAAAAAAAATGGTATTCCTCCCTTAATTAAATTTTCGTTGTTTTTGGTCCTTTAACTTATAAAACCGTTTAATAATAAGGGGAGAGAGTGAGTCAAATTACCAAAAGTCTATGGCGAATTTAAATTTTCTCTTGTTCTGGCTGCGCATGTTGCTGTGACTTTTCTTAACGCGATTTTGTGCATTTCCATTTCCATTTCCATTTCCAAAGTTGAAACTATCAAACTTCAAACCAACCAAGCCTCTTAAATTTGTGTCCTTTCTCTTCTTCTTCCTTCAATTCAATACATTCATAATCACACCAGGTACTATCTCTCTTCCTTGTTATCATCTTCATCTAATTCTCAGCTTTTCACTTCAAATTTCACTTTTTTTCATCTGGGTTTTTGCTATCCTTGTTGATCTCTTGTTATCTATATTTAACTGTATAAATTTTGTCTCTTTTGAGTTGGTTTTGTATGTTGACCACTTCAAAATTCAATTTTGATGAAAAGGGGTTTGCTTTTTTGATAAGAACTTTGATTTGATATCTGGGTTTTTTGCCAACAGTGATTGAGTATCTTGATTCCTTGGCTTGTCTTTTCAGGTGGGAGTATACACAAGATCATTGTTTTTTTAAGGTAGAGACTAGAGAGAGAGAGAGAGAGAGAGATAATGGTTGGTTCAAAGAAATCACCTTTGAAATATGCTAAGCCTAGCTCAGTTGACCCTGTCTCTAAGCATAAAAACCCCTTTGATTCTGATGAAGAGACAAAAGATAACAAAAAACATGTTTCTGGACATGGTCTAGTTTCAAGAGAGAGTAACACCAACCCCTTTGATGATGATTATGCCAGTGGCCACTCTTCATCATCTTCTTATGCTGTTTCATCAGCCAATAATCCAAACAGGTACAAGAATGGTTTCCGCGATTCTGGGGGGTTGGAGAGTCAATCAGTGCAGGAGTTGGAGAACTATGCCGTGTACAAATCTGAAGAGACTACAAAGTCAGTAAACAACTGTTTGAAGATAGCTGAGGAAATAAGAGAGGATGCTACCAATACATTAGTGATGCTGCATCAGCAAGGCGAGCAGATTACAAGGAGTCACGATGTTGCTGCTGATATTGATCATGATCTAAGTCGGGTATAGATCTTGTTATTCCCGTGTTAGTTATGTTCCATTTGGATACACATCAAAGAGCGCTTATTGAAGCTTCTCTATTAAAGAAAGCACTAGATAAGCTCCAATAAGTGATTTTTGGTCTTATCCAAACGAGCTTTTAGTGCTATTGTGTCAGGGTCTCCTTTATGGGCATTTTCTTCATGCTGTTTTCAATTGATATTGTGGACCAAATTTTAACTGTCTATTGCTGTTTACAGGGAGAAAAGCTTTTGGGAAGTCTTGGAGGCATGTTCTCCAGAACTTGGAAACCAAAGAAGACAGGCACAATAACTGGCCCTGTTATTTTTGGAGGTTAGTATTTTTTTCTCTCTATGACCTTTTTGATTTTAATAGCTTTGGGATGCATGATAATGATATTATGTGCATCATGATAACAGCTGATCCAGTCAGAAGAAATGGCAACCACTCGGAGCAGAGAGAGAAGTTAGGATTGACTTCTTCAGCTCCTAAAGGGCAGTCAAAGCCGCGGAAATCACTTTCTGAGCCAACAAATGCATTTGAAAAAGTTGAGGTTTGTATCAACTTGATGAAGATTAATTGTTGTCTGAAGTCATGAACATAACAATGATTCTGTCTCTTAATGCTTTAACATCTGATATATATCTGAATAAATGCATGTTTGGAAACTCGTTTGGAGCCAAAATCATGGTAGATTGAAACAAAAGCTGAGGGAAGTTGCTTCTATCGACCCTAAATTTTGGCTTCATTGTGGTTTTAAAACGAGTTTCCAAACATGCACAAAGCACCAAGTAGTTTTCTACTATTGTTCGGGCTCTAATGAGTAATGGCCATTATAATTTTGCAACTCTCCTCATATTTCTCTCATTAACCACCTATACTTTCGACTGACCATTAGCCTGACCTGGATACTGTAATTATAATTTGTGATACTCTCCTTTGCATTTGATTGATATACTTACTATTGTTAAATTTAGCTACTGAACAGAATGTTCTGAAACAGGTTGAAAAAGGGAAGCAAGATGATGCATTGTCAGATATTAGTGATCTCTTAGGAGAATTGAAGGGCATGGCCATGGACATGGGATCTGAAATTGACAGGCAAGTTGATCAGATTCTGTGTTTTCGCCAATTTACCTTCGTTAGTTTAACTAACTGATATTAATGATTGCTCAGGATGTACTAGTTGTGTAATTAAGTAGAAGTATTTCACTTTATTAAGGATATCATTATTTATAGTTGCTTTTGGCATCGTTGCAGGCATATCAACGCCATGGATGGTTTTGACAAAGATGTTGAGAAGCTGAGTATCCGTATGAATGGTGCTAATCAACGCGGTCGTCATTTACTTGGAAAAGCACACAGATCATGAGATTTGATTCCAACTTTTGCTATTTCATTCCTTCCCCCTGCACACACATGCTTGTTTATTAAATTGAGGGGGCATTGAGCTTTCTGGAAAACTAGCTTCAGATATTATAATGTACCAGCTTGTGAATTTTGTTTCTGAAATATAGTATTGATTTGAGATTGTTTATGAGCAAATTATCAGAATGCATGAGATATCGGGTTATGGACCACAATTACAACAACGTAGGAATAGCGAGCAGAAAAATTAGAAACTTATGTGGAGGCGTGAAGATTTTATGAAAGCATGTACATATGGTAAAAAGCAATTTGATTCCTTGATGTTTTTAAAGCACTCTATTTTGGTCCTTTAAAAATTAACATGGTCTTGTTTTAGTTCTCAATTTTTGTCTTCTTGGTTCTAATATGAATTGATATGTTCGACATTTTACAGGACAAGTGCTGTAGCATAAATGTTAGTACTTATACCACATTTTTATATGGATTAATTTACCATTTTGTTATCTTATAAGTCTATCTTGTTCAGTTAACAAATTATCACATCATTCTTTTAATTGACTTGTGAATCCTTGAACAATAATCATTTAAACTATGTTGACAACATTCTCTCTCTCTCTCACTCCCTCTCCTCTCTCTCTCTCTCACATTAGTTATGCAAAACTTGAAAGTGACGCAAATTATTGTTGAGAGTGCAAGTGATTGAGTCCCATAAATCCAATGTCTTAAGATTTTGAGTAAAGTTATAGCGTCAAGTTCTCTTGATGTCTCGTTTTCTTGGCCCATGGGCTCCCTCTGTCTCCTCAGTGAAAGGTATCAGAGCCAATGGTTAGTGTGACTATGATGACGACTTCTCGTAGTGAAAGTCCTTCGGGCGGTGTGGTCAGACAAATATATGACCCTAAACCCAATGCCTTAAATCACTACTGAAGAAGAATGAAACAAAATCACTACTTTCCCAAAGAAAATCAAGTGTGAAACAAATAACTTGAACCAACAATTTATTCACAAGTTGATGATACATCTTATGCCTCTTCAATATTAAACTATTGCAAAGCTTGAAACTTTCGAGTAACAGCTCACGAATACTTACAATTACCATGAGAGCTTGCAGTTGCATACTCCTAGTGCCTAGTTTACAAGATTATAGAAAACTAAAGTTTTCTGTGTCTAGCACATGCTGGAGCATCAAAGTTAGGATAAACAATAAATGCAATGGACAAAGGAGCCATGTATATTGGAGATAGTACATTACTGCGTACTGGATCCAATGGTGGAAAATTTCCCTCACTTGTTAACTCCAGTGGAATACCGTTCAGTACCATGGTTTGGCTTCTAATGATGTCATCATGTGAAGTTAGGTGATACTCTTCCCTGTATGTTACTTCTGATCCTTTTGTTCCAACCCAAGAAAATGTCCTCTTAAGATGGTCAAAGAATGAGTTTCCTTTATGGGTGCTTTTGGTCACTGCATTTCCTTCAGCACTTGCTGTCACAGGGTTTTGAACATTGAGTATGAAATTAGTCTGGTTGCTCAAGTTGATCAACAGTAACGTTACACCCACCTGTAGAATGAAATTGATAAGAATCTGATGAATGCTAAAAGAAATATTCAGAGAGCAGACAATTGTTTAGATAGATGGCTATCATCTAATCTTAAGTCACAAGATGTGAAGCTCAACTCCCTGCAAATTTCACTTTAATTAAAAGAGTTGCTAGCAAATTGGAAGTGAGTGACACAAAATCAACCTTTGTTCGAAGTTTTCACACATTCATTATCAAACAAAACGGAATATAATGTCAAAAACTCTAAAAGATCTACAAATCAAGAGATATATATTCTGGGACAACAAGGAAGTCTGATTAGATAGAATGTAATATGTGAAGATTTGAATCCAATTTCAGTTTTTATAGTAACAGCTTAAATTAGACTGGACACAAGCTATCTGGTTCACTGTTTGTTTGTGCTATATGTATTTTGCTATTTTATGAGTAATTTTCGTTTTTCATCCCATTGATTATCTAACTACAGGTCTACAACAAACAAACACCTAATTAATTCTAAAGTCAAAATCAATTATGGAAAAAAGCTTTTGTGGGTACCAAAATTTATTCTGATGAAAAAGAAGAGGGATTTGGCTAACTGCATGGATCGTAGGCTCAAATCTCTATGTCAACATTGTACCAAAATACCAGGCACCTAGAAGCCAAATGGAAAACCCTAATTGATTAGGCATGAGACCAAAACTTCTAGCATGACCACAGAAGTATGGTGAAATGTTCATAAAATCATTCAGTGTTATATTCACCTTGGCTCTCCTATGAACAAATCTAAAATTCATTCTTCCATAAACTTCAGTGCATTCTAAGTTTCTAACCACTGCATATTCTTTTTTCTTACTGTCAAATTTACATATAATATATCAGCATGTTAAGCTGCATATGATGTCATATCAGCTTTAATTTCTTAATAATTGGAATGCTAATCAAACATCATATACATAAGAGTGAACTCCAAATTCACGTCTCCCTATAACATTATATTTTCCATACAAGTAGAAATAAATTAGTGCACTTACGCTGTCTTTTGAACAATGGGCATAAGTGCGTAAAAAGGGTGAAGAAATATCATTTGAAACTGCAAGAACCTTCTTTCCCATCAGCCGATGCCACAAAAGTGCACTATCGGGAAAAAAAGATGAGAGTCTAGGATTAGATAATGTTAGGTACCAGAATAACAACACTATGACTGAATGAAACTGAGATTGATGATCACTGAATCCTCTGGAAATACCCAGAAACAGTGTTTAAGGAATTACAAAATAACAGAAAGAAAAACAAGATAAGCAAGAGCAATTTCGAGAGTGCTCTTTCTCTCCCAAGTCCTATGCCAAATTCTGCCTAAAAAGACTCTCTCTCTCCATAACTAACTTATATTCTATCAGCTGGTAGCAATGGTCCCCTCCTCATCATAGGATGCTGCCACCTCACCAGATAGTACTAGGGAATATTAGCTTCTAGAATGTTGAATCATCATGTGGTCCATCTTGCTGTTTGGGCCTCCTCTCATAGACTTTACCAAACCTGGGCCTAATGCTTGGGTTTGCAACAGATATGTTCAACAAAGATATACGAACCACCATAAATCTTCAAGTACCCTATAATGAAAATAAAAAGTACATATATCTAGTCTCTTTCTCTCTTCAATTTTTAATTTATACTTGCCTGTAGTAGTCAGGATTGGGAGTGAGGGTGGTGGTATTGAGAAGGCCATAGTTTCCTCCAATTAAAGTCTGTCTGCAGTAAACTTTAGTCCCGTAGCTGGATGCAATTCCAAGTTGATCTAAGTACCTATGATATGAGTCGTTTAAATTTTCCAACTTAAAAGTTAAACACAAGTAATCATTTTGCTAATTAAAAAATCATAAATGCTTCTTAGCAATTAAAAAATATGAGCAGAAAATGATGGAGGGAATGAACAACCAGTATTACCAAAAGCTGTTCAGAAATGTGTTAGAAACAAAGCGGCCACCACTGTTGTATGCCCCACCAGCTTCTCCTACCCATGCAGAAGTCCAAGGACCATGTTTTTGAATGGTTGCTGAAAGATTGCTGAAAATATTTTCAACCTTGCTCAAGCGCTCAGGATCTAAAATCTTCCTTTCAAGATGCTCATCACTACCTGAAAAAGAGAGATTAAATTAGGAACAGATTAATTTACCAAACTATAGTATAAAGAATCATGTATGACAAGCAAACCTGGGCCCAAATTATATAAATGATGACTTAGAACATTGATTATGCCTGAACCCGAAACCTGAAGAAGTTTGTCATACCACTCCTTTTCATAAAATCCCCCAGGTGCTACAAGTGAAGGTTTGAACTTGGAGCTCTCATATAAAACATCTAGAATTTGTTTAAGTTTTATCACGTCTTTACCATACTGTGCGACAGCAACACTTGCACCAATGCCCTTACCACTCAACTCATTGCCTACAAGCAGCATATGCAAGAATAAGGTCAAATTAAACATAAATGAGCATCAAAGTAACAAATAACTCTATCTAGTGTCCTACCAAGTTCCCAGGAATCAATCTTGTATCCTTTTGAAATAGTGTACTTTATAAAATCATAAGTATTAGTAGGGTCCCAGGTTCCTTCCCAAACATTATGACTAATCTGGTGCCTCCCGTGGAGCGCGTTCAAGCCAAATGTCACAATGGCCCTGCAAGTGTCAAATTCTAATTAAGTTACATCACAGATAATCATCCCTCCACCACCCCACTTTGATTTCTTGAACATAAATATGCTTATGCTAAACCATACATAGAGATAGTATAGTAAATCATGCACACACAGGCATTCAAATTCTTTTTTTTTGTATTTTCTTATAGAAAAAGAGGTTTGCAAGTATTTATAGGTCAAAGCCTGGATGGACCACAGCGGTATTCACTCTAACAAAAGCTATTGCTAATATTAACCAATCATGAAAGATAGAAGGACTAGAATGATGAACTTAAATGATAACAATAAACAAAGCACCTTATGTCTGTGATTATAAGGAAAAAGGAATACAATAAAACTATATATCATTCTATTTGCATGTTTTTTTTATCAAGGGTGAAAAAGGTATTAAGTATATGCAGCTAGAGAACCTATTATACCTCCAATGAAGGGATGTAAAGCTGGATTATACTAGAGGAAGCACAAAAAAAAAATAACAAATGAAAACTATCACTTGGTTATAGTACCCTAATTAAAAACCAAATTTTATTTTTTCATGTTTTTTATTTGGCTTGAAGGAAGAGGGAGGCGCTGGGGATAATAAGAATTTCAATGTTAAAATTCTCACCCTGTTTCATTGAAAAATTGATTCAGCTCATCCCACCTTTCCATGTGTAAACATCCCTTTGAAAATCCAAACAGTCCACCTTTCATCTTTTGAAATAGATGACAAGGATACTTCAAACTTCCTACATCATACAGCACCTGGTCTTGCAAAGAACCTCCAAGTCTTATCCTCAACGGCTTGAATGCTATCATGAAAACAATACTATCATGCTTAACAAAGCATTCCAAAGATGATTTGATAGAGCACTTATTGGAGCTTATCCTGTGTCTTTTTTATAAGATAAGCTCCTATAAGTGCTCTTTGGTCCGCATTCAAATAGGCTCATTGTAACTTTTATGCAGCCACAAAAAAAAAAGAATGCTATCAGAGTCATTGATCTTCTAAACCATATGGACCTAAGTAATTCAAATATACACACCTTGGATTGCTTTGGCAAGGAAAGGATGAGACAAGTCCTGAAAAATCAATCCACATTGAATTGAACAATTACTAAAACTGGTTGACTCTGCTTGCTAGAGTTCTAAATGGAGGATTTGGGGGGGGGGGGGGTGGAAGGGAAATATAAATTCTCAAGAGTGTTCATTTCAATACAAACTAATTCCAAAATACTCACCAAATTTACAACAGATGAATATCCCCAGGGGCAATGGTTGTAGTCACACTTATCGTGAGGCCACCAATCAATGGTGGCACAAATAAAGTTATCCCCTGTTTCAGCTTTTGCTTGAGCTCCATTTACGAGCAGCGAACCATGCTCGATATCTTCACTTAAAGTTAGTCGAAGAGAAGCCAAAACGAGTATCAATGCGAGGTGGAATCCCATTAGTGGATCAATTGTTGCAGCAGCATCCGAGGCCAACACAACTAATCCAAATTAACTGTAGTAAAACATAAAAGCTTATTTACAGACAGATCTTCTGAAGCGACATAATTGCAATTTTCTTTTACCTAAAATTTAGGAAGATATGAAATTGAGGCTTTAAACTAACACTATCTAATGAATCCATGTTTAAACTGGAAACTAGAAACCAGAAAATGAAACTATTAAAAGGACAATGAAGATTATGATTGCCCAAATTTCCTGAAATGTAAAAATGATAGATAATACCCATTACTTTAATTTATAATGTCCAATTACAATTTTAGCACAAGTAGATGGTAACAGTGAAAAGCAACCCAGGTTTCCTAAGATGGTGTGTCCTTTTCAATATCAATACTCATCATTGTGATGTAGCAATTGTGGCAATAAATTCATTTACCAGAAGTCAAAAACGAAAATGAGAGGTGCTTCTCAAAATTTTGAGCATTACAGAGTAAATATCAAAAGCCACAATTTTTTAAATGCCCACAATGACATATGCTTATTAAATCCATTACAATGGTCAATCAGAAACAGAACAAAAATAACGTAATCAGAAAATAAACTATGATCAATTTTTTTTTAATTATATTTTCATTCTTCAACACACTAAAACTAAACATAAGCAAAACATAGAATAATAATAGGTTGAATTCAAACTATAAGTCAAAAAAACCTTCATTTTTTATTATAAAAAGCCTACGGAGAGTTATTACACAAGCAGAAATAGATAGTTAGATAGATAATGAAAGATCTGAATAAGACAGATAAGAATTCATGAATCTCAGACCATAAATATTGAACAACAGGGAAAAAAGCGAAGTGGGTTTTGAGCTACCACCACTACTTCATGTGAAATCTAGAGCTACAAGCTAAAACAGGATTAGAAGAGAGACCCATGAGCCAGAAATAAAGAAGAAGAAAATGGGACAGAGAAGAGTAACGAACCTGAACCTCTAGAGATCTCGATTTGGGAGGTTCAATGCCATTATTGAGGAGAAGGTGTGGTGGGTCAATAGTGGCGGTGCTTTAACTGCTACTAGAATAAAAACAAAAGGTGATGTTCTTTTTCTTTTGTTTTCTTCTTTCTATGACTTTGAGTGTGCTCCGTATAAAGAGGTTTCTAGCTAGCTTAGCTCATTGTAATTGAAAGTTTACAGCGACTCATGTGGAGAAATCATGTTTTAATGATTAATCATAGTATCTAATAATGTGATTGATATTAATTACTATATGGTTATTGTATAAAAATAAATTAATTAGGTGGTGAATCTAAGAATAATGCAAATAATTAAGTTATAAGTTTAAAGATAATTGTTATTCTTACCCTCTCATCTAGTTTCACCATTTAAAATGGCGAAAAGATAAGAATACTTGTGAGGATGAGTTTTAAAGGTAATACAAACTTATGTGTGGTATATAGTTTTGGTGTCAATATGCTATTTTATCATAAGAGCATCAAAATATTATTATAGATAAGGCTAGCGTGCAAATATAGGGTGAAAGATTTTGAAGTGTTCAATGAGATTAGTTGTACTTATGAGGATGAGTTTTAAAGGTTAACTAGATTAAGAACTCGCGCATTGCGAGGTGGGTGAAATAATGCATCTTTCTTCTTCTCATGGAATGAATTTTTTTTTTATAAAAAAAAGTTTTTCTACCTTAATCAGCAACTCAAGTTAAAGTTTTTTTTTTTTTTTTAAGTAAGGAGTTGCTTTCTTCTAAACTTAGCTTGTTTGAATCTAGAATGGAATTATAGTTCTATTGCTAAATCACACATTGAGATCAATTTGAAAATATAGAGCAAGTTGTGATTTTGTTATGTGGAGAAGATGGTGGCTAACCGAAAAAACCAAACAATAGCCAACAGCTGCCATAGTAGGTGTGAAAATGTATCTTCTATCTGCTATGAAAATGTATCTCTTAAATAATCTAATCAGCTTTAGTGAGACACTGAGACGCTTGCTTTTGCTTTAATGGAGAACCATATTCTGTAGAATTCAATTGAGGGATATTTTCTTGCTTTCTTTTGATGGCAGCAAGAATGTTGTGTAATTGGATCATGATTATTTCTTCTATTTTTTTGAAACAATCATATGATTATTTCAATTGTAAAAGAAAATGAACCAGCTCAATTTTCGTCATCTAATCATTGATATAATTTATTTTATTTCTTTAATTATCAAATACATAAAATTAATTGTGAGAATTGAGGTGGTGATGAAATTTAATATGGTCAATATTTTTTTTACAAAGGATCAGTTTCCTGTCTAATTTGTTGTGGGAGATTGACTCAAACATCACACCATTTACACAGTCGAAAACTTTGAATAAAAATTGAAGTTGAAATTTGCCTAGATTTGGTACAACAGTACAAGTGAATAAAAGAAGACATTCCATTTTCAAACTTGAGAGTTAATACCACGGCTATATATCAAGAGTTCAAGACCCAAAAGAAACTCATTAAATTGATCTACTCCATTTTCACAAACAAATTAAAACAGAAGTTGCTTTGGCTTGTTTTTTATTTTTAGCAATGTGAATTACTTTTTTACTCTATTTCTTGTTTTCATAATTTCTTTTATAAATTCTTGAAATATAAATAAAGTAAAAAATATGATTTCTTTTGTCTATGTAGTAAAATTATGTTAACTGGGAACGAAAGAAAAAAACATTAATAAAGCACACCTATTTAATTCAAATAACCTGCTCCATACAAATGGTGTGCCCAGTGGGATTTTTTTGGGGTTAACTATGACTTTGGTCTCTTTAGAATGTACGAGTTTTTTATTTTCGTCTATCATTGGAGTAAAATTAGAAAAAATATCTATGCATTGAGAGAAATAGCACGGTTTTAGTTCTTGTCTAAGCAGGGACTCTGACCACTTTGTCATGTGTCCTACTATAGTTTATATGGGCATGTCACGTGTACAAATTAAGCTGATGTGACAACCAAATGTAATTTTTAGTTAAAGATTAATTTCTGCATGTATAGTTATTAATTAAAATTATTGATTAAAAATAAAAAATAAACACAATAATCTATAGTTTTGAATTCCTAATCTTAATACCTGATCTTAACAAAACGCCACCCTCTTCATTCAAGCTCTATTACAAACTCATCTTCTTCGTTCAAGCTCCATTAACTAGCCCAATGCCATCCCCCTCTCCTGCCTCCTCCATTCCCTCTTTTTGTCAAAGAAAATCAACTCAGGGAGAAGAAGAGCTTGGAGCTGAGGGGCTTTGGATCTCACGGTCAATGGTTTGGTTCACTCGGTGTAAAGGGAGGAGCAGCTCGTGGTTGTCATTGAGGGAGAATAAAAGGGTTTTTGGGGTTTCTTGGTTTTGTGGTTTCAGGGTTGGGGTTTTATCAGCCCGCTAGTGCATGGTTTTCATCATAGTAATAAAATAGGCTTAATTGCACTTTTGGTCCCTCAACTTTGGCCTTCATGCGAAAATCGTCCCCAAACTTTAAAATTAGTAAAAAAACGTCCCTAACGTTTACACCCGGTTGCAAAATTGGTTTTCCGTCCAATTGCATCCAAAAACTAACGAAATATTCCTCAAAAAATTAATTAAAAAATTTGGTCTCTAAAACATTCATCATCTTCATATTAAAAACCCAGAAATTCATCATCTTCATCCCATTTTTCCTTCATCTTCATATAAATTAGTAAATCAAAATTAAGCTTTCTCATCCAAAAATCATCATCATATATATCAATAAAAAATGGCTTAAATACTCTTTTGGTCCTTGAAATTGTAAAGGGAATCAAATCTGATCCCTGTAAAATTTTCGCATCAAATTGAGTCCCTTAAATTGTTTTTTTAATCTAATTAAGTGCTTTTGCTCAATTTTGACTAGTCAACGGTCCGGTGGAAAGCCTAGTCAGCTAAGGATGGCCACATGCACTTTTTTCACATCAATTTTAGTCCCTCAAAAAATATTTTAATCAATTTTAGTCCTTGTTCTTCCACCTTCCTCTTCCACCTTCTTCCTCTTTCTCCATAACTCAAATCCTTAAACCTATAAATTCAAAACCCTAAAAAAAACTATATGTTTATCACATTCACCTTGGTCTTCCTTTTGAATTTATGTGATTTGAGTTATGGAGGAAGAGGAAGAAGGTGAAAGTGGAATAGCATGAAGGTGGAAGAACAGAAACTAAAATTGATTAAAATACTTTTCAAGGGACTAAAATTGATGTGAAAAAATCCACGTGGCCGTCCTTAGCTGACTAGGCTTGCCACTGGACTGTTGACCGGTCAAAATTGAGCAAAATGAGTTAATTAGATTTAAAAAACAATTTTAGGGACCCAATTTGATGCGAAAATTTTACAAGGACCAGATTTGATTTCCTTTACAATTTCAAGGACCAAAAGGTTATTTAAGCCATAAAAAATTATTAAAGAATTAGAACATATTTGTTTATGTCTCAACAGAGAACAGAGGAAGGGGATGAGTTCGACTTATCTCAATTTCCCCAAATTAACCCAATTCTCAATCCATCAAATTAGGGTTCATCTGCTCATTTTCTTCCTGCTTCGGTTCTTCTCCTCTCCCGTTCTTCTTCTTCTTCTTCTTCTTCTTCTTCTTCTTCTTCTTCTTCTTCTTCTTCTTCTTCTTCTCCTCTCTCGTTCTTCTTCTCGCCCTCGATCTTCTCAAAAAACCCTAACAAATCTGTGAGCCAAACAAAACACTGAGCGAATTGCGAGACAATCGAGAGGGAGATCGAAGGGCAGAGAAAAAGGGTGGTGATTAATGGGGCTCGATGGTGATGGGGTTATGAGACGGCGGCGAGGAGCGGTGGTATCAGCGATGGTGCAGCGCGAAGATGGAGGTTCGAACTGGTTTCACAGTGTAAGACCCAAGATTTTAGAATTAAATAAATAATTAATTTCCAACTCACGCATAGGATTTTGTGTAAGCGTGAGGGGAACTTGACTTGTGTTTAATGTTTGGATTAGCGTTATGAAGAAGAAAGTTCAGGAAATGGTTAAGAATAGTTCGATAGTCGCTATAGGTTATAGCACGAGTTTCATTCACTTCCGCCTTAGGGCAAAAACGTTAGTAAAGGGCTAATCTACTCTTAAAGCACTGTAGAAACGACATTCAAAAATATTCAGAGGAATATAAGAATTTCTCTTATTCCTTTCCACGACAAGTGTTTCGACACGAAACCCTGGAATGTACGAATGATCGATTTCGATTCTCAGAGGTTTGCCGAAACTGAATCCCTGATAACTCAAGAACCTTAAAGTAAACTGTCGATGAAGACTTTTTCTATTCGGAGCTTCAAACAAAGATTCCACACGCGTACACCCATTTCTTTCGATGTTTCCAATCTTTCTTCAGAAGGAAGTTTTGTCATCCAACATCAACTGCAAAAAGTAACTTTTCGGGTTAAATCGATTAACACCGTTAGTGAGTCGTTTGCTTAAATTCCAAGAAACCTGTTTCGAGTTCTGAAATTCTGTCGCCGGATTCTATCTTATAATTCACAGAGGAATGTGCAGGAAAAATCGGAATCGCGAAATATTCATTTTCCCGCGTTTTCCATTTTCTATAAATAACTTGAAAAATCAAAAAAAAACATCACCACCAACACACACACACGGCCGAGAGCTTGAGGAGGAAGGAGGGGAGAATTGATTTTCGCCGATTCTTGTCTGATCGTCGGTCTGTTCGTTTCTACGCGTAGGCCTCGAGGTATTGATGCTTTTCCTTACCTCTGATCGTAAATTCTGTAGCTTTTCTCTATGTCTTTCTGTGCTCAATGTTTTGAACTTTTTGTAAAACTGTCCAAATGACTTGATTTCTCTGTCTAAACTTATTCCCTGCATGCCCAAGAGCATGTTTAGCGGATTACATTTCGCCGAATCTCGCCGAATCGCCGCTGAGCTTCAATTTTGCTCAAAATACCCATTTTATGCTGAGGTTCCGCTTTTTGAATCAAAAACTCTCGACTGAGCTTAGCGTCTGTAGGATTAGTCGTCATAAACGTCGTTGGTATCAACCTCATCCAATTTATTTTTCGAAATTCCGATTTTGAGTTTCCAAGCTAAAAATCTTGACCAAAATACCCCTATTCTAGTTTTCGATCCGATAATTTTTCTGAGAGTTTCCCTGACCTAGATATCGCCTAAGAATACCTAGGAATTGATTTAGATCGAAGAAAAAGTTCGGAAACCCTATTTTCTAAAGTGACCAAAACTTTTTGGAGCTGTGCCGTGTCCAAAAATAATTTTTTGGTTAGTGTGGCCTGAGCCATAGCGTAGCCTTCTCCGTTGTCGAAATTTTGGCTTTGGTTTCGTGTCATTCCGAGTTTTGTAGCTCAAGTTATGCGCGTTTTAGCAAACAAACTTCTGTTGTCAATTCGTGCCTAAATAGAAACTCTGAAGCTTTAAAAGCTTTCTTTCTGGTTTCGATTAGTGTTATTAGATTGATTACTTCTAGTAGGTCTTGTGTTGATGATTGTGTTTCCTTGTTCTAGGTTCGCAACTTCCATGCACAACTTCTACTCACGAAGGTAAGAGTAACTCAGTTTTAGAGCGTCTTTGAGTCTTGCCTGCTTTTATGGCACTGCCTGCGTTTGAGATGAAGATGTTTATATTGATTGTCATTGAATTATGATTATTATGCTGAACTGGGCAAATGTTTTCTGGAGGCTTCGGCCGAGTGAACTTATTGAGGCGTGTGTCTCCGTTTTCTGAGAGGCTTCGGCCGTTTACTGGTTTCTGTCATTGAACTGAGTTGGTATGCAATTGAGTTGATTTATGTTCGTTGATAATGGGAATAACATGTGGTTACTCTGAATTGATCATTTGATGGGCATTGTTGTTGACTGACTTGGCATATAGGCTTTGGTCCTTAAGTGACAATGAGGTGAGTGTGGTCCCGCGTGATTGTCCCGTCTTTCGAGACGTTATAAAGTGGCAATGAGGTGGGTGTGGTCTCGCGAGATTGTCCCATCTTTCGAGATGTTCTAAAGTGACGATGAGGTGGGTGTGGTCCCACGCGATTGTCCCGTCCATAGTGGCGCTAAGTGGCGATGAGGTGGGTGTGGTCCCGCGTGATTGTCCCGTCTTGTGAGACGATATTGATCGATCCATTTTGGTAGAAGCATATAGTCGCATTATAGGACACTAACATTCGATGGTACTGATGTTTGATTTGATGCTATATTGTTCAATGAATCGTCATTTAACTTGATATATGCTGTTAGTTTATTCATCACGTTATATGATTAAGTTCGAATAACATGTTTTCTCTTTCATATGTGGTAATGGCATGGAGTTAACCCTTTCTATTTGCTACTTGTTGTTTGGGCGCTTAACGCTATTAGGCGATGGAGATCATTCCGCCGAAGCTTAGCTGCTCGAGTTGGAGATCGGGTTGTAGGCGGTGGAGTAGAGGTGTAAGAAGCAGCTTTGCTTCTCTTATTGTGGACTATGTTTGAGTCTCCTTTTCTATATGAGAACTCTGTTATTAAAGCCTTGCTTCCGCCACTGTTAAAGTGCGCATGTTTATTCTGAACTTTACTTATGGTATTGTAAACTATTATTACTGTATATCGGGAAACATGTTATTTAAATAAAGTTATGATGTGTTTCCAACCCTATGGTATTTAGTAATTTTCAAAAAAAAAATACCCTTGGATTTTAGGGATTGCAGAATAGTCCTTAGACTTTGTTAGGTTACTTAATGTGATTCTTCAGTTGAGAAATTGGGGCGTTACACACAGCAACTATGTGAGAGTTGCTGCAATTAATGATGTTAGAGGTGTTGGGTGGTTATTTGATAAGCATTGTGTTCGGTGGTTAGCTTCCCCACGATATTATTTACAAATTGAATGACTTGGTTCTAGTGTTTGTGATCATCTTCAATTGATGGTTGATTTGAGATCTGAAATTGATGTTTGGGGTGGGGTTGATGATATTTTTGGTTTGCTTCTAGGTTTTCTAGAGAAGAATATGAAGATGATGATGAAGGTTCTCTGAAGAAGATGAACATTCATCAATTTCTAGGTTTTTGTTTTATTTTCTTATTTTTTTTATTAATTTTTATCCCAGAATTCGTTAAATATTGAATGGAATTGGACGGAAGACCAATTTTGCAATCGGGTGTAAACGTTAGAGACGTTTTTTTGCTAATTTTAAAGTTTGAGGACGATTTTCACAAGAAAGTCAAAGTTGGGGACCAAAAGTACAATTAAGCCAATAAAATATTAATGCCACAAGGACCGGCTAACTAGTAGTGCTTTCACGCTATTAATTATTGAGTTAAACCTGAAAATCGTCCCTGAACTTTAAGCAAGATTTAATTTTTGTCCCTCGCCGAAAAATCTTCCTAGAAACGCCCTCAGACTACCTTTTTTGAATGGAAACCGTCCTTGCCGCCGATTTACCTCCGGTCACCGTACCCAGTTGGCAGTTTTATGCCTATGTGGACATATCACGTAATTTCATTAAATGACGTGTTATTTTTAAAAAAATTAAAACTAAATATTTTAATTTGTAATTAAGCCCCCAAAATTTAAACTAATTAACCCTAAAATCTAAGCTTTCCTCCTCAGATAAAACCCCAACTAATAATAACTAATGGAATTAATTAAGAAATTACAATTGACACATATATATATATAGATTTGCCCAGAAATGTTCATCTTTCAACATCATCATCATCTTCAATACTCACCAACCCCTAAATGTTCAAGATCTAGAATAAACAATAAAATAAAATAATTAAGTCAATTTGAATTGTTGTCAACTATTATTCAAACTGCAATGCTTGGATATATATATTAGAAAGGCTAGGAAAACAAACAACGGAAACGAAAAAGAAAAGAAAAGGGAAGAACAAGGATAAAAAGAAGGATTTGGAACCAAGAATAAACAGTAAGAACATTGTGATTACTACTTCTTCTCCGTCTTGTTGCATGTATCTTCCTGTTCCAGTAATTTTCTTGATACAGATACAGGGACAAGGGTTTATAAGAGCTGGCTTCAGATCTGAATATTAGGCTCACATCACAGGCATAAAATTGGGAAGCAAACTCGCACCCACCATCCAAAAAGCAGAGGAAGAGTGCGTGCAGAGAGAGCAGGAAGCATTAGAGAGAGAGATGGAGTTGGGGTTGTTTTAGTTTTTCTGGGTTTGGGAATCGTTGAAAGATAGAGGGTTTTCTTCTTCAGAACCAAATCCCAATTCATCTTCTTCAAGCTTGCTCTCTAATATTCAGTTTTTAAGTAGTAATCAACTAATTAACCTTACTGAATCATTTTTTAGGGTTAATTAATTGGGGATTTTATCTCATGGAATGAGGGAAGCTTAGATTTTAGGGTTAATTAGATGATTATTAGTTTAGGTTAATTAGTTTAAATTTTGGGGCTTAATTACAAGGGTTAATTGTCTACTTGGTCCCTGTCTTTGTCTCGCCGTCTGAAGTAAGTCCCTCCCCGGAAAATTTGCAAATCTGGGTCCTCTCGTTTGCAATTTGTGTGGAGCAGGTCCTCGCCGGAGTCCGGAGCTCCGGCGAGTGATGATTTGGCTAGGTGACTGGATAAATGAGTCTGACGTGTCAAGGAAAAAAATAAAAAAAATAAAAATTTACAAATAAGTTTTAAATCCCTAATTCATCTTTCATTAACATGGATCTTCAACATGAGTGTTCTTGATCTAAAATTTTTAGATTGATCTCATCTTCATTTTCTTATTCATCTTCTTCATAAAATTAAGAATAATTTCTTCCAAGGAAGGTTCCAAATATGTGAACAGAACCCAGAAAACAAAACTTGTAAATCCTTGCGAATTGAACCCAGAATTGTTCCAGAACTGTTTCTTCAACAAGAGTTGTAAATCCAGAAACACAAGTCAAAATCCAGAAAACAAAACACCAATCTCCACCATAACCGAGCATACAAAAATTGAAAGGGGAAGAAAAGAAGAGCAGAAAACAGAACACAACAGAGAAACAAACACAGATGAAGAAACACGAAACAGATGAACCATCGAGACCTTCTTGTTCCAGTTTCTTCTTCCTCATCACCTCATCACCTCACTGCAACATCACACACAGAGGAAGAAACACCCCAGAAACCCATTCCAGAAACACTCGTAACCCATCCCCACCTTCACCTGCAACCCAACCCCACTCGTAACCCACCCCCACCTTCACCTGCAACCCACTCCCATCCCCACCCCACCCTCACCCGCACCCGCAACCCACCCCTGAAACCCATCCCTACCCAGAACCCATCACAACCCACCCCACCTCACCCGCAACCCACCCCCATCCCCACCCTCACTCGCAACCCCACCCTCACCTGCAACCCACCCCCATGCTGCAACCTCAACCGATGATTAACCCTTAATTTAATGCACACCTCCAGATCTAGAGATAGAGATTTGGGTGTTCAAAGGAGAAGACAGAGATTTGGATCCTTGATCTAGAAACTTAGCTCACCTCCAGATCTAGAGAGAAAGCCAAATTGTTAATTCAGACGTGGAGGGTTGATTTAGGTTTGGGATTGATAGGGACAGTGCCAATTTGATTATGGACCTGGAGTGTTTTTTTATTTTATTTGGGGGAAATTTATTTTGTTAATTAGTTAGTTAATTAGGGTTTAATTTTGTTAATTTGAATAATAAATCTGATAAGTAATTTTTTTAAATTTTTAAATTTTTTAAAAATCCATGTCAGCTAAGTAATCCCAGTCAGCTAGCCAAATTGCAAACGAGAGGACCCAGATTTGCAAATTTTCCGGGGAGGGACTTACTTCAGACGGCGAGACAAAGACAGGGACCAAGTAGACGATTAACCCTAATTACAAATTAAAAATTGAGTTTAATAGATATGCACTAACAGTGTAAAATAGTTTTACACAGTCATCCAATCAAAACATGCCACATAGGAGAGATAATTACATTTGACTTTAATTTTAATTAAAAGAATAAGATATTTTCTGATTTGGCGGAATTCAATTGGATGTCTGTGTAAAACTATTTTACACTGTCAGTGCATATCCATTAAACTCTTAAAAATTTTAGTTTTAATTTTATTTTTTAAAAAATAACACGTCATTTAATGAAATTATGTGGCATGTCTACATAGGCATAAAATTGTCAACTGGGCACGACGGCCGGAAGTAAATTGGCGGCAATGACGGTTTCCATACAAAAAAAGTAATTTGAGGGAGTCTTTAGGAAGATTTTCCGGCGAGGGACATAAATTAAATCTCGCTTAAAGTTCAGGGACGGTTTTCAGGTTTAACCCTTAATTATTTAAGCGAGTTGATTGCTTGAAACATAAACTGTATTAAATTTATATAATGTAACTAAAAGTAAACAATCAATGCACTATCCATAATCATAAAAGATAAACAAATCAAGTTCGACCGGGGAAAAGTTTGAATTATCCTCAATGGATTTCCACGATTTTAGATTGTCATTGACCAAGATTGTAGCTTTGGAATCGTCATGTCTTACTTATTAAGAAACAACTATATCACATCACCGCTCCAATCTAGCGCTTCCCGTGGTGCTACCTCTACTAGGTTCATCTCGCCTCTCACACTCAAGCAATGAATAAACTCTAATTAAGGCCAACCTAAATTATTGTACCAAAAAATGAAAAGGAAAAAAAGCCAATCTAAAAACAAAATTTGATACAGTAGATACTCCACCTAAAAACACTGGCTTCAATTTGTGTCCTCGAATGATAGCTCAAGTGGTAAGAGCTAGGGGGTTGGATGGAATGAAGGGTGAAGGATCCCGGTTCGAACCCGAATAAAGATTAATTTACTAACATTTCTAACAACTAACATTTATTTGCCTATAAAAAAAACTAGGCTTCAATTTGTTTCTTATCAAAATCATTACCAATATTTTGAACCAAAAAAAATTCATTAATATTGGTTTCGCATTTACATGGCAAAATAAAATTAAGCAAACGTACGAAAAATGTGCCAGTACTAAACCACCATCTAAATTTCAAGATGCCTCTATTTCTTGCTACACCCTAAATTATTGTGATTACACTATTTTGCTACACCCTAGATACCGTAATAGAAAGGGTGACATCTCTACGAATGTGTTAGGGGTTTGTGGTCCAGATTTAAAGTTTATTTACGTGTTACCTGGGTGGGAAGGCTCGGCAGGAGATTCACGAGTATTGCGAGATGCTTTACGTCGTCAAAATCACCTTCAAATTCCGAATGGTAATATTCTCAACCTTGATACTTTTTTTACTATATTAAATACAATTATATGATTTTTTTTTCTTGGAAAAAAACCATCGCAGGTAAATACTTTTTGGTCGACGCAGGATATACAAATGGCCCAGGATTTTTAGCACCTTATCGAGGGACTAGATATCATCTCAATGAGTGGATTGGAAACACCCCTCAAAACTACAAGGAGTTGTTCAATCTCCGTCATGCAAGTGCAAGAAATGTAATTGAAAGATCATTTGGGATATTGAAAAAACGATGGAGTATATTAAGAACTCCATCTTTTTTTGATATAAAAACACAAATAAGAATGATTAACGCTTGTTTCGTACTGCACAATTTTATAAGATATGAACAACAATATGACCCAATTTTAGAGGTCCAAGACTTGGAGCTTTTATCGGTTGTTGATGAAGAGTTAACCAATCAACATGGGGAAACAATTACAAGTAATGTTGCAAATGAGGCCACAACTATTCAAGTATCTGAGGCATGGACAACATTTCGGGACACTTTAGCAATGGATATGTTTGTTGAATATCAACATAGAAGAAACTTAGTTTAGGGACAACATGTTATCAGTTGTCTTTGCTTTCTACCTTGTTCATTGTTTCTGTTATCTGTTTTTCCATTTCTTATGTTATTTATTGTTTATTTCTGTAGTTGCTTTGTTTTGTTGTGTGTTGGCTCACTTGGAAGAGCCTTGTTTCCAAGCTTTGTATCCTATTAATATTAATTGAATGATTGATCAGAACTAACTGTGGCTTTTTATCCTATTAATATTAAAAGCTTAGTATGTTGTCTTGTATATGTATATTCTGTTTACAGGGTTACAGCCAGACTAGGGAATTGGACAGTGAGGAGCTATTGGAACATTTTCTATATCGACTTGTTGGTTGCCGGGTAATATTTTATAACTTGAGGATATTCATCATCTTTTTGTTATTTGATCTGTTTGCTGTGGACACTTCAATTAGGTTCAAGTGTTTCTATTTTACTACTGTATTTTCTTAAGTATTTCAAACTGATTCTGAGAAAATTATATATACTAGATTAATTCAGTGTGTTTTAGTTTCTTTGTTTTTTCTTAATTTATATCCGTTGCTTGAGAATTAAGCTGAGAAAACTAGTGGGTTGATGTGGGGCCAAGTAAATGTGGACTGCAATTGGATTTGGAAGGAACTTTGTTAGATTTTATAGAGAAAGGGACATATCCTGTCTATGATAGTATATCATAAAATGGATCCACTTTACTTAGAGATTCGTGCTTAACCTTTTATAATCACTTTTTCCATCTAAAGTGATTATGTGAGGTTCTAAACACACTGAAAAATATGACACACTAAAGTGATTATTTTCTGGTGTGGGCACATGACATGCAGTATTGATTTCCAAATAGACAATAACTGGATCTAATAATTGGACTGAGAAGGGTAGTTGAATCACTTGAAGTTCAATCTTGTCTCACGTTTTCACCAGAGTATAAAGATCATAGGGGTAAAAGCAAGAAGTAAAAACACTTAGATCATCACAGGCTTTTAAAATGAGTTCTGATATGTGAGTTCAATCCAATTTTAATCTACCATAAACTGTAACAGCAATCAGGATCATAATCACCTATGATTTCTGCACATGATGTATTCAATCATAGAAGCTCATTTTGCTGCTATTATCTTTGTTCAGTTCTGTGGATGTATTTCAAAATTCTTCTGGTTATTAGTAATTATCTAATGTTTGTTTATGTTTGAAGGAGAGATGAGGGGAAAAAGGAAAATGGCGGAAGCTAGTAATGAGGATAAGAAAGATGATAGCAGAGCTTACTTTACTTGGAACTTGGAGATGGACCGTGCACTTGCTGATATACTTAGAGATCAAAGAAGCATGGGAAACAAGAGTGGTGGTGCATGGAAAGCAGTGGCATATAACACTGCGGCTCAAATGTTGTCTTCACGCTTCAATTTGCAACTTATTGGAGAGAATGTTAAAAACCGCATCAAGCTGTGGAGATCATGGTATGGCATTGTTAGTGACATCCTTAGTCAAAGTGGTTTTGATTGGGATGGAACCAAATATATGATTTCTGTTACAAATGAAGATGCATGGAATGAGTATGTCAAGGTAATCCTTTTTAATGTTATTACTATTTAATTAAATTAGTGTTTGTGTTAGTATTAATATGCTGCCTATTTTCTTTGTAGTCACATAATGATGCTAAGAGGTTTAGATTTAAGGTGATTGCTAATTGGGATGACATTGTAGACTTGTGTGCTAAAGATAGAGCAACAGGAATTGGAGCGGAGACATCCTTGGATGCAGATGACATCATGAGCAAAGAAGCAAATGAGGATGGAGCTTATATTGTGGATATTGATGCTGATGAACAAAGCTCTACAACAAGGAAAAGCAAACAACCAATGGAATTCAAAAAGGGAAAAAGTGGAGAGAAGAATGGGATAATTACTTCAATGAATAAAGTGGCTGAGTCATTGAGTGAATTTGTGCAAGCAACTAGAAAAGGGGTGAAAAATGTCCAAGAAGTGGTTCATGATGTGATGGATGAGCTAAAGAACATTCCGGACCTTAATGCCACTCAATGGATAAAGGCAGTGGATTGGCTTTCAGAAAATCCAAATAAGTTGGAGATTTTGAAAGCTCTTCCCATGGAGAGAAAGAAAGATTACATCATAGCTTTTATGCACTGATTCGTGATTTGCTATAGTTTATGGACTCATTTGTAGTGTTTCCAACTTTTCATTATGCCACTGTTGAGACTTTGTTTTATTTATTTTTCATTTGGATTGATGTTAGCACTTGTTATAAACACAATTTGAAATTTAAATAATAGAAAATGTGATATCTCGATGAATGTTTGTTTGGATTGATGTTCGCACTTGTTAAAAACATAGTGTTTCCAACTTTTCATCATGTCACTGTTGTGATCCAACTAATTTCAGATTTTTGAGTCAATTCAGGGGGTTTGGGCATATTATAAAATTATGGGCTGATTTTAAGTTAAGTTTTTTTATTATAATTATTCAAATAATATTAATTAGATTAAAAAAATAAGATAAAGGAAATTTAATTACATTACCCAAACAAGGAATTTTCAATTGAGGGAATTGCATCACCTTATCCAAACAAGGGAATTTGAAAATCAAGGGAATTCAATTGATGCAATTGAATTCCCTAGCATTTAAAATCCCTTGGATTTTTACAATCCTCCATCCAAACACACTCTAAGGGCTTTTTCTAAATTCACATGTTGACGGCTGCATGCTTTCCAACTAAACAAGACGCCACAAAAATCAGTTCAAAGAATTTCCTCAAATAACCATGGATGGAATCTTCCAGGAAGACTGTAACCTTCTGGAGTTATATCCAACTGCACCACATGGAGCTTCCTTCTTGTGGCTACAAAATTTATATTGCATTTTTTTTTTCCCATCTGCAGTTGTTCAGGATCGCAACCACATTGCACCTCCAATTTCATATAAGGCTATGTTTGGATCTCCATTTGACTCTCCATTGCCTACCTCAGGATGCTCGTTGGCATTAACTTGCATTTATGTTGGCAGCGGCGACGGGTAAGTAACAACGCACACTTAGCTGTCAGCTAGAGAGTAGGCACTTCCAGGAACAATGACTAAAAGCTCATCCTCAGGCGTGCTCCCGTGTACCTCGAGAGGCGTGTGGTCCTGAATTTTATTCATAAAGTGATGTGAATAAAAGCTCATAAGAGCCATCAATTTTCACATCTAACATCTTAAGGGCTATCTTGCTAATGGTTTTACTTGAGTGTGCCAAGAAAATTTTGGCATGCCCAGTTTTGACAAGCAAGGTTGACATTGAATCAGCTAAAACTTCTTTGCTAAGCATGAAGAGTAATCAAAGCAACCAAATTTTAATCATTTTTTAGTTTTTACATTTAGTACATGTTTTCAACAAATTGAAATTGTAGAAGAAAATGTTCAAATTTTAAATTTCATCTGGCACAACACTCAACCATCTTATCCTTACCAAGCGGAATCAATGCTTGACACATAGAGGGTGTCGTACATATACTGCCATCCAATACATCTAGAAAACTGAGACGCTACACAACACCAGGGACTGTATCTCTATGCAACAGAAAAATAGGGGATCGTGCTTGCAAGTTGCAACATACCTTAATATTAGTGCCACCAGCACCCTGCATACCATTTTCCATGCTATTCAATAACATTTTTAGTTGTTTCCTGGCATTTGCTCTTATTGAACGTCGTTCAGCACACTGTGCAGCAGTAACATCATAATGGCAGGCCACACACAGAGTTCTCATATTTTCCAGTTTGCATTCACCTAATTGAAAAATGGAATTAGTAACTGTATTTCTTGTCTTTTGCTTTTCAATATTATTTTAAACTGAGATGAGCATCTATGTCTCTCCTCCCCCATGCCTATTCCCTCTAATATTCAGAAAAGCTAGACTCTAGCTGAGTGGTTGAATTTTGCACTTGTTCTTCATCATGTGAGAAGAAATGGAGTATGGATTTTTATTTATTCTTTGAAATGAAACAAAATAGATCCAAAAAGAGTAGAGGATTTAGTTGATAATCAGTGCAACTTTTTACTTCTGTCAAGAAAAGATAAAGGATTTTAGAAGTTGTAGATGGTCTCTTGATGGTTGTGGGCTTCCTTGAATTTGCAGAGTTGTCTCTTGATGAACTAGACTTGAAGTTATGCATTTTTGAATTCACAATATAACTCTTACTAAAGCAAATTGGATTAAGTTTTCAACGAAATTATACCTCCGCCTTGATATACTGGAATAATATGATCAGCATGCCATGCATTGCCTTCAGTTGGATCATTGACAAGCTTCTCAAGCCTGCAGAAGGTCAAATTGTGTTTTAAAGGAGTCAGGTTAATAAGCAAGTTTATCAACACTCTTTTGTACACTCTTAAGAAGCCTGTAATCTTTGTTTCTTAATATGATACGAATATTAATTTCAGTATTTCACTTTCATAAACTCACATCTTCTCCCGCTTCGCAATTTTTGGAGCCACTTTCTCGATATACTCCCGCCGTCTTTTCATTGACAAAGGTCTTATATGCACAACTAGCTTATGACAATCCAATAGGCAATTTGTACATACGCCTTGTTCAATTTGGAACAGTTCCTGAAGATTATCCCAAGTGTTTTTTAAAGCAAGCTTATAGACATGAAAAACTACGCGATACTGATTCAAATGAATAACATCAAACAACAATTCAAAACTAGTCAAATACATTCTAATTTAAATATTATAAATATTCTAACCTGACGAAGGAATCTGTTGCTAGTTCTCATGCGATACTCTTCATAACAGGCAAGGTTACAAAAAAGATCTTCAAAAAATTCAGGTGTCTTGGCATTGTCACCCCTGAAAGTGTAGTCATAAATTCTTTACTGATATACCATAAATAAAAGCAAATATATGACTGGTATAGGACTTACATGCACTGCTTCTGACAAAGCTTACAGAGTGGCTCATCTTCCAGACTCCAGGCTTGAGAGTATTCTTTTTCCTTCTTACCGAGGCCCCATCGGAGATTAATTTTTTTCCAAATAGCACCTGATGGTAAAGGATAGCTAACCTCCATTAAAGGTGTCTTGCGACGTCTACTTCCACCATTTAATAATCCCTGTCACTCGTGGAATTTCGTTAGATATATATACATCCAAAGAGGCTAAGAATATTAGAGGGGATGTACTAATTTATGAACGAAAAATAACATATCCGTTAGAACAGAGTTCAAATTCAGTGTGCACACCTTCTTGTTGTGGTTATTGCTTTCACTCAAATAGCACAATTCAACAGCTAAAGGAAGTTGTAATGGTTTTCCATGTAACTTCTTGCGCTCAATTGACCTCAAGTTCTTCCATTCATTAGCAAAATCCAGAAGTGCATGCCTATAAGCAGGGTTATCCTTGACAGACAGAGACTCTACACTCTGTTTCTCATCAACAGCAGCAGAACTTAGCAACTCAAGTTCCTCTGGTCGGAAATTTTCATAAAGTGGCTGTGGTCTTGTGTCTGTACCCAAAACACAAGCATACAAGTGGACCCTTCCAGTGTATGGGCTCACCTGATGATCATGCAAATGTTATTCCAGAACTCGTAAGAATGAACAACTGCAATATCCAATCTCTGCATAGCACCAAAGGAGTACATAAACACAACCCTATCCCAAATATCGTAACATAGGTAAGAGTAAACCACATATGCACTCGAAGATGTATGCATTCGAGATCTCTTATTCTTTCTACAGGCTTCAAAAATATCACGAAAGTCATACTACAGGGTTGGCAGCAGCGTCAGAAATAAAATAAAAACAAACATGCTTCGTGAATTTCTATCATGTAGAATAGTAATGAGTCAATGACAGACTGGATGTAAACTTCTTGTACAATGAACCAACTCATTCAAACTCTTGGAACTAGATGTATTATGAATAATTGATTGATTAATAACATGATTCAGAAGTACATTATTTATATATAAGATTTCTTAGTCCTTGTCATACTAAATAGAGAAAGAAACTAACAAGCTATAACTCTTAGGTTTCTTAGTCCTTGTCAAATCATTTATTAGCAATATGTTGCCTTATCTATAGTCGACGTGGGTGCAACCCTTGAAAAATCGAGAAACTAAGGATCGACTAAATTGCTTATTGGTGAGAGACTGATATTAGTATACCAAACTAAATAGGGAAACAAACTAACAACCGATAACAATAAGATAACAAAGAATAATAACGGAATAAAATCTAATCCTAACTAAATTATCTTAAAAAACCATATCCTATGAAAATTATCTAAACTAGAACATATAATATATATCCCAACACTAACAACCACACAATAAATTACAAACAAAAATTACCTCAAATCTCAGAGAATCAGCTTGACTAGAGAAATGTCCATCAGCTCCAACTGAAAGAACAGGCTGGTTGTCATCTGCATCTGTTGTTGAAATTGATTTTTTATCCTGCAACAGCAAAATAAGAAAAGCTTAGGCACTCACAAACACCTACATGAACTAAGAGTAGTTATTCCCATGATTTGAAAAACAACAGGAATGTAAATGCACCTCAATTACTTTATCGTCTTTCAAACACTTTTTAGAACATCTCTCCACAGTGTAAGAAACATCTACATCAAGATTGCCATCCAAAACTGAATCCTTGCCTAAATCTAGGCAGGGAACATTTTCATCCTATTGTACCCACAAAATAGAATATAGAGTGAATAAACATAAGACAATGAAATATCATGCTAACTGAGGAGTCTAAACTAAAGGTCTTACCATAATATTAGCACCCTGAATTGTGTTATTTTCAAAAGACGCCGGCTCATCAGATTTATCATCTTGACTTGCTTCTGATTCATTTGAATTTACTGCGGAAGGGTGCTTATCCACTTGTATTTCACTTGATGCATCTTTGAAAGTCGATTTCTTTTCAAGACTTTCAGTTTTCAAAGATGGGTCTAAATAAGAAATACCTTCAACCTGCCACTCAACACCCGCGAAAGGAAGTTGATGTTATACAAGAGAAGAAAAACTAAATAAATCATGAAACATTGCAAAATATCAAACATCATGATTTCATATTATTGGCACGAGAAGTATATCCCATCAGGTTATCAAAAGTTAAAACTCTAAGGCAACCTTTCACAGTAAAGATCAATGCAGTATTGATTTGAAACCCAAATGAGAGCCCAACAGGTCCAAGAACTATATCGACAACTGATGAGAAATAAACCATTCAATTGAACTAAATGCTAAACTTATGACCATGCTATCACTTGGAAAGACCATGGATCTGTTTTGTTTATCACGCCGAGTATAAAAAGTATACATATTGTGAAAGGTCACCAATACATTTGTTTCAACTGAATTAAATGCTAAACTTATGACCATGCTATCACTTGGAAAGACCATGGATCTGTTTTGTTTATCACACCGTATAAAAGGTATACATATTGTGAAAGGTCACCAATACATTTGTTTATCACATAAGTTTCACCGGGCATCATTTGTAGTTCATGGATCATAAAAAGTCCCATAATTTAGGCTAGGTAAGGTGAGGATTGCGAAAGCCTTTCTAAATACTATTTTGGCTGTGGCTCTAGTCAATGTGGGATAGTTGGTCCATAACAAAAAGTATACAAATTTTCGATGAGGATGAAGAGTTCTCAAACTTCAGACAAACTAAATGCTTAAAAAATTGTTTTACAACATATCAATTCACTCAAATGTTTAGTTATTTGAATTATATAGTAGACAGTATACTGATAGTGATAATTGATAAATCAAAAAACTTGAGCCTTGAGGTATAGTACCATTCATGTGTTTTCACCAATAAACTTATGAGATAGTTGGTCCACAACAAAACGTATACGAATTTTCAATGAGGATGGAGTATTAAAACTTCAGACAAACTAAATGCTTAAAAATTTGTTTTCCAAATATATATCAATTCACTTAAATGTTAGTTATTTAAATTAAATGGTAGACAGTATATTGATAGTGATAAATCAAGATGTGCAAATTTAATATTTAAAATAAGTAATAACCCCAAAGCATAAAAGAAGTAACCAACTAGTATAAAGAAAGTCTGTAATCATTTCCTCATAAGCAACAAAAACCAACCATGACTACCAAATAACAGTATCATAAATTTGAAAAGGTTATACCTCTATCTCTTTCATTGCATCATATTTGCCATCTGTTGTACATGAAACACGATGTAAACTTTTGTTCAAATTTTTCCAATGTGATTCATCCAAAGTATCCTACAATGATACAAGCAAATGCTACTTAAATAAGGCATATCATAACAAACCCTAATCCCAAACCAAACCTTTGAAATTGAGAACCTAATTAATTACCTTAGCACAAAATATGTATACATTAACTGCATTTGTTTGTCCTCGTCGATGAGCTCTATCCTCAGCCTTAAAAAAGTATTAACATTAATTAAATACAAAAGATATAAAATTTAGATATCAAAATGACCCACGTTTTACACTTGTATATTTATGATGAAACCATCAACTACAACAAGAACACTACATTAAGCATTGTATGCAACAGCCATATATTAGAAAATTTTCATGAGTGCAACCTTATAGGTAGTAATTATAAACACTGCAACCATTTCTGGGTAAAAAAGGACTGCATCAAGTGCAACACTGAGCACGATGATTGTGAGGAGAAAGATGAAAATAAGTTCCATTAAAGGTCTGTTGGCTTAGTGTCCCCCATTTGTTATTCTGAAATCTGAATGAATCCATCCATTTCAATTTTGCAATACGATATTACCAACTATCTTAAACAAATGCATCAAAGTTTCCATTTCTTTTGTTCCTTTAAAGGTGGTCATCCTCACATGTATCCATCGTATCATTATCATTGAAACATACAGCAGAAAAGAACATTCAATGCAAGACACTGACATAATAAAGACAGCATCATTATTGTAAATCACACAACAATTGGACTACTTTATGTCTTTTGCTACACTAATCAGTCTTTTGCAGTTTGAGTCTTGCAATCGTCTGCAGAACCATTTGCAGTTACGTAGATTTTTCATTTTCCCCAAACTGTTCCAAACCAAAGAAAGTTTTTATAGTAAATTGTCATTACAAGAGAAAACACAAGTCACTGGTAAATGATACCTATTCTAAAACCAAACTATAATTATAAACAAATTTATATATGAAGTGATATTCCATTAAGCAGAACCTGAAGCATCACAGTTGGGCACTGAGGCAGCTCCAAGAACACAACATCTTGTGCTATTGAGAAATCAAGTCCAAAACCTGCTGCTAGAATACCTATTATCGCAATTTTAACCTAACATGGAAATGTAACACAAATAAGCTAAATGAAAAGGGAAAATACTCCAAAGTCAAACTTGTATGGATGATACAGATGACACGAAACACATGACACATGCATGACCATTGAAAGTAGAATATTCAAAGGTCTACCTTTAATAGTAAAATGTTCGATGAGGTTGTTTTATAGGAATTCATGGTTTAGTGAATACAGTATAATTGATCTTTTATTAAGTGGAGCGCTTGACTTGATCTTCCAAGCATGTCCACTACTAGATGAAAAAAAAGACTAAATCAATTAAGCAAAAAGAATAACAGAAATGAGACTGAGAATCAGAAATGCTGCTTCCTCAAAGTATTATTTCCTTATGAATTTAATCCAGCTTTTGAGGTAGAGTTAGACTCATCTTAATTCTACTCCAAAAGCTAGCTTCTGAGGTCAGGTTTGACGAAGCCTTTATAAGCTCTACTTTGACTATATTTTTAGTCAGTGTGAGATCTCAAGTCAGCACACCCTATTCAGGCCCAAGACTGGGCATCTGGAGTTTGCAAATAATAGGAGTGTTGTTTTGTTGTTGACTACACTGGGAAAGTCACAAGGCCAGGTTAAAATCTGAAGAGCCAGGTTAACCATATATGGAAAGTAGCGAGGCCATGTTGATTTTAGAACAATTGTGGGTGTGTTAGAGAAACTCAGAATAGTGAAAAGTGTTTATCATTGATTATGAAAAGCTGAGGATACAAGAGTTTGATTACAGCTTATATAGAACTCTATAACTTGCTCAACAAGCTTAACAAGAACTCTAACAGATTCAGTTAGCCAGCTAAGCATAACCGCCTAGCCTAACTGAAATGCCAACTCAGCATAACAAACCTAGTGCTGACTGATAGTACAGTCAGCAATGCTAACATGTAACTCTATACACACTCATACAGTGTTCCCTAATAGGGTGGCTCAAGATGGGTTCTAAAATAAGCTATTATATGCTCTGATATCGCCTTGGCTCAAGATGGGTTCTAAAATAAGCTATTATATGCTCTGATATCGCCTTCAATTTGGATTGGACCTAGCTCTAACCTAAGCTAGCTCATGAGGATATTCAGACTAGCTTTTGGGATAGACTTAAGCTCGCCTAGCTCACATTCAAGAATTAGAAACACAAATACACAATCAACTTAGACAAAAAATAATTCAAAAAAATATAAATAAAAGCGGACAGAAGAAACCAAAAAGAAAATTATCAAAATAAATTTAGGAGAATGGAAGGTTATGATACCTCTGGTGATGAACGAAATGAGACAACTGCTGATTGTCGGTCTCTAGCAAGAGTATTTCCATCAATTCGCACAAAACTTATTCCTTTCTCACATATAAACTCCTGAACCGTTCAAAAAGACATACTTTACATCAGAAAAGAGACCTAAATGTTTGTGAGGCACCAAAAACATCAAAGCACCAGAAGCCAAAGTAAATGTGAAGTATGAAGATCACGAAATCAAATGAAAGGGCAAGAAATCAAGAGAACAACACGAGTTACTCCAGTCACTAAACTAGTTCATATGCTGTAAAAATTATTTTGAAAATCTTGAATTTGGGTTTGGCCTAACTTAAACCCCAAAACTAGCTCATGAGATGAGGAATGCCCAAGCTTTAATAAGCTTTACTTTACTCATATATCTCAAGTCGATGTGAGATCTCATTATCTCAAACCCCCGCACGATCAAGACTAAAATCTAGAGAGTGGAGTTCGTACAACTTAAAGCTGCAGTGAAGGCAACCTAGGTTGGCTGCAATGAAGGCAGAAATTCAGGAGATGACAGCTATTAGAATTCGGTCTAGGCCTAACTCCCTAACCGCAATCAAGGCTGCTAGGGTCTGCAATGAAGGTGGAAGGTCCAATATCAGGTCCAGGATACGCTCTGATATCATCTTAGATTTTGGCTAGGACTAACTCTACCCAGAGGCTAGCTCAGGGTAAGGATTGTTCTACCCTTTATAAGGACTATTTTGCCCAACCTTAACACAACATTTCACGCCTAAGGTTGAACATCTAAAGCGTGAAGTTTGCAAAACATAACATGTGCAGGTGGCCCAATAAACGGATCTAGAATTGACTCTGACACCATTTTGAATTTGGGATGGGTTTATCTCAACCTCAAAAGCTAGCTCATGGGGTGAGGACTGTTCAAGCCTTTATAAGCTTTACTTTGGCCATATCTATAGTCAATGTGGGATCTCAACAAAACGTAAACTATAACTTCTGAGTTACTTCATGATGGTAGGCTAGTAACAAGATCTATTAAATTTCATGAATGGTAGTAGCCGGCCCAATGAAAAAGAAAAATCAAAAGCAGAACAGCGAATTAATGCAGTTACTAAAATGTGGTACATGCTCCAGAGGGAATTTAAGTCCTATAGCTTCCTACTGAGTATAAATGCGCACCTGAACTCCATCAAGAACTTTGTGGTGATGAGCAAAAATTAACATCTTTGAAGCATTCTCTGATCCTTCAATAAGTGGATGGAGGGAAAGCCATTCACAAAACCCAGAAAGCTTTGCAATTCCAAGTTCTTGATAAGAGAGCTTTCCTGACATAAGGTAGGATGACAAATGAAGAAGCTTCTATAATATGATTGCACAGGATAATTCAATTCACTAAACAGCTGTTAGGTAGCAAAAGATAAAAGAAAAAGTAGCGTGTTATTCCCTTTGAATAACATAAGAAACCAATAAGACATTTTTATGAAAGTATAACTGTATAAGTAAAACATCAAATGGGCATATGATTTTTTTTTTCCTGAATAGGGGTTAAAGTGGAGAAAATTTTGGGTACTCCCCTAGTACAAAAACAGTGCTAACTGCCTATTTTGAAAAAAATTAAAGTGTGGATAACTAACAATACATAGGTAGGTGGCATGATTTGAATGGAAGGAGGACTGAACACTCCATCCTACAGGACTGAAAATTTGTCTGCTAAAGTGGTCTTATTAGGGAAGGTAGAGTAAATAAGGATTAATATGCTACTCTTCTCAGTTTAGAAGTTGGTGAGTAATGTTAAAAGATCAAAAGAACTAGAATTCGACTTGTTTTCTGACTCTTCAGGGCCCTATCGAATTGTCTTGTGATCTTGGGTATTATTTGTCCTACTGGTATCATAAGGAAATCATAAACCATCCAGGGTAAGGACTAAAATTGAATTGTTCAAATGATAAGCAATTAAATTAATGCTCCATTAAGTAGTAACTGGTATGACACTTTTATAGAGAGTTTTAAAATCTTCTCATCAAAATAGCAGTTTCATCCTAATCTGCAATGCTTAAAATAACAATGAACTGAAAGCTATTATCTGAGTCATTAGTTTAAACACAAATTGAGCAATTGATTATGGAAGATGCAAAGATTCTTCAACTCTCTTTAAACACTTTTATAGAGAGTTTTAAAATCTTCTCATCAAAATAGCAGTTTCATCCTAATCTGCAATGCTTAAAATAACAATGAACTGAAAGCTATTATCTGAGTCATTAGTTTAAACACAAATTGAGCAATTGATTATGGAAGATGCAAAGATTCTTCAACATTACCATCAGGTTCATCGAAATTTTCCAAAGGCATGTCTTCATTTGCATTTTCAGATGCATCAATTTTCAATGGCCCAACTGCAGTTTTTGCAGCAACTAGATCAGATCTCTTCAACAACAGTCTTATAATTTGCCGTCGTTTTGGAGGTAACTGTAGCATCACATGCTCCTTCAGACGCCTTATCTAAAATACATGAGAAGACAACACTCATGCAGTCAAGGTAAAGTACAATTCTATCTAATCCAGGAGGCAGAACAATAAACATTGCTTAATAGGACGTGCACTAATTCTAGCTTAGACGTAATTATTAGAGACCATACTATACCACAAGTGGCATGGTTTACAAATCTTGGATATATCACATAAAACAGTGAGATATTCAGTAATTCAATCAAATTTAAAATTTTACCTAGGATCGGGACAGAGGTGAAAGATCATAAATGACAGGATCATAAGATACTTCCTAAAATGCAAATTTATACTTAAACATACACATGCATAGAAAATATCACAAACAAGGAAAATAACCTCTAAATCACAATATTAAACTTTGAAAATTGATAACATAAGATCAAATACAGCTCCTATTGTCATGTGTGCTCACTCATTCATCATAACATTCTCATCTCTACATCATTGCGCATATTTTCTTTTTCTTGTTGGCACTTTAATGTCCAGAATCCAGTCTCATAGTTGTGTGGTAAAAGTATCTAATGACAATATTCCAGAAACAATTTGAAAAAAGTTGAAATAATCAAGAAATGATTAATATAGGGAATGAGGACCAACCATAACAGTTTGCTTTAGTAATACATTCAACTCCTCCAAGCGAACTCCTTTTGAATAGTTCTGCAACACAACCCCATCATTTGTGTCAACTTCATCTGTTAACAGCAAACTACTACCCAAAAAGAAATATCAATCAAAGTTATAAATTTTATCACTTTCCTCTCACAAGTAATTAAAGACCAAAAAAGGATAATCTTGAAAATAAAAATGGGTACCAAACTGCACCTCCCACAAGCCAAAAGAGAAAATAACTAATTGACTTCTGCAACCACAAAATCTGGAATATCTAATAACTTTGAAATAGTTTTTTTATGATCATTTCAAATTCTAGAACAGGAAATATTACACAATCTATTGGAAAACCAAAGTAGAAGAAAATTTGAATTGTAAATCTATTATTCAATCTCAATCTGAATTACTAGAATAGCTATATTTATAGCTTTGATTAGCTTCAGCTAGAAACTACTGACTCAAGTAACTGCTGCCAACTTAGCAATGCCAGCAGAATAACCGCATGTGACTCAGCAAATAACTACAAGTTAGCAGTACTATAACATCCTAACTGAAGCTTAAAAGAAAACTAACAGGCTTTCTAACATACACATCTAACACAACATTTTATTTGCTAACCACAACCATATCTGATGCGTTATGCTTAAACGAATTGGTATGGGCAAAACATTTGTCATCTTCGTATATAAAGAATGAAAATGCTAATATTCTTCTTTTGTAAGAAATAAAAACTTCGCACCCCAAAGATACTCATAATAAAATTAACCAAATATATACATACACAGACACAAACAGAGAACGGAGGGATATGAAGAGCTCTTTTAAAAGGATTACCGCAAAATATTTTCCTTGCACGCCCTTCATATATTTCAAATCACAATAAGTTTTTGCAAACTCATATTTATTCTTCCCCAGCAAACCTGGCCTGTAAAAATAGAAGCATTTCCCAGAAAATTAAATTAGAAGGCTAAGTAGAAAGAAATTTTAAATAAGGAAAATGTTACAGCATGAAAATACATACCATAACATATTTATCTGATGATATATGTCATATGGCCTATGAGCACCTAGGAAGAAATGCACCATAAAATATAAGAAAATATTAAGCAGTTAAATATTCAAAACGAATAGAGGACCCAAAATACAACAAAGAACATAGAGATAAGAAATATGGACCCACAACCAAATATTAAAATAAGATTTTTCATTTTCATTCCAAGGAATTTTTTTAAACATCAAAGTACATGCAGCTGGCTTGCTGTGACCTATGCTAGAACCTTGACAAAGAAGGTGTCCCTGATAGCAGAATTATACGCCTGACTTTCGAAGCCACATCAAGAACAGCCTTTATCTGTAAAAACAAAAAGTTATGATGACTAAATATAAATACCTCTTTAAGCTGAAGGATTTGATTTCTGAGCATAAAATAGAGTTATTTGACTCCCATACCCCAAACAGATCTTTTGATCCCACCAACTTATATCACATTCCTCCATCCAAATTCACTTCAGCCCCCAAAATTATTAATAAACTTCACAACTTATGAAAATCTCCAAATAGTTCTTTAATCCTGAATGGCTCATTCCTAGCAAATAATTATGAATTAGCCCTGATTTTGTGACTCACTATAATAAACTGTAATTTTGTAAATGCCCATTGACAATCAGGGACAAAAGTGATAACAATGGTAGTAATTGTAGCAACTAGCAACAATTTAGATATCGTTTGTGTTTGGTTTACAGTTCAGTTAACGAAAAAGCACATTTATCCAATCCTTCCCTTTACTTCCTTTAGCTTTTTGGCATTGGAATGCCGCAAAACATCCTCCTCTCCAACCTGTATCCAAACACGCCTGGCATCGTTGTTGAGATGTCTCACATTGACTAGAGATATGGCAAAAGTAGTCCTTATAAAGGGTAAAGTAATCCTCAATTCCTCACCCCTAAGCTAGCTTTTGAGTTAGAGTTAGGCCTAACACGAATTCTAAGACGGTATTAGAGCATATCCTAAATCCGTTTATTGGAAACCTATATGGGTCACCGCGTATGTTCATTCTTGCAAATTCCAAGCACCAGATGTCCAGCCTTGGGCGTAAAGGGGTGTGTTCTAAAGTCTCACACTGACTAGAGATATGGCAAAATAGTCCTTATTAAGGGTAGAGCAATTTTCACCCCTAAACTAGTTTTTGGGGTGGTTAGGCCTAACGCAAATTCTAAGAATCGCCATTTGCGGAAAGCTTGAGTACCACAGCAGAATTGATGTCAAAGTTAATATAATTGTTAGTTTGTTTATTTCACGACAGCAGCAGTTTCCACCCACCCATGTGCCCAAAAAGGCAATGGAAAACCAATGCTTTACAAAAATCAATACAATTCATGCAACTCATAGATACACAAAAATAAAGGTTCTCACTCTGAGGTCCTTGATAGAACATCTAAAAAATATTTATAATATCTTGATCGTATCTTGGAATAATTTAGGGTATCTTGGGACTGGTTTCCACAATTCTTTATATATAATGATTTGTTTCCTTGTTGAATTAAACTTAGGATTCTAGTAGTAATACAATTAGAGAAAAAGGTTGATGCACTGAGTCAGCCAATCATATTCGAGATACATGTGAAAAACGGTTATTTAATTTATTTTTAATTAAACATTTTATAATTTTAACTGATGATGTGGCATGCATTTGAAGTATGATTAGCCGACAATGTAAAACTCATATAAAAATTAAACTCATATAAATAAGGGTTGGAAATTTGACTTTTGTAAAAACGCTCAAAATATTATTCACATCATATCTGAACAACTTTATGATTCTGAGTTTTTCTTTTCCTCTTTCTATACCTTAATGACTAAACCAATAAACCCTATAACTTCAGCATCTCTCTCAATAAATGCCACATATGAGATATGAATCGATTTTTTCGAACATAAAGGAAATATGTGTCTATTCATGATGCAAACTTCCATTGTGTTTAAATTTTAGTATATTTACACAGTAGAAAATGAGATGGAAAAAGAACATACCTCTTCTGGTTCTGAGGCTTTCTGTGTACATCGCACATGATGGGATTCATCAACAATTAAAAGAGCCCACTCACGCTCAAGCATGCTCTTCCTTAGACGATGGAGCATGGTATAAGAAATAACCACTACTCTAGGACATCTTTTTAAATGTACAGGATTGTCTTGATGGCCAAAAACTGGATTAGAAAAAAAAGTAAATGCTAAAGAGCTGAGGAAAGAAAGTGAAGCTTTTAGAACAAACATATGATTGAAAAAAAGCCACCCAACAAACAGGTTACGCAACATTCAATTATAAAAATTAAAGTAAACTGAGCCTACAAAATTGCTTTAGATGAAAAATAAAAATTGAAAAAAACACTTCATATATTCATTTTTTCATTACAGGCATGCCTAGACTTCTTGCATGGTACATAGCAGCAATCCATCATAGCATAGATCTTAGAGCAAACAGGATCTGCAACATTAGTAGAAAGATATCCTTCAATTAAATAGCAGACAAAGTTGAGAATATGATCTAAAGAATTAAATTTTCTTGCAGGGTCTCACAAGTCACAACAGCCTTTCCATTCATATCCTTGGTGACAATTAGACCACAATAGTGAGATATCAGCATGAGGAAGCTGTTGGATAATTTGGTTTAGCATATACTGTATATTCAGTTTCAAGAGTAGTTGGATAACATACACTCAAACTATTGGAATGTTGTTGGCAAGTATCTGATAGGATGCCATTCATGTCTAGAAAAGAGATATATGAGAGAAGAGCAGAATGCTCCCCGCTGTGGAGAGAAAACCCTAAGGCCAAGCTCTAAGCTTAGAAAACAGAAATTCACATATCCATCAATGTAAACCAAGGTAACCACGGCCAGCTGTATTTTCAGGCATCAAATCCACCTTCTCTCTCCTCTAGCTCACTTCCTTACATTACACCCCTATATAACTAACTTCAGGGTCTTGGATCTGAGCATAGCTACTCGAGGAACATCTGGGTCCTCAATCTCATCAGTATTCCTGTAGCTTCCATTTCCTTTTCCTTTTGTCTTGTTTAGAAGAGAAACTACGAGTTACAAAGGCGGAAAATGAGTCTTGATATCACAGCGACACAGCCAAAGCACAACAACAAAAAGAACAAATCTTATTTATAGGCCTAGTAATAGCATTAATAGAAGGCTGTGCTTCTAGTCCTAAGAGAACTAGTTTGGCAAACTGATAGGAAATTGGACCACATCCCAAGAGAAAATGGTATGCATAATGCATAAACTCACTTCTGCTGCTGATATCAATGCAATGACCGTATTAGAATAGCAACACATAATGACAGAGAAAATGAGAACAAAAAATAGGAAAAGAAAGACAGATTAATAAAGGCCTTGGTCTCTTCCTGTAACTCAGATCTTTTATGACTCTTCTAGTTCTATCTTTTCCCCTCCCCATGCTTTTTATCCTCTCTTCCAACAAACTGAATCCCCCCATGTATACAGGTAGTAATCCTCGTTCTCATTGCTTTCAGTGCTCACACTAGCACTGCATGCATTGCTCACATGAAGCCCCAATATCCTGTTCCCTCTCCCTTACTTTCTACAGAATAGTACTGTTTAATTAATGGTTTTCTATCACAACCATGCTTCATGTTCATGTTTCAGCAGAACTCTGATCTTGGTTGCACAATACAATCACATCAGGTAGTAAAACACTGGACAAATTGGATCTATTTTCTTGACCATAATACTAAACATCCTTCTAATCTCTAATTCATTTTTTCTGAATCTGCTGAAGAAATCATCTGAGCTTCAAACCAACTACTGCAATTATTACCAGTACCCAGACAGTCCCAATTTGTCAGCAATCATCTTCTATTGTGCGTAACTGCAACGGTGCAACCCGCACTTAAGTAACCATCAATTCAATAAATAAAGTTTCCACCCCATAAATTGCATTTCATTGTAGAGCTCTCATACCATGTTTAAAATGTGGCTGGTTCACCTAACAATATTTCAATGCAGTAAAAGCACTACATTCAAAAGTACTCTGAGCCCCAAACCAACTCTAGTATGAAGCATCTCTAAGGACTAACTATATTGGTATATTACAAGACAAAATTAAATCACTATACTTCCCTTAACCTAGTCTCTGAAAACGTGTGCTGTAATTGATATTGCAAACACCCTATATCACATTCTTCTCAAAGAAACAACACACTCACTTCTCAGTTCTACCCAGTCAATAATTAATATCAACAAGTAGCAGGGGTACAAACTATAGCCCCATACACAACATAACTTAACTTGAAATGCAAAACAATACCGAGATGAATATCAGCAGGCAAGAATAAAGGAAGCCAACGCTCCAACTCTTCCGCCCACGAATACCGCAAAACTGCAGGGCAAACAACAAGTATAGGCCCTTCATCCCTGAAACATCCTGCAATAGCAATAGCCTAAAAAACAAAAGTCATCATTCTGTTTAACCTTATCAAGAACAATTCAACTAATATAACAACAAAATGTCTTCTTTTTTTCATTACTTGAAGTCAGTTACATGAATCACACAGCATATTATAACTAACACACCATTAAAATTGTCATGAACCAATTATCCTAAAAGCTTAAGCTGTTCGGTAAAGGACACATGAATGATCATATCATATTTCTTGTAAAAATGAAGACCATTTTGGCTACCTGAAGGGTTTTCCCTAGGCCCATGTCGTCCGCGATGAGGCATCGGCCACCTCTTCTGAGGGCAAACCTCAAACCATCCATCTGGAAAGGGAGCAAGGCACGGCGAATAGTCCCCGGCAGCTTCTCGATAAGACAATCAACCTCCTCATCACTCAGGTGCTCAGGCCTCACCGGCATCCACCGCCCCGCCGCGAACGAATGTGACAGCCTCTCAACCACATTTAACGTCCCCCACGGAATTTCCTCAACCTGGACCTCCGGCGCGGCCTTGAGCCGCTTCAATACCGCGGCGTAGTCCACCAGCTTGAAGACGCAGGCCTGGCCACCAGCGCTGGTCTGCGTAAAGTGCGACGGCACGACCTGAGAGAGAATGGAGTTGAGAATCTGGAAGCAAGTGTGCGGCGGAGGGAAGGGGAAATCGGGGAGAGGGTGAGGGGTGACGGAGAAGGAATCGGGGGCGCAAATTTCGAGGGAGGCGAGGAATTTGGGAGGAGGAAGTTGTGGTGGTGGTGGTGGTTGTGGTTGGGGGTGGGAGAATTTCTGGCATTTGAAAAGGTGCCATGGGTCTCGTTGTGGTGGGGCGTGGTGGTTGTTGGAGGATTCTAAGAAGGCTTTGCGTTTTGCGATGGCGGCGGCGCGGTTGGCTTCCGCTCGTTTTCGCTGTTCTTCTGTGAGTTCCACCATTGTTGCCACTCGCTGATAGTGGAGTGAGAGAGAGAGAGAGAGAGTGATTTGATTCTGATGATCCCAAAACTGAAACTGGGTGGGAGGAGGAGTTTCAACTTTTTCAAATGCACGTGCCGAGCCTAGCACATGTTGAAAATTAAAAAATTGCATTTTTCGTCCCACACATTTACATCCGTTAACAATTTTGAACTTATGTTCAATTCCATCAATTTTTTAACAGTTTCTGGATTAAAATTAAAAAAAATAATAAAATAATAAACCCACCAATCTGAAACATCTTTTATCTTCTTTCTCCATACCACTATTATCTTCCACCATCAATAATAAAAACTCAACTCAAATTCCCCATCTTCATTCTCCACACCACCATTATCTTCTCACTTTCTTCAATCTCGACGCCACCATCCCTTCCTCTCTCCACACTCGAGCCGAAAATATGGGTTGTGGTTGGATCTGGATCTGAGTTGGGAGAGGCTGAGGGACCACATCAAGGGGGAAAGCAAGGGCGCAGAGCGGCTTAGATCGCCACATTGAGGGACGAGACCTGGGTTTGTTTCTCGCTTAGATCCACCCTCTCTCGATCTCGCCCCTTCTCCCAATCTCTCGCTGCTCTATCCCAGTTTCCCTCAATTTGTTTCTACATTGGGGTCGGAACCTGAGTATGTTTCTCGATTAGCAGACGTGGTTTGAGGGGAAAAAAGAGGATTGAAATCTAGGTTTTCCAAATTGAGGTTTTGGGTTAGAGTTTGTGGGTTTCTCTCCATCATGGCTTTTTCATTGTTTTTAAATTTTCCATTTAGGAGCGTCCTGTTTAGTTCATCAATTAAGCTAATTTTCATATATGGTATAATGCTATGTCGAGTTTAAATAAACTAATTGTTTGCATCGTCTTTGTAACTCTTCAGATCTATTTTTTTTTTGGGTTGGGGTGGGTTTAATTTGAAGAAATTTGGGAAAGATGATGATGATGATAAAATATGGGGAAGAATATGAACATGGTGGAAGAAATTTGATAAAGATTGAGGAAGAGAGAAATTCTGGTTTTTTGTGGATTTTTTGGGAAAAAATTTGAAGCATATGATGAAAGGATGTATGAAGAAGATAAGGATTTCTGGGATTTTCCAGAAATCGTTAGATTTTCAACCGTAAAACGATGAGGACCAAAACTAGTAACGGGAGATAACGTGGGGGACCAAAAATGCTAAAAAAATAGTTTAGGGACTTATTTTGCACTAAAGTCATTCGTGGGGGACTAAATGTGCTTTTAAGCCTATTTTGGTACATAGTCACTAAAAGAAAGAAAAAAGAAAACTAGCGTCTCAAGAAGTGATTTGCTACAATAGTGTTAACCCAAAATTTGGCTTAAGGTTTGTCGACACAGAATAAGCTGTAGAGGGATTATCGACACGTGTCGAGAATTGGTTAAGGAAGAGCTGTAACACCCCGATTTCGGTGGCGTCACTTTAGTAACCAAAATAAACTTAATGCGGAAAAACGTGAATATATTTTTTTTTCGATAATAACTAAGACAAGACTGAAATAAATAAAACCCAAGTGCGAAAAGTAATAAAACTAATATACAATATATAAACAGCCCCCGCTGTAAGTAGCAACCTCGTCACGAGTGAACCTCCAGTGACGGGTAATAGAAGAGTAGCGCCCGTAGGCAAAAGTACAAACCAAAAGAAAAGGTTAAGTGTCCGCAACACTATCCCTCAAAATGAGAATAAGCTGGCCCATCGGCCTGAAACAAGACTTCCTAAGTCCAACCAACTCTCTGTGATTCCCGTAACGAAACCACACAAAAAGCTATAGGTGGGAAACTACCCTGTCCCGAATGAAACAAATGATGTTCAGAGCTAAGACTCTACTCCTACACTAATCCCATCTCGAGGAGCTCACACTAACACTCAATCCTACATGCTAGCGTGATCGTCGTCCGAATCTGAATCCAGAACGACTAAGTCTAGGTACATCCTCCGTCCTCCGCTCGCTATCGCGATGCGCTCCTGTTCCAGCATCCCAACTCTAGTTTCCCCCGAAGGGTGAACCGTCGTGAACTAGTCCGCCAAAGACATCTGACAAAGGGCGTTTGTTCGCCAAAGCACACACAGAAGACGCGAGGGTCAACTCCAAAGAATTATGTAAATAATAGCAAGTATAGATATAGATAATAGGATAGCCACTTAGGCTTTTAGCTAGGGATAACATCCTAGGGTTTCATATCTCATGAAGAATATAAACGACGATAAATCACAGTTAACATGCCTCAAATAGAATTAACAAGTATCAAACACACTCATCACTAAGTCAGTATGCATGTTGCATGAAATGATATGCAGGTTAACCCAGTTAACCACATGCATTCCGGAAAGGGATGGACATCAAACGGATCAGCCCTAACACCAGCCACGGTGGAACCATTTCGGCCCGCGTGCCTCTTACACCACACAAAGGTAGCCAGATCAACAGTAAACCCGTAGGTCTGCCATTTCGGTCTGCTACAAGAGACGTCTATAAACGCTCTTACACGGCATTCCGGGTCTTATGACCATTTTGGAAACCGACGAGGTCCAGAGTACGTCCTGTGTTAATACCTCATTAATGTTGCATGTATGCAAAATGATTAGTCAAACAACGTCTCCGTCCTCACTCGACACGTCGCCACGTGTTCTAGGGAAGTTAAAGTCTCTAAAAGCTTACCCTAAGGTAAAGTCGATTCTGCGACCAAAAGACACACTTCACAACAACACATAGCTGCTCCAACAGCACAACAACAAACGCTGCTCCAACAGCACAACAACAAACGCTGCTCCAACAGCACGACAACAAACGCTGCTCCAACAGCACAACAAACAAACGCTGCTCCAACAGCACAACAACAAACGCTACACTTGGATCCGACGACACTCCTCGTTTTTCCAAAACTATGATTTGACTTCCAATGCCTTCCTTCGAGGTTGTTATCATTACTTAAAGATTTTGAGGTTATTTAAGGTCTTATGAATTTTCTTTATAAAATAGATTCCATTTTGTCTTATCGCAAGTCTTATACATTTTCAGGATCTCCCAATCCCAAGTCGCTTCCAGAGGATGTCTCGATCCACTAAACAAAATTAAGGCCCGAACCTCGTTCGTCCTATCAAACTTTCTCAAAACTCTCAAAATAAAATCGGCATGACCTGCCCGCTATTCTCACCATTCAGAATCTCAGATTCCAGTACAGAGCATATTTAAATCATCACAATCAACAACATGTCATATATCAATAAATCGCATCATAAACACTTAGCACTTAGCATATAAAGCATGCACCACACATCCTAGATTACCCACATAGCACATAGCATGTAAGACAATCTCAAAAACATTCAGTAGATGAATCATCTACATTGTCAGCTGAAGCCTCAGAAAACATTTTCCAATCACACACAATTCCAGTGCATAAACAGTAAACAATGTCGATACATCGACCCTAAGCATTAACTAGAGATTCAGTGAGAAGCCCTCACCTGAAGGTTCTCCAGAATGATCGTCTAACGCTTCCTCACCAACAAAGCCTTGTTCCTCAGGGAATTCCTCAAAATCACCTTTAGAGCAAAACCACAGAAATACTATCAGAATCTATCGGAAACTAAACTATCAATACTTACTAAGGTTACACGAAGCAATACATACTCCGAGGTACGATAATCTAGCGCGAAAGACAAGTTTTCGGAAAAGGAAATTTTCCTCCTCCCCCCTAATAGGGCTCGGCCACTTTGTGCAATTATGGGGCTCGATTTTTCTTCGATCAAACTTGGTTCCTATGCTTTCATAAGCCGTAACTAAGGGTATTCTGAACTCGGAAAAATTATCGGATCAAAAACTGTCGCAGGGGTATTTTGGTCATGATTTTTAACTTAGGATTTTCAAAATTGAAATCCCAAAAATAAAATTTTGCAGGGACGTCACCAACGACGTTTATGACAACTAATCCTACTAGCACTAAGCTAAGGCGATAGTTTTCAGCCTAAAGGTTGAAGCTTTACACCAAAAACTCCAAAAATGGGTATTTTAGGTTCAAATTGATTCCGGCGGAATTCCGGCGACATAACGGAAAATCTAACCCGGCAGAAGTGATCTTGGGCGCATAAGGAAGAGGTTTAGAATCAGAAATGAAAGATTCAGGATAGTTTTGCAAAAACCCATAAACTATCCGCTCAGAAAACTCTACAGAAAAGCTATGGAAAAAGCGATCAGAGGTGAGGATTAGCGACTATACCTCGAAGCCTTGAAGTAGCAACTGATTGATCGACGATCAAGCAAGAAATGAACAAAAGCTCTTCTTCCTTCTTCCTCTTAGCAAATTCGCAGGTTTTGGAGAGAAATGGTGGAAATTTGTGATATTTTCTTATTTCTTGGCTATATATAGAGGTTGGCAAAACGCGGTAAAATGAAAGTTTCGCGAATCTGATTTTTCCGGCTTCATTCTCCATGAATTCTAAGATAGGTTTTGGCGAAAGAATTCCAAAACTAAAATGAGGTCTCCTTATATTTTAGGTGACTAATGCAAAGTCGGTGTAAAACTATTTTACCCGATAAGTTACTTTTTGCATCGAATGTCGGAATGGAAAACTTCCTTCTGAAGAAAGATTGAAATCATCAAGAGAAATGGGTGTACGCGTGTAGAATCTTCATTTGAAGCTCTGAATAGAAAAAGTCTTCATTGACGGTTGATTCTAGGGTTTTGAAAAACCAGGGATTCGGTTTCGGCAAACTTCCGATGATTGGAATCGGACGTTCGTAGATCCTAGAGTTTCGCCTCGAAATGATTGTGATATATGGAAAAAGAGAAGTTCTAATATTTCTCTAAAGATTTTGGGACTAAATTCCTACAGTGTTCCAAAGCTGGAAGTTTGTTGGAAATTATATTCCTATAGTGTTCCAAAGCTGGAACATAGTTTTGTTTCCTAAGGTTCTTGTCCTAGGTTTTAAATGCGAATATTAGTCGTGCTATAACTTAAATCGACTTCGATACAATCCTTTGACTTTTCCTGAACTTTCTCCTTCATAAATATATTTAATTTAATAAACTTTCGTTCAGGTTTCCCTTCACATTACATCAACCCTAATCGTGAATAAGAAGTTTATTCACTTATCATAAACTTAAAAACTCGGGCCTTACAAGAGCCAGAAAAACACAAGTTAAAGTGAACAAGTTAAGTTGATCGCAAAATTCGACAAACACTATACTGGAAGCGGTTACGGGAAAAGCGGGCAGTGATGAGCACATGCAGGTACCCGGGACACAAGAGAAACGGTTATGAGTGGTGCTTCCACCCACGAAGTAGGCTACCCACGATGCAGGCAAACGGTTAAGGTGCATGCCCGTACCCACTACGCAAGAAGCTTTTGGAGCAAGTAAGAGATCATGGGGGATCAAGCCCACTAACCCATTCAGCAGATAAAGAAACCACCATGGACATGTGAGGAAATGGAGCACTATAAATAGGTGAAGATCAATCAGAAGAGGGGGTTCCCAACTCAACTCCAAAAACTCACTAGAAAGCTCACATGTCCGCATCAAAGAGACTCCAAGAGCCTAACGTGATGATGAATGAGTATGTTGCAGAACCGGTCATTTACAATTCTTGCATTTAACGCTCTCAAGCTCGTTGTTTTGTTCAAGTTTCCTTTCAATTTCCTGTCGATTTCTTGTTTGATGTAATTTCCTTTTGCTTTCAATTCGCGTTTTCTGTACTTTGTACTTTGTTTAATGAAATCAAGTCTCTAGTTCCCATAAGTTCTTTGTTTTACTTACAAGTTAACTGTCTACTAGTGTTTGTCGAAAAACACTCTTTGCACACAACACTTTGGCAAGACGTTTTCTCAAAAGAACCTCATACTTTTAAACTTCTTCCAATCGAATTTGGAGGATGTTTGTTTACCAAATATCATCGTGAACAAATTGGCACGCCCAGTGGGACCATTTTTCTGAAAACTAAGTTTTACAGAAGTGTTTTGTGTGTGTTTTGATTAATTGCATGCTACTTGTTACCTACTATTGGCTTGCGTAAGTTGTTTCTTATATGCACTTGAGAAGTGGTAAGATTGTAAGTATGGTGAGCAATCGAGGCAGAACCTCCCCCCAGGGATCTAAAGTGGTCAATCAAGGTAGTCCTGGTGGAAGCAGTCGTAACAACAATGACGAAATGCCCTCTGGAATGAGTTCTGGCACCACCATGCCGACTCAGAGCATAGCAGTATCGGCTGTGGCAGAAATGCCCATTTCAACGTCAGTTCAGGCAGTGGCACCCCCAACGGTGACAAGAGGAGTGGCCAACGTGCCTCAAACCTCGTTCATGCCAAATGTCTCCCTACCCGCGAGAGACATGCCTTTTGGCATGCCCACATCCTTGATGCAGGGCCTGCAAGGCAATTATTCAACGTTCTCTAAAAATGTCCTTCCCTTTAGGGTACCCCCTTTTGGGGCAAATGAGACAATGCTGAACTTAGGAAGTCGCGTGAGCCCTCCTGGCTTTACTACGGGGCCTAGTTCACAGACTTACTTGCCTACAGGCTTGAACTCAAGGTCACTTCAAGCCATCAGACAACAAGTTGACGATAGCAACCACGAGATGGTTAATATGCTATCTCGACAAATGGGGGAAATTATCAATCCTCTGATCCAAAATACTAATGCCAATAACCAACAGTTAGCCCAGCAAATGGGGCGTTTGGCTACGGTGCTAGGGGCCTAAGTCGAAATTGCGCCTTTGCCAGGGATTAACCTAATCCCGCCTGTCGCAATTCTCGCGCGTGGTCCAGCGCCACCGCCTCCAAATGTAACACCCTCTAAACCCCGCATAAATATTATAGCTTAAATCAGAGTAAAATGCATAACACATAGGGTGTCACACTTATTCTCCAAAACCATAAATCAAAACACTTGTCATGCTCAAAATAAATATATAAATTTCCAACTTTAGTGTCATAACATCTTATGCATAGCACAGCGGATTTATTTTTCAAATCCAAAATAAAACATAATTCAAGAATAAATAAAGAGAGTACATGAAATAACTCTTAACATCCATGTAAAATACTAAACGTTTCCCCGTGTTACATAACAGAGCATGACTCCCATAACTAAACCACCTATAAAAGACTAGCTCCTCCTACTAACCCTTGCGAGAAGCTCCACTATCCTCGGCCCCTGAGCGATGTCGCATAGAACATCATTACAACAGAAGGGTGAGAACTCATATCATATGGATAAGCATAATAATAAATAATGTAAAAGCTTATCTATGTTCCACATAAATTCTTCACACTCCACTAACAAATAATAAATTATGTAATTTAATGTAATCAATCAATCTCACAGTTATGACAATACTCCATAATTCATAGCATCAAGTAAGCAGATTTTATTGTCTCTAATTACCACAACATCAAAATCTCAAAAAAAATATCACAATTATCATTAATTAGTATCAACAACTCTCTAACACATATGACTCAAGTGAGACCCGTGCAAATGTCTTTGGTACCAAAGTTATTATCCTTAGCGGTATCACCGCGTCCACTCCAGACATATAACCACCAATAAAACCCTCGCTCTAGGCTTTCAAAACCACTCCAGTTTTGGGACAAGTCACCAGCCTCCACGAGAACTAGCAAACATTGTCTCTTGACAACTATGTAGTGTATTGTGCAAAACTCAACTAACATATGCATATTCAGACAATCTCCAAGTCTTAATTATTTTAGTATATTCATCACCAGCTCAACAATTCAAATCATCTCCAATTTCACAAAACACACACTTACATGTTATCAATCACACAACTTGCAATCACAGTAACTTAACAACATAACACATAACATCAAATATAATTCACAAACTTGAAATATTGACAAAAATAGAGTAGGGGCAGAATTTGCACAAACTTAAAACATCAGGGGCCAAAAGTGCTTTTTAGCCTATAATGATCTATTAAACATATATAAATTAAATATAATTCATATATAACAGGTTCTGCAACTATTATACAAAAACTGGATTCTTCCTAATTTTTCCCCAAAACTCGCCATCTCCCTCATGCGCGCACTACCGCGCGCACCACTACCTACATGCGCCACCTCCCTCGCCCCAGCCGCAAGCCACCGCGCCTTGCGCATCACCACGCACGCGCACCACATCATTTTTGAAAACAACATTTGCACCTAAAATGACTCATTTTATTCAAAACGGTTATAAACTGTACAACAACCTAGCCGAATTTTTAATTGCCTCAAATACACTCAGAAAAATCCAATATTTTTATCATGGTTCCCTATACACGTTTTGTAAATCCTTGAAAAGTTTCAAGTCGAAATTCAAAGTACAAAATTCAGGAAAAATCTAGCACTAACAGTAGTTCGTGAGAAACGAGACAGCTTAACCTATCCTCACTAAAACGCATATAAATCGAGCTATAGACGTAGGAATGACATGAAATCAGCGGCAAAGGTTTTATAACAAAAAGGGCTACAACTTTTATGAAGACTACTTCTTTTAATTCGATCATTAGCACAGCTCGAAATAGGGTTCAAGAGCTCGTAAATTTCTACAGATTCATGCACGACGCGCTACCCCCTCTCTTCCACCCACAATTCATAACCCTAAATTCAAATATCCACCTTCAGTTTAGAAAAAATTGCATTCTAGGGTTCCTAATTCAGACTTTCTATCATTATCCACTATCATACCAATTCAGAGAACATGAATTCAAACCCTTACGTCTTGAAGATCAAATTCTAGGTTTTCTTCTCTTTTCTCCCCTTCTCTCTTTCACGCTTCTTTTCTTCTGCTCTGCTAACTCCTCCAATTCTCAAATTCTGATTTCTCTCTTTCTATTTCACTCCTAACTTTAAAATAGTCTTATAATGGGCCCCACTCTCAACTACTCACTTAATTATCTAATTGTAAGACCTAGATTTACAGACAAGTTCATTTCCGACTCACGCGTAGAATCAGTGTAAGCGTGACAGGAGTTTGATGTTTGAGAAAGATTAATGAAGAAGAAAGTTCAGGAATTGCTTGAGGAATGTTGCGTAGTCGTTTTAGGAATTAGTGCGAGTCGTCTGCACACCTGCCTTATGGCGAGCGTGTCCAGAATAGGCTAATTTCGCTTTTAGAGCAACGGATTAAGTGAGATTTCAAATCCTTGGAAAATTTAAAGGTTCTCTTTATTTTTCCTTCGACCAGTGTTTCATTTCGGAACCCTGGACTGTACGCACAATAGTATTCACTTTTCGGAAGTCCGACGACGCTAATTTCTTTGCTTCGAAACCCTAAATTCAAGCGCTAGATGAAGACTTTTTCTATTCGGGACTTCTAACGAAGTTTCCGTCCGTGTTGCCAGATTTGTTTCGACATTTCTAATCTTTCTTCAGAAAAAAGTTTTATCGTCTGACCATCACAGCAAAAAGTAGTTTTTCGGGACAGATTAACTTACACCGCTTTTGGGATTTTAGATATCGTTTTTCCCAAATGTCAGAGATTTGTTTTGAGTTCTGGAATTCTGACGCCAGAATCTCTCTTAGAATTCATCGGTGAACGTGCTGCAAAAATCGGAATCGCGAAATTTTCATTTTCCCGCGATTTCACCTTCCTATAAATAGCTGAAAAATCAATATATCTTCATTTTCCTTCCATTTGGGGCCGCGGATTGTGGAGAGCAAGGGAGAGGAAGATTTTCGCCGAAACTCGACCGATCTTCGCGCAGTTCGTTCCTACTTCAAGGTATCGAGGTAACTAGCTTGATTCTTACCTCTGATCATCGTTTCTACTGCTTTTCTGTAGTCGTTTATGTGCTCAAAGTTTCGAGCTTTTTGTAAAACTGACCGTTTTTCCTGATTTCTCTGTTGGGGTATGTTCTCTACGTGCCCAAGAGCCTAGAACCTTCGTCGGTATTCGCCGATTTGGATCGAGTTGTCCAAGATCTGAAAAACTGTTTCAAAACCCTTTTTTGCATACATTTCGAAACTTTACTGTCGAAAAGTCGTAATCTGACTTCGTGCCTTTAGGATTTGTTGTTACGAATGTCGTTAGGATCATTGCTGTCAAATTTGTTTTCCGAAGTGATAACTTTGAGGTTTTGAGCTTTTATTTTGGACCAAAACGCCCCTGAACAGCCGTATTTCGATCCGATCGTCCGAAAATTTTTCCGACAGTTTCTTTGCCTTAGTTTTACCCTAAAACTACCTTGTAAACAGATTAGATCGAAGAAAAAGAGCCGGAGCTCTTTTTCCTTTTTGGCCGAGAGTTATGTAGTAAGGGGGGGGAGTTTTTCGTTTTCGAAAACTTGTCTTTTCGTATCCGATTGTTGTATTCTGAAGCTTTAATGCTTTGTCTATCGTTTATGAGTTGTATTGCGATCGAACTAATCGATTTTGTTTGGATTCCGCTTTGTTTTCTCCGAGGTTCAGTTGAAGGGACTTTGGATATTTCAGAGCAATTGTGTGAAGGATATTTTAACCACGAGACTGGAGCAGCTCGAGGTTAGGGCAACTTACTATTAGCTATGACTGCATGATAGGTGTCGATAAATTCGACTTATGCTTTACTTTGACGTTGATTATGTTGATGAACTGATGTTATGATGTTTTCTATAATTGATGATGTTGAGATGTTATTGAATTTTGCGTTTTGACGCGACTTCGGAGTGGGGATTCATTGATTTGGTGTTATTTGATATTTCGGGTTGGATGAACAACCCTAGGCAAGTCCAAAATCAAGGGTTTGAGACTTAGCCATTTGCTTGTATACTTAGACTTTCCCCGGGAAATTGCTTTTGGTGGGTTTTTGGAAAAACTTCGAATGAAATAGATTTTGAAAACTAGAGATTTGGGAAACTTAGACTTCGAGAAATAAGCTCATAACCTGACTAATTCAATTCGAAACGTTTTCATTAACGAATAAACCATAGGGAGTCTCAATGGGAAAATGATTGCGAAAGACGGGGAAAAGTCGACTTTGTCATGGGTTTTGGGGAATTGGGGAAAGTCACTGAGGTGAGCTACGATGATGATTGAAAGTCACCGAGTACTCTAGTACTCTTTCTTTGGAGTTGTGTTGTATTGACCGACACTAAACTCTTATTCCAGTACTCTTGTTGTTGGAGTTGTGTTGTATTGACCGACACTAAACTCTTACTCTAGTATTCTTGTTGTTGGAGTTGTGTTGTATTGACCGACACTAACTCCGAGTTGTGTTGTATTGACCGACACTAACTCTTGGGCCTTTGAGATTGGGTTTTGAGCTAAACACTTGTGTTGTGAGGACGATTCGATGTTTGACTAACCATATTGCATCATGCATCATATGGTGAATAACGGGAATGGCTCACCATTGCATCATTTGGTGAATAACGGGAATGGTTCACCAATGCATCATTTGGTGAATAACGGGAATGGTTCACCGATGCATTATTCGATGAGGAACGGGAATGCTTCATCATGCGGTGAATAACGGGAATGGTTCACCAAGAGTGAAGAACGGGAATGCTTCACTAGTGGCGAACGGGAACGCGTCACTAATATCCGGATCACATTGATTGCATTTCACGCATACATTCACTCTGACTGGAATTGTGTGTTGTTTGATTTATTGAAGCATTGTTAGAGCCAATAACATGCTAGGATTGCTTATATATATATATATATCAACATATATATCTATACCCCATATCACATGTTGAGTGTATATCTACTTATTTCTGTGAGTTGACCCTAGCGCCTTGGCTTTGGTTTCATGTTTGTGTTTGGGCGGTCGGCCTGCTGCCAGATGTCGACGGTGGATTGGGATTCGACGGTCTCTCCCTCGGGGGGGATCAGGTTTGAGTTGGAGGACCGTACTAACGAGTGTGGACGTCTGACGGAGGGAGTTCTACGACGCATGGAGCTGGGCTTCAACTTGCCGTTTTCAGTTCGCTGTGGACTCGGTTATGTGAGCAGTAATGGGAGGGTAGGTTTAGGCAGGCGTCATATTTTGTGTAGAGCTCTGATTCGTCTTACTTTTGGGACAGGGTAGGTTCCCGATGCATGGCTTTTCGTGTGGTTCTCTTATTGAGGGATCACAGTGAGTCAGTCGGACTGTAGGGGTCTTTGCTTAGGCCATTTTGAGGCCGACTTTCTCTTAGTGGATTGTACTTATAATTTTCTCACTCACACTTCTGGATTTGTATATATTTGCCTACAGGCACACTACTTTGGAGTCACTGCGAATGCGCGTGACGTGGGAGTGCAGCTGAGGCTGTACATGTTTATATTTGGGTGTATATCGGTTAGTTTAGTTATTGGGTTATGTCTTTATTTCTTTATCGCTTTAATCAAAAGGTTTCAAACGAAAAAAAATTACCTGTTTTCCGCGTAAAGTTTATCTTTGGTTACTAAAGTGACACCCGGAAATCGGGGTGTTACACTAATAAAATCACTTAATCACTTTATTATATAGTAAAATCACCTATTTATTCAAACATTATATAATCTAATAATAATTAAAATAAATTAATAAATATTCTACTAATAGGAAAATGGGGTGTTACACCAAACATGGTGCACCCTTTGTTTGGAGAAAATGACGGAGTGCAACAACAACCTCAGAACCTGTACATGGTGAACAGGAATGAGCACGCTGATGGAGTTTTGGAGAGAATTCGACACCAGAACGCTGGGGGCAGCAAAACGTTGCTGCTGTTGTCGAACATTTATTGAACCAACATGGTTTCAATGTGGGTTTTGCGAATAGACCCCATTTTGTCTCAGCCTTTACTGAAGAAGTTCTTGAAACAGAGCTTCCTCGAGGATGGAAAGTCCCAAAATTCACTAAGTTCTCAGGAGACTCTGGAGAGTCCACTGTTGAGCATGTAGCTAGGTATCAAATCGAAGCAGGAGACTTAGCCATCAATGAAAACTTTAAGATGAAATATTTCCCTAGTTCTCTGACTAAGAACGCATTTACATGGTTCGCAACCCTTGCCCCAAGGTCCGTTCATACTTGGACCCAATTGGAAAGAATTTTCCATGAGCAATTCTTTAGGGGACAGTGTAAGGTGAGCTTGAAGCGTCAAGAGGAAAACAGCTGAATCCATAGATGATTATTTGAACAGGTTCAGGATGTTGAAATCTCGATGTTTCACTCATGTTCCAGAACATGAGTTGGTCATCTTGGCCGCATGTGGTTTAGAATATTCGATCAGGAAAAAACTCGATACGCATTACGTTCGAGATATGTCACAGCTCGTAGATAGGGTGAGACACGTCGAGTTACTGAAAGCTGAGAAGACGGACGAAAAGGCCAAAACTACCCACAAATGGCCCAAGAAGGAGAAAATAGCTTACATAGATACTGAATCAGTTTGTCGAAGTCCATGTGTTTATCAGGAAATCTCTCCTGATGTCGATATTAATGATATCAACTTGGCTGAACTTCAGCCAGGAGATCCCTATGTTTGCAAAGCATTAAAACCTTATGAAAATAAGGTTGGAGAGGAATCTCCTAAGGAGAATACTCCTGCTGTGAAAACTTATACTTTTGATGTGACCAAATGTGATGCAATTTACGATATACTTGTGTCTGATGGTTTAATTGTGGTCCCTAAAGACCAAAAACTTCCTTCTCTCGAACAGAGAAAGGGAAAAAACTATTGTAAATATCACAACTTTTTTTGTCATTGGACCTCACAATGTGTTCGTTTCAGGGACCTTGTTCAGGGAGCGCTGGATTCTGGAAGGCTCAAGTACGGCGAAAAAGCTAAAGGCCAGATGAAGATCGATTCTGACCTGTTGCAGAAAGTTGAAGCCAATTATGTGGAGCCACTCCACATATGCATGGCGGATATTGCTGAAAAGCTTGACTTGGGTTTAACGCTTGGGGAACCGGAAGCCAAGGATGTGGCAATCGAGGAACCAATCGAAGAAGATGTAAGCTTAGATGATGTTTACCCTCAAGCCGGAGAGACCCTCGTCGAATTCCTATCTCGAAGCAAAGATGGGGAGAAAGAGGTTATGTTGTGTCCCAGATGCAGCGTTGTGTTCGATAAGTCAGCAACTAAGGCTTATCAGGATTCCGAGATGAAGAAGCACTACCAGAAGAAGGTACCTGTTGCTAGGAGGCTCAAGTACCCTCATGAAGAGCTGGTGGAAACTTCCCAGGAGCATCATGGCCAGAAGGGCTAGGATTCGAAGGGAAAGGACAAGTCTTGTGTCCCTAATGTTGGGGTGCCCAAGAACCAATGGTTCAGGCTAGCACCTCCCAAACCAAAGCCACGACAAAAGTGGCAAAAGATCGACATAGGCCAAGGATCTTCCTATGTTACGCCCCGATTTCTCGAGTGTCACACAGTAACTAATCACGTGCATTTTCACAAAGAATTTTCGCCGATTAATTAATTAACCTTTAATTAATGATAAAAGATTCAATTATTGCAAAACTTAACCCTTACGAAAAATTCAATGCGGAATAATTAAAACATATACTTCTGAAATAGAAATAACTTCTTAATGAAAGTAAACCATAACTCCAAGAGTGCAATAATAAATCCTTGGGCTAGAGCCCTACATCAAAAAAAAAAAAATCTCGACAGTAAAATAAAATAAATAATAGTCCGGTGCAAAACTCTCAGTCCCACTGCAAAGAACTCTTAGTCCTGATCCTGCTTCGGAATACAAGCTTCTGCTTCACGCACCCTCTTCTTGGCCCGTTCCAGCATGATCACACTTTTTCGAGGTCCCACTCTGAAGCACTTGGGACGACCAGGAACGCGCTGCGCCCGGACTTCCGGCTTGACTTCAGGTGGCGGAGACTCCACTGCCTCCTCCTCTTGTAAGCGTGACTCTACTGTCGCGTCCTCCGAAGGGTCTTCTTCTGTATCCTCCGAAGTATCTTCTTCCACAGCCTCCTGAAACCTAGGTGGAGGATGCAGAAACATGACTGATCCGTCTCTGAGAACCTGACTTGCAATGAGCGACCCAAACCTGTCTTTGGTACCAAAGTTGTTATCCTTAGAGACATATCCATCGAGAAATCCTCTGCACTCCGAAATTGTCGGCCTCCCAGAGTCGGTCTTCATTTGGACTATCCAGAACAATCTCCACCCTCGTGATATCCTCCATATCCATCGAGAGCGGCATCTACCCCCCCCAAATAAACAAGTAAACACAAAACAGGGTCAGGTCCAACAGAAAAATAACAATCACAAGAGCAACAGTATCACAATATAAACGTTATATGTCGTTTATGGATATATAGTCAGTTAGTCAGTACTAACGGATCCTCACATCGCATAACCCACCAAAACTCTTTGGCCAATCTCGATCATCCGCAGATGAACAATTCTCGGAGGGGACCACAGTACAACCCTCAATCACGTGGAGACCTAACCGGCTCATCCACAAATCACTCAGGAAGACCCACACAGTCAATCCCTATCCCATGACTAAATCATGGTTATCACGTGGAGACCTAACCGGCTCATCCACAAAAACACCCTCGCGTGCAAGCCCATCGTTCTCATGGACCATAGTCTACCTGACCTATGCCCGCTAATTAATTTCACTTAAAAGCGAGTCACAACATTATTAATTCTCTTTCTCTTTGTTCTTAAGGCTCTAAAGTCAAACCTAGAGTCTTAATTTCATGTCGCAGAAATAAAACAACAATCCAAGCGCCCAAGGAAATTACAGCTGGATGAGCGACCCTTGAACAATTCTCCAATAACAATACAATTCCCTTGAGGTATGGCATAAACATACTCTCATGCATAATATATCATGATAAAATTATCGAGTAAGGTATCCTAAGGCTTGCATATTAAAATGAAAGAAAAGAATTCACCGAACCCCCAAAAGTAGGGTTCGACCGAGCCTCAAAAGGCCCTTAGGGTTTCCAAAAATTTTTCTTTTCTTTCTCTTTGATCACCCAAGCCCTAGTACAGCCCCAAACAACACATTGATCATCCCAAAATTTCAGAACTCATCACATAAGGATTTCAAGTCATTACAAGTAAGTTTGCATTAGCAAAGATGGCAAATCATGCATGACATAGCATGGAAAATTCTTTAAAAACTTGACTAATGACCCATGCATGAAAAGAAAGGAAAAAGTCCCCCGAACCCTTGGAAATAGGGTTCGGCCGAACCTCAATGGGGCTCTAGGGTTTTGAAAACAATTTCATTCCCTCCTTTTCAACCTCATAGGCCTTAGTCTAGCCCTCAAACAACCATACAATCACTCAAAAATTTCAGATTTAACATCCCACACCATTCACATTGTAACATGTGAAGTACAAGCCAAACATAGCATGTATTTATAAGATTTTCACATAAAATCATAGATCCAAATCAACATCATCAAATAAGGATTACTAGACATGGTATTTCAAGCATGGAAGTCCAGCAATAAACATGTTCATAGAACTCATGCAAAAACATTCATGATCACATCTTTTTTTCATGAAATTTCCATAGCAAGACCCTAATATACTATCCAAACCTAGGACCAGCCCTTACCTTGTTTGGTGATGGAAAAACAGAAGTTTGGAGATGAAAAGAAGGTTCAAAAGTTGCTGTCCCTGTTCTCTCTTTCCTCTCCCTCGCGAATCCCTCTCTCTTCGCGCTCTCTCCCTTGCTCGCGCGCGTAACCGGCGACGATGGTGGCGGCTTGGGCGGCGGCTCCTTTCTCTTCTCTCACACGTTCTCTCTTTTCTCTCTTCTGCTCTCTCTTTGTTTTTCACGTGAAGGTGCTGTAGTGTATCTCTGTTTTCTGATTGTGAAAGAATAGGGTTTCCCCCCTTGGCTTAAATCCCATGCAAACCACAAGTGGGCTAGGGTTTGGTTTTCCCTTTTCAAGCCCAAATCTCATCACCTTTGACCCAATTAATTAAAAAAAACCCTAACCAGGTCTTATTTACTTAAAAACCTACTCTTTTTAATTAAATAACCTAACCAAATTCGGAATTAAAATAAAAATGCACAAATTAATTCGCTGGCACTTTACTGCCAGAACCACACTCGGTAAAATTCGAATAGCTTGAGCTACAGGGGTAGGAATGACCTGATTCCACTTCGAGAATTTTCTACACTTAAAGGGCTACAACTCTCATGAAGGAAGTTTTCCCAAATGAGGTCGTTAAGACCCTCTAAAAAGTCACACAAGTTGACAGTTGAAATCTGCCAATTTCCAAACTTGAACAAAAACCTCATTTTTATTTGATTTTCCTCAAAGACAATACAAAATGAAATAGGACCTTACATCCTATGTTAACAATTCACAGGTTTCGCGGAACTATTCCTATGTCTCTAGGAACTATTATGCACCGGAGCAGATGACTAGGACCCAGTTTCGACGTTTCTTGAGGAAAAGAAAGGCCGAAAGAGAAAGGGGTGGCAAATTTCGTTCGCTGTGGGATATAAAGCCGGAAGACACTCCAGATGACAAGCCAAGTGTGGCGTCGATCATCAATCAACTTGACCATGCCATCAAGCAGGGAACGACCTTGCCAAACCCTGTCAAGGAAAAAGCAAAGGTGGTAGCTGAGGATGAAGATGAAGATATGCTAGAAGACTTTAACGACAGTGATGGAGAAGACCTCAACATCATTTGCGTGGTGTCCATCTTGCCCGCTGACTTCGACAGAATATCAGAAGTCACTGAAAGCGATGAGGATTACTATGTTGAGGAAGAAACTGATGACAATCCCCTATGCTACTATGTAATGCAGAGGGGAGCAGTCGAGGACGAGAGGGCCATCTTCCAAAGGCCCTCAAAGCACATGAAGAGTCACTTGAAGCCCTTGTTTGTATGGGCCAAGGTCGAGGACAAAGAAGTCAACAAGGTCCTAGTCGACAGAGGAGCTGCGATTAACCTGATGCCCAAATTCATGCTAAAGAAACTGGGCAAGACTGAGGCGGACTTGATTCCTCACGACATGGTCTTGTCAGACTATGAAGGAAAAACAAGCACTTCCATGGGTGCGATTATGCTGAACATAACTGTGGGAATAGTAGGCAGATCTACCCTTTTCATTGTTGTGCCCTCAAAGGCCAACTACAACTTGTTGCTGGGAAGAGAATGGATCCATGGAGTAGGGGCAGTGCCTTCTACCCTGCATCAGAGGATCCCCATTTGGAAATCAATGGGGTGGTCGAGAATGTACAAGTAATAAAGGAAAATAATTAAAAACTAATAGAAAAGATTTTCCTTTTTATTTTGAGTCATATTGTCTCATTGAATTATTTGAGTTATATTGTGGTATTTTAATTTGTGTGCTCATTTTTATAAGGACTAAGTGATTTACAGGAATTAATATGAGCTGGAGGGCCCAGCTTACAGAGTCACTTTTTGCACCCATATTGAGTACAGGGAGTTTTACTGAACCACTCGTTTCTCATTTAATTGCATGATTATACATTTGACATTTAGTTATTTAGTTTTGCACATGCTTTTACCCCGAGTTATCTGCCTTCGTATTTGACTACTCAAGTGGTTTCAATTCTTAATATATGCCTTGTTTTTTTTTTTATGAAATTGTGATACACATGTGCTATTAATGTATTGGGACATGGCATGCTATTGAGCGAAGTGAGTGAATTTGGGGACTGAGGGGTGTTTTCAATGGATAGTCTTGATAGGAGTTCATTGGGGTTCATCTCTTTACCCCTTGTTTGTTGCTGAGTGATGAGTGATCTCTAATGATTCTTGATTTGCTTGCACTTATTTGGTTCTGCTTTGAGATGCAAGTCGGTTTGATATTGTTATGCTTGTGATTTGTTAAGAGATTATAAGGCATTCTTGATGACCTTCAGACTTTGTTTCAGTTATTCCTTAGTTGCTCAAGTTGAGCCTAAATGCGAATTTTCTTGGTCCCTAACTTTGAAAATATTCGTGACCTGTTAAGTGATATGAATTGTGAATTAAGAAAATAAAAAAATTGTGTATAGGTTCTCTCTCTCTCCTAATGTGCATGAAAAGGAAGCAAAGTGCTTGAAAAAAATAATGAGAATGAAAAAAAAAGAGCAAAGTTTGCAAATGTAAAGAGGAGAGAAGAGAGAAAGAACCTTGAGTGCTTTAAATGAATGCTCTGGATTGAAAGAAGAAATGGATCATTTAACTGTCTATGTGTGTAGCCTTGTATTATCTTTTTCTTGTCCTACCAGAAGTTACACCTTGGCCAAGTTACAACCTATGTGAATCTCTTTCTCGTTGCATAGCATGACACTGTCCAACCTTGATTTGATTGATTATCAGAACCGAAGCATAGTGTTTGTACTGTCAGATGCACTAAATAATTGATGATTACAATTGTGAGTTTTGATGTGAACTTTGAGTCTCATTGTCCTATTGATTTCATTTTCTCTAGACTTGATTCCTTCTTTCTTTTAACTAGTATGCTCATGAATTGATCTTTATTTGTTGGAGGTGTATCTTGTGTTTTAAAAGTGCTGGCAATTGATTTGGAATTGATTTATTCTGTGCTTGAGGACAAGCTTTCCTACGTTTCCGCTTGAGGACAAGCTGCCGTTGAGTATAGGAGTGTGATGACCCGGGATTTAAGGCTATTTTCCTGGTTTATTTTCATGTAGTTTAATATAGTTTTCAGGATATTTCGGTCATTTTAGGACACTTTGGGCTTAGTTCATGCATTTTAATGTTTTCATTTAGTTTTAGTATTTTTCTATATTTTTTATGTTATTTTTATAGATTTCATTATGATTTAATCGAGTTATTTGAATTCGTTATCTTATTCTATCTTCTAGTTAATCTCTAAAATACCAAAAGAGAGTCAACACAAAAATAGGTAAAGAGAAAAGCAAAACCCAAAAGAGAACGGAGCCATAGACGTCCGGAGAAGCTGTCACCTCCTCCATGGCCCTAACATCGGCCCTCAAGGGCCTAGCCTTCCTCTCCACCAAGCAATTGCCTCCAAGTCTCCAAAGCTACTACCTGGCAGAGGCAGGTTACGTTGACAAGAAGAACTTCAAGAAGAATTTGGCTACAATTGCTCCTTTGGACACAGTGGCCAACAAATACTTTAACCCTTACTCAGAGTACTCTGTGACCTTAGACCCTATTCGAGGTTTGTACCTCAATGAGGCCTGCAAGGAAGATACGATGAATGGATGACAGAGTGAGGAAGATGAAGATGCCACTAAGGAAGTGGCAAAATCACATAATGATGATTAATTCGAGCCTAGCTCGAATTTCGGCTTACGCAACCGAAAACAAGGTGAAAACGTCCCTGGAGGCCGACAGAATGGCTGAGAATGTAGCCATAAAAGCAAAAATTGATGCAAGTTTTCCTGTCGAGATGTTGGTTCAAGATGAGGCAACAACGATAAAAGATAACTTGTGCTTGGAAGATAAGCCAGGTGATGAAGACATAACTGATTTGCGCAATCTAAGGCTAGATTGTGTTGGTCAATTCGCAAGTGTGCGAATACCTCCGGGTTTTAAAATATCGAACCACAGGGATTGTGAGTGAGAATTGTTGATTTAAGCCTAAAGTTTGCAAGTTCTTAAAACAGTAAATTTCAAAGATTGGTTTTGGTTGTTTGTGACAAAAGTTTTGCAAAAGAGCAATGATGAATAAGTTGTGAAAAACAAATGATGGAAAATTGCCTTGGGTTGTTGATCATCTAATCCATTTTAGTCCACCTATCCTATGCATGTGAAACCTTGATTTAACTCTTGTTGTTATAGCCTATGTACTTACTAGTTGATTCCTCACAAAAGTAATTCTCTCAAATTGAAAGTTAAGCCCAATTCCTTGTGTACTTAAACATTCATAAGAGGTATAATATCATGTATAATCAGGCCAACAAAACCCTACCCTCACTCTATTCCTAGAAGCAAGTATAGAAGGACCTATTCCAATTCATGTCCCTAAATCATAACAAATTTCTATTTGATTATAATCTAGCCTATAACAAAGGTGCACCAAAGCTAAACATGCAATAAGGAATTGAAATACAAGATTGAATCAAGACTCATGCATAGAGATAGGATTTAACAAACTAAAATTTCATAGAATCTCTTAACCCAAAGCAAAAAGTAAACTAGCCACTCATGGCTAGGGAATTCATAAAGGAAATGTAAAGAAAACCTGAGAAGAAATACAAGTTGGAAGCCTCCCTTGGCCCCAAAGTTCTCCTCAGCTCTCAAACTTGATAAAAAATGAGTAAAATGTCCAAATGTATCAAAGAAATTGGCCTAAGCCTTGTTTATAGGCAAAATGAACGAAACTGGGCGCTCAGACGCCAATTCAGAGCGCCTGAGCGCCAATTGCATGTTGAAAAAACATGCCTCTGACCCTATTGGCGCCTAGGCGCCCATTCCCAGCGCCTAGGCGCTCAAGCTCGCCTGAAAAGGACTTTTTGGCTTCTGAAACTCCTCTTTTCAATCCTCTTTATGTTCTTCATCAATTCCATGCTTCTTGGCCTTCTTTCTCCTTCAGTTTCTGCACTCCAAACCTAACCAACAAGACAAGGAAGATTCTAGAAGCTCCAAGAGCTCATTAGCACAAGAGGTCCTTCATAAAACACAACAAAACCATGCAAGTCCTAAACTTTACTTAAAATGCAAGTCCTAAACTTTACTTAAAATGCAAGAAAACTACCTATAAAACTACTAAATTACCAAAACAAAATAAAGACTAAAGAAAAGAATAAAAATGCATGAGAATGCATGAAACACTACATGAGACTCAACAAAAAGACTCAAAACAACCAAAGAAATGACCCTAAAAACACTACTAAAACAGGGTCATCACACCACTATACTCAACGACAGCTCGTCCTCGAGCGTGAATAACACTCGCTTGCCCTCAAGCGCAAGAAATGCTCCCACACAAATGCTCTCAACAAGGAATACTTCACAAAAACAGGGGGGCAAAGTAATCACAGCTAGTTCCAAGAGAAAGACCCGACAACCTACTTCATGCATCTTTTGAAAAGAGAAGAGTGCAGAGTCCATTCATGAGAAGCATATAGAACTAAAAATCCTAGGACAAGATGTTCATTTAGTGCACTGAGCACACAAACAAGTTCATAGGTCTTGAATGTCATTCACTCAATAGCAACAAAGATCAAACATGCAAATATTCAAAGAGACTTCCCAAAAGGGTTGAAACATTGGCTAGGTAAAGCATGATGGTGGTTGGTCCCTAAGGGAAAACTAGGCTTTCAAGCACATTGAGTGTGGTCCTCTTTTGTTAACCCCGGAGCTTTTCACAACAAACACTTTAGCACAAGTCTCTTGCACCCCCTTTTCAAACTCTTCTTTTCTTTTTTTCCAACTCCAACTTTTGTTTAGGAGTTCTTTTTCTTTCTTTTTTTTTTACTGTTTTTTTTCCTTGGGGCAAGAGACTATTTCTCATTTTTCCAGCTCCATACAACACAACAAGGACCATCACTCCCCCAATATTCCAACCAAACATCCGTCCCAAACTTTTGGCTACAAATAGATTCTCCAATTAAGCTCAAATGGGGCAACTAAAGGTAATGTTCAACCACAAACTCAGAATCTCAAGAAATCCTATAAGTCTCAAGAATAAAACAGAAATCACTAAGCATGCTATGAGTGAAATTAACGCAGAACCAAGAATTGCAAATGAGTCAGGATCCTCCAGGGAATTTTTATGGTAAAGGGTCAAAGTTAGACCCTTAATGGACTCACCTCGACTCCCTTCTCAAGACACACTCGGAAGACCGAAGTCTCCTCCTCTCTTCCCCAACATGCAATCACTCATCCCCGAAACAACAACAAGTATTCACAAAAGCATTTTCAAAAACAGCACTAGTAGGGAAGCAAATCTATAGCTAAAAGCATGTGAGTATAGGGAAGTAAAGACCCAAAAAACAAAAACAAAACCAGCTAAAACAATGCATGATCAAAAGAAAACAAAATCTACAACTTGAAAATATGCTAAAAATGCATGACCTAAACTAAGAGTAGAGATACCTCAACATAGTCACTCCATGGGGTCATGGTCACCCCTTCCATCGCCATAATCCGGATGAACACCGGCATCATGCATCAAGCTCAAGTCTATCATCCCCTGCTCCAAGGTATTAAAATCCATGGGGTCTGATGTGCTACCTCCCCCTCCAATGGAGGTCAAGATCCCTGTGTAGGCGATCTTGCCTCAAAAACATCCGCCCGAAAGCGGCCTCCATCCAAGCAGGAGAAGGGTCAGCACGTGGTGGAGTAACCACCTCATTCACCACCTCAACATTTTCTTCTTCCTCCTCTTCTTCTTCTTCTTCTTCTTCTTCTTCTTCTTCTTCATCTTCTTCCGCTGGCTCCTCAGGATCCTCTTCCTCTTCCTCCTCTTGAGGCATCCTCACCGTCCATTCCTTATAAAGTTGAGCGATCCTCTCCTTACTGAGCAGAGGTGCCACAGACAACCTCTTCTCAATAACATGGACTGGCCTCCTAGCTCTGTCCCTCACCGCATGAATCAAAGAGCAAATCAAGTGAGGAAAGATGGGCCGATGTTTGTCTTTACTCCTGTTGTAAAGGGAATAAATCCGACCAGCAATGATGGTGGCCACATCCATAGGATGACCTCTCACGATGCAAAAGATAACAACCAATGTAACCTCTCTAACTTCAGACTTGTTAGAGCTAGGAATGAGGGAATCCTGCAAAAATTCAGCCCAAACTCTAGCCAGCGGCGTCATATCCTTCCTTCTCACAAAAATGATTTCATCTTCAACTGCTTCCCAGTCCCGCCCAGGCCTAACAATCACTGCCTTCATGTCGTCCAAGATCTCCGGTGACTTCTCCTCTAAGAGCTCATGATAAGTGGCCTTCTCGGGGAAAAACTCCTTCTCTTGGTCCTCCGTGAGGAGACCAAGATGCCTGCGAATGACTGCTGGATTGTAATCAATCACATCTCCCCTGAACCAGGATGAGTTCACCGGTGGCCTGGACCTGTCCTCTTGATTGTCACAGTAGGTGTTCGCGTAGAACTCCCTAACCATGACCTCACAAGCGAACGGAATGGGGTTGACCCAATTCTTCCACCTCCTAATCTCCATGGCTTCTTGCATGCCCAAGAGGTCTCTCCTTCCCTCCCGAGACAAAACTCCCCGCTCCTTCACACACTCCTTGTGTGCTAGGTGAGCTCGGTTAAACTCCTCCTTAATTGCTGATAGGAAGCGGGAGCGATCAAAACTCCTGGAGGTGGAGGAAGAAGCTGCAGCTCTTGTGTTGGTTCTTGCTCTTTTTACAGGCATCTGCAAAGTTGTTAGCACATACACAAGCCACAAACGTTAGAAATGTTAGTTCAAAAAAAATAAAAAGAAATGAGAGGAGAAACTCTGTACAAAAACAAAAATAGAACAACCTAAGAGCACCCAACAAGTTTCTTAGTGATTTTGGCAAAGAGAGAAAAACAACCACAAGCACCTGCCAAAAATCGACTAAGAGAACCCATTGAGGCATTCTATCAAACACCTTATAAGCAAAAGCTAAACTAAACTAATCCACAAAATCCTAACTACCCATTCCTCACAAATTCACAACCCCTTTCTAATTAAGCACAAAATCAACTCATAATGAACAAATACAACCCAAACCCAACTTGCACTAACACAAATTCACTCACCCTTACCCACAAGAAGCATGCATTGCAAAACTCATGAACTATGATGAAGGAAAGTGGAAAATGGAACTTACCTTGACTTGAGAGTGAGTGGGTGCAAGTGGAATAGACTTGATGCAATGCAGAACTTTGAAGTAAAAGGAAGAGCCAATGTGTGTGCAAGTGAGAAATGAGTAGTGGAAATGGGGTTTGGAGAGAGTGGGGTGCGGTTATATGAGAAAAATGAGAGTTAAGAGTGGGAAAATGAAAGGTTGGGGTTTTAAAACCCAAAATCTGGCAGAAAAAACGTATAGGAGCGCTCGAGCGCTCATGGGGAACGCTCAGGCGCTCATGCCAGATACAGAGGCAGTGCCTCTGCCACTAATTGGCGCCTAGGCGCCCATGAATTGGCGCCTAGGCGCTCAACCCAGTTTTTCCACAAAAATTTTTACTTTTTACTTTTTTTTTTTGCAATTAAACACCTAAAATACTACAAAATTAAAAGATAGAAAATAATAAAATAAAAAGAATGGGTTGTCTCCCATTTAGCCCTAGGTTATAGTCCTAGGTGGACTCTCCTTCCGATGGCGTTAGGAAGGAAATTCCTTTCCATTGATTAACTTACCACAAGTGCAAGGAAGAAACCTTGCACAAAACCTCTGGAGTAAATCCTCCCATGAGGCTATGTCCTCTTGCTCATCAAACCAAGCTCTCGCCTCCCTCGTCAAAGAATGAGGGAAGAGTTTAATCTTCACTTCATCAGTTGAAACACCCTCAATCTTAGCAAGGGTGCTAGCTTGGGTAAACTTCACCCAATGAGCATGCAAGTTCTCATACTTGGACCCCCCATACTTGTTACCATTAACAAGCTTGATGAGAGCCGGATGGAACTCATCACTTTGGGCATTAACTTCGGGGATCTCTTCCGGAACCTTCGACCTGCTTCTAATCACATCACAGACAAAGTCATTGTCATGGTTAGTCTCAATCATAGGATTAAAAACAGAAAACCGTACCTTTTCCTTACCAACACGGAGAATGAGGTGACCCTTGTCAACGTCAATCTTAGCTCTACCAGTAGCTAAGAAAGGTCGACCAAGAATGAGAGGAATCTTCTCATCCTCCTCCATATCAAGCACAACAAAGTCTACGGGGAACACATACTTGTCCACCCGCACCATTACATCCTCCACAATCCCATATGGAGTCTTAAGGGATCGATCCGCCATTTGCAAGGAGAGCATGGTTGGAGTAACCTCTCCTAGGTTAAGCCTCTCAAACATGGTGAGCGGCATCAAATTGATGCTCGCTCCAAGATCACACAAGGCCTCCACATCCGCCATGCCTTCAATTTCCACCGGAATAGTGAAACTTCCGGGGTCCCTTATTTTCTTTGGCATCTTCCGCTGCAAAATGGCACTACATTCCTCCGTCATCAACACCATCTCATCTACTCCCTTCAATCTTCTTCTCTTATGCAGAATATCCTTCATAAACTTAGCATATATAGGCATTTGTTCCAAAGCATCGGCAAAAGGAATACTAATGTGGAGCTTTTTGAAAACATCAACAAATTTTGAAAACTTTTTATCTAAGCTCTTCTTAGCCAATGCTTTAGGGAACGAAACCTTGCTAGTTTCAGGAGTAAGATCAACTTCCTCTCTCACCTTAATAGGTACAACTACTTCTCATCCCACTATCTCCTCTCTCTTTTCTCCCTCTGTTTTTTTCTTCAATTCATTCATCACTCTCCTACTTCTAGTGGCTACAACAGAGGCATTTTCTTGCTTAGGATTGGGGATAGTGTCGGAAGGAAATTTACCTTGAGGTCTCTCGGCTGTTTGCTTGGCAAGCTGGCCAAATTGATTCTCAAGATTCTTGATAGCCGCCTCTTGATTCTTGTAATTATTCTCCGTCCGGATGATGAAAGTTTCCACCAAGTCTTCTAAGCTCTTCTTGGAACCACCACCTTCACCTTCTCCTCGCTCTTGAGGTTGTCTTGAGCTTTGGCCTTGAAATCCTTGGCTAGGAAATTGTCTTTGAAAACCACTTCCTTGCCCATTATTACCTTGCCTCCAAGAAAAATTAGGGTGATTCCTCCATCCTGGATTGTAAGTATTTGAAAATGGGTCATTCCGAGCTTGACCCATAGCCTTCACTTCCTCCTCCGGTCTAGTCTCTGCGCATTCTTCGCTGTCATGTGGCCCTCCACAAGTCACACACTCCACCTTGGCAACTCGACCACCAATCTTAGTGGTCTTCATTTGATTTTGAATCTCATTCATTTGCTTGGAGAGTTGCTTGTTGGAGGCCATAAGTTGATCATAAGCTTCAACCTCAAGGACTCCTCTTCGGGCTTGGCGATCATTACTAGAGTTCATGGCTCTTATAGCCATCTTTTCAATCAACTCATACCCCACTTGTGGAAGTAAGGCATCGAACTCTCCACTTGAAGCCGCATCCAAGCCAAACCTCGAAGAATATTGGAGACCATCATAGAACTTTGCTACTTGCTCAGCTTGAGTAAGGTTATGTTGAGGACACCTCCTCAAGAGCTTCTTGAACCTCTCCCAAGCTTCATAGAGATTCTCGTCAGTGGATTGAGCAAAAGTCATGATGTCATTCTTGAGCTTCCTCAAGAGGGCTCTTGGAACAAACCTTGTGGTGAACTTCTCAGCCAAGTCTTCCCAAGATGTAATGCTACCTTGGGGCTGTGAATTCAACCACTCTTCAGCAGTATCCCTCAATGAAAAAGGGAATAAACTCAAGCGGATGGTGTCCGCTGAAACATTCTGAACTCTGTAGGTGTTGCAATTGCGGATAAACCGCTCCATGTGTGCATGAGGATCTTCAAGAGCACCTCCACCATACTGATTTTGGCTCACCAAGTTGATGAATGCCGGCCTCAGCTCAAAGTTTCCCGTGCCATCGGGGGAAACTATGCTGCCCGGATAATCGTAGCTCATGGTAGCCGAGGTGAGGTCTCTGAGAGAACGATTGGCATTCTCCAATTCTTGCTCTTGAAGTCTTTGAGCAAGAGCCTCATTCACTCTTTCTTCAATGTGGGCTTGCATCTCCTCTTCCGTCATTTGAGCAGCCATGGCTTCAAGCCTTTGTTGAGCTCGACGACGGCGAAGAGTACGTCCAGGCTCCGGATCAAACAACAATGGATCCGTGCCAAGCCTACTGTGCATAAACTGAAATCACAAAAACAGAGAAAAGGTTAGTAACACCTATTCAATGCAATGCTTAGTAAAACAAACAAACAAACTCTTTAACTTTAACCGAAAACCACAAACAATCCCCGGCAACGGCGCCAAAAACTTGTTGGTCAATTCGCAAGTGTACGAATACCTCCGGGTTTTAAAATATCGAACCACAGGGATTGTGAGTGAGAATTGTTGATTTAAGCCTAAAGTTTGCAAGTTCTTAAAACAGTAAATTTCAAAGATTGGTTTTGGTTGTTTGTGACAAAAGTTTTGCAAAAGAGCAATGATGAATAAGTTGTGAAAAACAAATGATGGAAAATTGCCTTGGGTTGTTGATCATCTAATCCATTTTAGTCCACCTATCCTATGCATGTGAAACCTTGATTTAACTCTTGTTGTTATAGCCTATGTACTTACTAGTTGATTCCTCACAAAAGTAATTCTCTCAAATTGAAAGTTAAGCCCAATTCCTTGTGTACTTAAACATTCATAAAAGGTATAATATCATGTATAATCAGGCCAACAAAACCCTACCCTCACTCTATTCCTAGAAGCAAGTATAGAAGGACCTATTCCAATTCATGTCCCTAAATCATAACAAATTTCCATTTGATTATAATCTAGCCTATAACAAAGGTGCACCAAAGCTAAACATGCAATAAGGAATTGAAATACAAGATTGAATCAAGACTCATGCATAGAGATAGGATTTAACAAACTAAAATTTCATAGAATCTCTTAACCCAAAGCAAAAAGTAAACTAGCCACTCATGGCTAGGGAATTCATAAAGGAAATGTAAAGAAAACCTGAGAAGAAATACAAGTTGGAAGCCTCCCTTGGCCCCAAAGTTCTCCTCAGCTCTCAAACTTGATAAAAAATGAGTAAAATGTCCAAATGTATCAAAGAAATTGGCCTAAGCCTTGTTTATAGGAAAAATGAACGAAACTGGGCGCTCAGACGCCAATTCAGAGCGCCGGAGCGCCAATTGCTTGTTGAAAAAACATGCCTCTGACCCTATTGGCGCCTAGGCGCCCATTCCCAGCGCCTAGGCGCTCAAGCTCGCCTGAAAAGGACTATTTGGCTTTTGAAACTCCTCTTTTCAATCCTCTTTATGTTCTTCATCAATTCCATGCTTCTTGGCCTTCTTTCTCCTTCAGTTTCTACACTCCAAACCTAACCAACAAGACAAGGAAGATTCTAGAAGCTCCAAGAGCTCATTAGCACAAGAGGTCCTTCATAAAACACAACAAAACCATGCAAGTCCTAAACTTTACTTAAAATGCAAGAAAACTACCTATAAAACTACTAAATTACCAAAACAAAATAAAGACTAAAGAAAAGAATAAAAGTGCATGAGAATGCATGAAACACTACATGAGACTCAACAAAAAGACTCAAAACAACCAAAGAAATGACCCTAAAAACACTACTAAAACAGGGTCATCAGATTGCATCTACGATGATGGTTCTTTAGGTTTCGAAAAACCTCTAGTAGATGCCGCCCAAAAGATGGAGGCTCAAGATCCTTTGGAGGAAATAGATTTGGGTGATGGGTCGAAGAAGAGGCCAACCTACATTAGTGCTCTCATTGATCCAGAGCTCAAAGACAAGATGGTGGATTTGCTAAAGGAGTTCAAAGATTGTTTCGCTTGAGATTACAATGAAATGCCCGGACTCAGTCGAGAATTGGTGGAGTTGCAACTACCAATCAAAGAAGATAAGAAACCAGTAAAGCAGATGCCCAGGAGATTTCACCCAGATGTCCTAGTGAAGATCAAAGAAGAAATCGAAAGGTTCTTAAGGTGCAAGTTCATCAGAACAACCAGATATGTCGATTGGTTGGCCAACGTGGTCCCAGTGATTAAGAAGAATGGTAAAATGAGAGTTTGTATTGACTTTCGTGATCTGAACGCTGCTACACCAAAGGATGGGTATCACATGCCTATTGCTGAGATGATGGTCGTTTCAGCAGCTGGCCATGAGTATTTGAGTTTATTAGATGGTTATTCTGGCTACAAACAGATTTTCATTGCAAAAGAAGACGTTTCGAAGACGAATTTTCGATGTCCTGGTGCCTTGGGGACATATGAGTGGGTGGTCATGCCATTTGGGTTGAAAAATGCTGGCGCGACCTACCAAAGGGTAATGAATACCATTTTCCATGACTTCATTGAAACTTTTATGCAAGTTTATATTGATGACATAGTGGTAAAATCTCCATCAAGGGATGACCACCTGTTGCATCTAAGAAAATCGTTTGAAAGAATGAGGAAACATGGTTTAAAAATGAACCCCCTCAAGTGCGCTTTTGGTGTAATTGCAGGTGATTTTTTGGGCTTTGTGGTGCACAAAAAGGGCATCGAAATAAATAAGAACAAAGCCAAGGCCATTCTCGACACAAGCCCGCCAACTAGTAAGAAGCAGGTGTAGTCATTACAGGGGAAAATCAACTTTCTTAGAAGATTCATTGCCAACCTTAGTGAGAAGACCAAGACCTTTCCCCCGCTTCTTCGACTTAAGAAGGAAGAAACGTTCCGGTGGGAAACGGAGCAGCAGAAAGCCTTCGACGAGCTCAAGGAATACTTGTCAAGCCCTCAAGTGATGATTCCACCCATAAAAGGAAAACCAATGAAGCTGTACATCTCGGTGACAGATGAGACCATTGGAAGCATGCTAGCTCAAGAGGATGAAAATGGCATCGAAAGAGCCATATTTTATTTAAGTCGCGTATTGAATGATGCAGAACCTCGATACACTATCATCAAGAAACTGTGTTTATGTTTATATTTCTCTTGTACGAAGTTGAAGTATTATATAAAGCCAATTGATGTAATGGTTTTTTCTCATTATGACATAATAAAGCACATGTTGTCCAAACCCATCTTGCATAGTCGAATTCGTAAATGGGCTTTAGCCTTAATCGAATATTCACTCACGTATGTCCCTTTGAAAGCAATCAAGGGACAAGTAGTAGCGGACTTCTTGGTAGAGCACACTCTGCCCAAAGAGGTTATAACTTACGTAGGAATTCAACCTTGGAAGTTGTTCTTCGACGGCTCAAGCCATAAAAAAGGATCAGGAATTGGGATGCTTATCATATCCCTGCGAGGCATCCCCACTAAGTTCATGTTCAGGATTCGAGAAAATCACTCAGATAGCGAGACTGAATATGAGGCTTTGATCTCTTGCCTCAAAGATTTTATTGGCTTTAGGGGCCAGAAACGTCGTTATAAAAGGCGACTCTGAATTGGTAATAAAACAACTTACCAAGGAATTTAAGTGCGTTAGCGAGAACCTAGCGAAATATTACGTGAAAGCGATAAGCTTATTAGCCAAATTCGACTAAGCAGGGGTCAACCACGTACCTAGGATAAACAATCAAGAAGCCAATGAATTGGCACAGATCGCTTCTGGGTACATCGTAGATAAGGATAGGTTGGAAGAATTAATCAAAGTCAAAGAAAAGTTGAATCCATCAGATCTCGACATTTTAACCATTGATAATATGGTACCTAATGATTGGAGGAAGTCAATTGTCGAGTACTTACAAAACCCTATAGGTACAACTGAAAGGAAAGTCAAATATAGGGCTTTGAGTTATGTCATTATGGGCAATGAATTGTTCAAGAAAAATGCAGATGGCACTTTGTTAAAATGCCTGAGCGAGAATGACGCATTTGTGGTAATCTCAGCGGTGCATGATGGTTTATGTGGCGCTCATCAAGCGAGAGTCAAAATGAAGTGGATCTTATTTCGACAGGGGATGTATTGGCCCACTATCATGAAGGACTGCATTGAATACACAAAAGGGTGCCAAGATTGCCAAAGGCACGCAGGGATCCAGCATGTACCAGCTAGCGAGTTGCATTCAATAATCAAGCCATGGCCATTCAGAGGTGGGCTTTAGATTTAATTGGTGAAATTAACCCATCTTCATCAAGGCAACACAAATACATAATAGTGGCTATAGACTATTTTACTAAGTGGGTGGAGGCCATTCCATTACAAAACGTTACTCAAGATACAGTGATCGATTTTATACAAAATCACATTGTATACCGTTTTGGCTTACCTGAATCACTCACAACGTACAGATCAGGGTACGGTATTTGTGGGTCGAAAAGTGACATCCTTTGCAGAGTCTTGGGGCATAAAACTCTTAACTTCAACCCCTTACTATGCCCAAGCAAACAGCCAAGTGGAGGAAGCCAACAAAACCTTGATCAGTTTAATCAAAAAACACGTGGGTCGAAAACCTAAAAGTTGGCATGAAACCTTAGGCCAAATTCTTTGGGCTTATCGAAACTCACCTAGGGAAGCCACGAGGGCAACACCTTTTCAACTAGCATATGGTCAAGAAGCAGTGCTGCCAGCAGAAGTGTATCTGGAATCCTGTAGGATTCAAAGGCAAGAAGAAATCCCCAGCGAAGACTATTGGAACATGATGCTCGATGAGTTAGTTAATCTCGACGAAGAAAGGTTATTGGCCTTAGACATATTGACCACACAGAAAGTCGCATTTCAAAGGCTTATAATAAAAATGTTAGAATTAGATCTTTTGCCATTGGTGATTACGTTTGGAAAATCATATTGCCTGTCGATAAAAAAGACAAAAGTTATGGCAAATGGGCCCCAAATTGGGAAGGCCCCTTTGAAGTCGAGAAAACACTTTCTAACACCGCTTATTCGATTAAAGAGTTAGGAGTCAATGTCGACGTGTAACGATAAATGGAAAATACTTGAAAGAGTATAAGCCAATGTTGCACGAAATCAAAGTTCAATAAGCAAAAAACTCGACAAATGAAGGCCAAATTAAATATTCATTTTATTAATAAGGCATTACAAAAGATACAAGATTTACAAAGGGGGTGCTCCCCGGATCGAGTTATAGCGTACCCTAAAAGGCGCTATGAGGTTGTCCACGCCTTCTCTTTGGTCTTCGAGGGAGAACTTCTCCAGTCGAAGGTTAGACTCCTCGAAAGAAGTGGCTGTGATCTTCTGAGCCAGGCGTCTTCGTTCTTCCTCCTCGTCTGGACCCAGCTGGTCCAGGCGGCTTCCAGAGTGTCGAGTGTAGGATCACGCGCTTACCACTACGCCAAAACCAATTGGTGTTAGTGAGGGCGCAACGTTATTTCTTATAGCGTAGCAGACAGCGCCCCGTTTCGAATGCTACCTGCAGGCAGGATGCTGGCCCACCTGACCCAACAATCCCCCCCAGCACCTGCCAGCCAAACTAGCTGCACAGCATGCCTTCCGTGGGATTCGAACACGGGACCTGGCTCTGATACCACTTGTAGGATCACGCGCTTACCACTACGCGAAAACCAATTGGTGTTAGTGAGGGCGCAACGTTATTTCTTATAGCGTAGCAGACAGCGCCCCGTTTCGAATGCTACCTGCAGGCAGGATGCTGGCCCACCTGACCCAACATCGAGCTCCTCCATCTTCTCTTCGATTTGGTGTTTAGCGAAATACGCCTGTAGGTCGAGTTCCGTGCGCCGGTTGAACAAAGGAGCCGCCTCAGTCAAAAGCTCCAAGAATTGTTGGAGCGGAGCTCTTAGAGGGGCTATGATCAGCCTCTGCAGCAACTGGTTGATCAGCCCCATGATTCCCTCGGTCCGAGAGGAGGACATGGAAAAGAAGAGGTTTCGATCAAAGGACAAGGAATGAATCCTGTTGAGAATGGAACAGGTGGAGGCCATTGTTGCAAAGTCTGAGAAGAAGAGAGTAAACAAAGATCGCTGAAGAGAAAAAAGGTTTGAAAGAGTTATGGTTGAAGCATGAAATAAGCACAACCATTTATAGCAATTGTAACAAAGAATGGAGTTAATGCATGGCAATCAGTTACTAGATCTTATTCCGTTGCCGCAAGCCACGTAAGCTACCACCGCAAGAATAGGGAGTTGTTCCACTGTTAATGAGCGTTGAAAAAACGTGGTAAAAGCAACAATAAAGTGCTCTATTTCCAAGGTGTCAAGCAACAACTCAGAAGAAGGAGCATTAGAGCGCTTTGGACGGTGCAAGGATGATCGATTATGTCGAAAACTTGGCAATATATGTCATGTATAAGTAGGTAAGCCATTCGAAATTGAAATGCAGAAATTATAATGTCAAAAGCCATAATGTCGAGATTAGCATTGTCAGCACGAAAAGGTGTTAGTTACAAGAGATGGCAACAAAAGGTCATTCACAGTCATCACAACAAAATAGGCCAACACATGGCTAATGAAAGGAAAAGTAAGGCCTTAAAATTTAGACTTGAAGGAGTTGAGCTGGTCTCCAAAAGCAGCAATTCTGGTCTCAATGCCATTCTTAGTCAGCTTATCAACTTCGACCTCCTTGGCGAGTTCCCTTGTCGAGACAATCACAGCTTTAGAATTGCGACTAAGCTCCTCTAGACGAGCTTTCACTAGGGGACCCTCCTCGACCAAAACAACCTTCTTCTCCTCCAGCTTGGTCACCTCCCTCCTAAGCTCATCAAGCTTAACATAAATGTAAGAGAGGTCAGCTGCTATAACTGCCTTCCGAGCACTCTGGCTGACAAACTCATCCTTCACTATCGCAATTTGTCCCTTGCCGGAAGAAATCTGAGCCTCCTTGGTTTTTATAGCCTGATCCACACTCATGTACTGATAAAAAATAGCCAGGGCATCAACCATGAAAGTTTGCAGTTCAGCAAGAGCAGTAGCTTGAACTTGATCAAGTTTTTGGCCAAGCAAGAATGTAAGTAGTTCCTTGACAACATGACTAGCTTGAGAATCTGCTTGAACTCGATTGAGAAAGCCCTCATTGAAAATAGTGGCCTTGAGCTGACCTAGACTCGCCTCGATTTGTTGGATGTTGGCCACTCCACTAGACTGAGCAGTCTCAACAGTAACATCAGCTTGGTGAGGAGGAGAGTCTATCTCCAGAGTATCATCAAGGAAGCCTTGAAGAGCAGCAAGGGGGTCTGTGTAGAAAACGGTGTCAAGTTTGAAGTTTCTCACTAGACACATGAGATAAAGAGTCAGTCGGCGAGGAAGCAGAACCCCCTTTAGCTTAGGGCGAGGGTCCAGCAGCAGTGGAGTCTTGTTTGGCCTTTGGAAGGGGGCTGATTTGGGTCGAAGTCTGGACATTAACCATTTTGGGAGGAGGCATAGGGATGACCACCTGATCCGGACAAATCGTGTGGGGCACCTCCTCTCCATCATGCTGAACGTCGACATGAGGCACATCTCCTCCAGGGATGGATGAAGTCGCATCCGGGGATTCCTGTGGAAGAAAATCAGTAAAGTTAGCTCTAGCCTCTTTAGTGAAATAAGGCTCACAACCAGGACGTTGCCAAGCAATTGGTTTTGAGTCCAAATGGGACATCAACATGCCCCACACAGAGTCTATCTCATTGGAATCCAAACTACTCGAAGAATCTGGGTTGCTGGGAGAGCTTAACACAATAATAGGTGATTTAGTGTGTTGAGATGGCTCTAGGCACAACCAATTTAGACATGTGTTGGTAAATCCGCAAGTGTACGAATCCACCCGGTTTTAATTATCGAACCACAGGGATTGTGAGTGACTGAATTCAGTTTAAGTTTTGAGTATGAAGGTTTGTTTTATTGAAATAGAGATATGTCGATGTAGTAAAGATAAAATAAACAAAAACTCAGAAAAGAACATGCTTTGGGTTCTTGCTCAACTAGTCAATTTAAGCACATCATTCTAAGCACATGTTCTCATGAATCTCTCCTTGATGCTATAGCCTAGTTACTCATTTATTGATTCCTCACATAAGCAATTCTCCCATACTAAAAGCTAAGACCAATTCCTTGTGTACTTAGTCATTTATATGAGGTTTTAGATCATGCAAATTCAGGCCAACAAACCCCAACCCTTCCTCTATTCCTAGTAGCCAAGATAGAAGGGGTAATCCCAAATCGGTTCCCTAATCTATAACAAACTTCCGTTCTGATTATTGAAAAGCATAAAGCAAGCATGCATACAAGCTTATATTGATATTCAGAAAATGGGATTCAAGGAAAGAAGAAGATCATGTGGGAAAGAACTTATGATTATAACTCAAATATGAAAAGTCTTACATGAAAACCAAAGCATAAGAAGAGAGATTAGCCAAGCATGGCACTTGCCATGCTTGGCTAAGAACCTGAATTACAAGCTTGGAAGCCTTCTATCACTCTCCTAGATGTTCCTCTCCTTCTAAACTTATGTAAAAATGGAATGGGTATCAAAGATTACAAAAGAAAACCACTAAAAACCTATTTATAGGCAAAAGGGGCGAGTTTACTGCCATCAGGGTGCTCAAGCGCCAGACCAGGGCGCTCAAGCGCCAGCATCAGATGCTGGTAGAAAACACCTACTGTTTAGCTGGCGCTCAGGCGCCAGACAGGGGCGCCTGAGCGCCCGTGCTCGCCCAAAAACCCCTTAAACTTCATTTTAACTCCACTTTAATGCCTTCTTCATGACTCCAAGCCTCTTGACCTTCCCTTTTCTTCAGTTTTCACCTGCTTACTCTCATCAAAGCTCAAGGAAAAATATCAAGAAACTCAAAGGGTTATTAGCACAAAGGCTCCAAGACAAGTGAAAATTATCTAAGACTCCCAATCTTTCCTAAAATGCAATAAAAGTCCCTAAAAGCTATGAAATTACTAAACTAATGCAAATGCACAAATAAAAGTAAAAATGCATGAGAATGCATGAAACACTACATGAGACACACGAAAAGACTCAAAACTAGCAAAGAAATGACCCTAAAATCACTACTAAATCCGAGTCATCACACCACTATACTCAACGACAGCTCGCCCTCGAGCATCACTAAGATTAGCTTGCCCTCAAGCACAAAGAATTACTCCCAACACACATGCCAAAAGAAGGATACATTTTCAGAAAACCGGGGGATCAAGTAAATGCAGTTAGTTCCAAGAGAAAGATTCAACAATCAACCTTGTGCAACTCTTAGACAAAGAAGAATTAGAGTCCACTATGAGAAGCATTTAGAGCTAACATCCTAGCATGAGAAAATTATTTGGTGCACTAAGCACACAAGCAAGTTCATAGGTTCTGGGAATCATTCACTCAAGAGCAACTAAAGTTGACAATGCATTATTCAATGAGACTTGAAAAGTGTTGTAATGTTGGCTAGGTAAAGCACATGGTAGGTGGTCCCTAAGGAAGACTATGGCTGCACAAAAATCTGAGTGTGGTCTTTCATGAAAACCGGAGCTTAAATCAATTGATACTTAGCACACAAGTCTCTCAATCCCTTGTTATTTTAGAACTTTTTTTCTTTTTTTTTTGGAACTCTATCTATACCATGGAGTTCATTTTCTCATTTTCTCTTTTTTTGGAACTCTATCCAACCCATGGAGTTCATTTTCTCCTTTCAATTTTTACAATTTTTTTTCTTTGGGACAAGAGACAATTGCACTTTTCATAAACTAGCTCCATTAAGATTTAAGGACCACAACTCCCCATTTAATCCAACCAAACAACCAGCCCATATGACAAAGGTAACAAAGAATTCTCCATAAGGCTCAAGAGGGTCAACTAGGGACAAAGATGTTATAAAACAAATTCTGAAGTCCAAGAAAACCTACCAGTCTCAAAGATGCAAGTCTCATAAAGCTACTCTCAAGGGTGAGAGAAATGAAACACAGAACCAAGAAGTGCAAGTGAGTCAGGATTCTCCAGGGAAATTATATAGTGAAGGGTCAAAAATATACCCTTGTGGACTCACTTCAACTCTATCCTCAAGACAACATTTAGAAGACCGAAGTCTCTCCCTCTCTTTCCCAAACATACAATCACTCCCCAAAAGAAAGCACAAAGTATCCACTTAAAAACATTTTCAAAACCAGCATCATGTGAGTGAGCAAGACTTGGGAACATGTCATTTGAGTAAAGGGTATAAAGACCAAGGTATAAAAGACTCTATATAACAATGCATGATAAAAAAGATAAACAAAATCTATAAAAGAAAAATATGCAAAAATGCATGGACTAAACTCAGAGTAAGAAAAGAACCTCCTTTCTAGTGATTGAGTGCCTCAAAGTGTTCTCCACTTTTATTTCCTGAAAAACTAACAAAAGAAACCAAAACGTAAACTTGAAAAAAAAATATGGGTTGTCTCCCATTCAGCCCCAAGTTATAGTCCTAGGTAGACTAAACTTAAAACTCGTAATATAAACCAAAAATCACAAACAATCCCCGGCAACGGCGCCAAAAACTTGTTGGTAAATCCGCAAGTGTACGAATCCACCCGGTTTTAATTATCGAACCACAGGGATTGTGAGTGACTAAATTCAATTTAAGTTTTGAGTATGAAGGTTTGTTTTATTGAAATAGAGATATGTCGATGTAGTAAAGATAAAATAAACAAAAACTCAGAAAAGAACATGCTTTGAGTTCTTGCTCAACTAGTCAATTTAAGCACATCATTCTAAGCACATGTTCTCATGAATCTCTCCTTGATGCTATAGCCTAGTTACTCACTTATTGATTCCTCACATAAGCAATTCTCCCATACTAAAAGCTAAGCCTAATTCCTTGTGTACTTAGTCATTTATATGAGGTTTTAGATCATGCAAATTCAGGCCAACAAACCCCAACCCTTCCTCTATTCCTAGTAGCCAAGATAGAAGGGGTAATCCTAAATCGGTTCCCTAATCTATAACAAACTTCCGTTCTGATTATTGAAAAGCATAAAGAAAGCATGCATACAAGCTTATATTGATATTCAGAAAATGGGATTCAAGGAAAGAAGAAGATCACGTGGGAAAGAACTTAAGATTATAACTCAAATATGAAAAGTCTTACATGAAAACCAAAGCATAAGAAGAGAGATTAGCCAAGCATGGCACTTGCCCTAAGAACCTGAATTACAAGCTTGGAAGCCTTCTCTCACTCTCCTAGATGTTCCTCTCCTTCTAAACTTATGTAAAAATGGAATGGGTATCAAAGATTACAAAAGAAAACCACTAAAAACCTATTTATAGGCAAAATGGGCGAGTTTACTGCCATCAGGGCGCTCAAGCGCCAGACTAGGGCGCTCAAGCGCCAGCATCAGATGCTGGCAGAAAACACCTATTGTTTAGCTGGCGCTCAGGTGCCAGACAGGGGCGCCTGAGCGCCCGTGCTCGCCCAAAAACCCCTTAAACTTTATTTTAACTCCACTTTAATGCCTTCTTCATGACTCCATGCCTCTTGACCTTCCCTTTTCTTCAGTTTTCACCTGCTTACTGTCATCAAAGCTCAAGGAAAAATATCAAAAAACTCAAAAGGTTATTAGCACAAAGGCTCCAAGACAAGTGGAAATTACCTAAGACTCCCAATCTTTCCTAAAATGCAATAAAAGTCCCTAAAAGCTATGAAATTACTAAACTAATGCAAATGCACAAATAAAAGTAAAAATGCATGAAACACTACATGAGACACACGAAAAGACTCAAAACTAGCAAAGAAATGACCCTAAAATCACTACTAAATCCGGGTCATCAACATGCCAGTCCTCTGAAGAAGGAAAGTAAAACCCTCTTAAAGTTAGAAAGATTGCAAAATAAAAGTGTTGAGAAAGCCATGATGTTCAAATAGATACTTTTCGAGCAGGGTTCTTAGCAGGGTTAGGATCAGCTGAATCTTTGGAGAGTTGGGAAGCCTTGTCACCAGATCTACGACTGGTCTTTTTCACAGCCTTCTTCTTCTTCTCGATTGATGGAGGAGGAGCCGCCTGGGAAGGTTTCTCGACAGGCTGGCGTTTGGATTTTTTGGACTTAGGAGCAGGGGAGTCTTATCGTGGTGGAGGACTAGAGGTAGAATATTCCTGAATTTTGATCTAGAAGGGTAGGCGAGAAATAAGAAAACCAAAGTAAGAAAGTTATCGCCTCATCAACGGTCAGGAGTCAGTTAAAACTTACCACAAGTTTCTCAGAAGGGTGAGTCTTCTCAACACAGTCTTCCCCTTCAGCAACGACCTCATAAACGCCTTGAGTAATCGACATAGTGGGTGAGGCTTTACTTGTGGTTGAGCCACCAATCTCCTTGGACTTCCTCTAACCAGTCGAAGAGGCGGGAGTGGCTTTCCTCTTTTGACTCTGCGCCAAATGAAAGAATATAAGCCAAAGTAGACAAAGGAAGATAAGCAAAACCTAAGTAAAAAACCTTGGTGACAACAAGCTTTTCAGAAAAATCAACCTCATCATCATCATCATCCACTTCGGTAGGGGAAGCTTGTGAGACTTGGAGAACTCGAGGAGGCTGCTGAGAAATAGCCACAACTGCAAGAGCAAAGCAAAAGTCAAGTGACCGATGGTTTAACTCAGACCAAGTCGAAATTCTCACCTTGACCACTATGCGTATTTCAGCGATATGTGGTTGATGATTTCGACCGGCACGTAATATGGAAAATTCTCCATGTAATATCTGGACCAGGTCACTCATTTTCGAGGAGGCAATGCCTCGTTATATATATTTCTAATGCTAACATGATCAACCCAATTGGGAAGAAAGGGCGGGAAGGCCAAAGCAAACCTACAGGTAGGCAAAGATGGAAACGTAAAGCCAGTTTTTCGAATAACAAAAGAAAGACCGGACTCGTCAAGAGGGAGGACCAGTCGCGATTTTTTGGCCTTAGATTCCCATTTTTGCCTAAGAACCCGGGCTGCATTGGCAACAGTTTCTCGAAGTCGAGGACCCGGAAGATATACCACACCAAAGAATTTTTTGAAAGCGTTGATTTCAGCCAGGTGCATACCTTTGGTCTTCTTCGAGGTTTGTGTCTGCAAAAGAAAAGCAGTAGTCATATGTTGGATGCAATCCACAAGAGGCAATGCAATCTGAGTCCAGTACCCAGACCACCACTTCTTGAAAGCTTTAGTAGTATAATATGAAGCGGTATAAGGGAAAGGACTGAGGTTAAGTAGTTTCTTGTTGTAAAACGTGACAGTTTTATCAAAGGCATGAGCCTTAGTGATGACACCAGGATAAAGGATGAAGCTCTTGTCAAACAAAGTGTTGGGCAAAGCCTGGCTCAACCCAAACTGTCGAGAAACCAACTGAGGGTTGTAGCCACACAAAGAGTAATCACTGCTGGCAAAGCCTACAGTCAGAACTCGAGGAGAAAGAAGAGTCTGCCAAAGAGAAATGTGGTGATCCTTAGGTGGCTCAGGGTCTTCGATATTAGGGTAAGAGTGCTTCAACCAAGAAGGGCCATAGACTGGCTTGCTGTAAGGAGAAAAGCTAGAATGGTAGTGTTCCAACTCACAGAACATAGCAAAATATTTCCTGAAGTCCGACTCGAAATTGTCTATATCATGGAGGGGAGTCAGCGTCTCAAGCCGGTGTGCGTCAATCCTCGTCCTGAAGGTAGTAGGGGCGTCCTTTCGAGGTAATAAGTAAAAGCCAAATACAGAATTTAGACAAAGTTGAAGCAGCCACAAAGGGCCGGCCGCATTCAAAGATGAGACCTTGGGATCTCGAAGATCTGCTACAAATTCATTCAAGAGTTGGTAGAGGTTGCCAAGGAAAAGTCTAGCCATAGCAATATTTCGACCCCGGTGAAGCAAATTGGCGAGAGGCAGAATTCTCAGGGACTTGGTGCAGAAGACATAGGCAGAAAGCCAATACAACAAGAAAGCGACGTATTCAGCATCAGATACGTCGCCACTAGAGGCGCCATGCTTTTCGACAAATCGACTAAAGGCCATGTTGGCAGTCGGAATCGAAATTGGATTGGATGGCTCGGGAGAAGAGTGATAGTCGTCACCCATTGGCCACAAACCAGTTATGGCAGCCACATTGAGGAGAGTTGGGGTGATCATGCCAAAAGGGACATGAAAGCAATTAGTGGACCTCTCCTAGAAATAGAATGAGCTAAGTAACATAGCTGGGTTGTACGAGATAGACGATCTCGACAATTGAATCAAATCGAAAATTCCTGCTTTCTTCCACTGCCGCCCCCTTTGGGCTTCCCGATCAAGCCATTTGAGGTAGGCTCCATCATTCGCAGTTGGGCTAGGAGGAGCAGAATGAAAGCTCTTCGAGGATCAGGGAAGAAGGGCATGTGGTAAGAAGGTCGAAAAGCTAGGATAAGTTCATTACCTCGAGTACTAGGGTGGAAAGACTCATGCCCATCAGGCAAGCTGTCAGGTTTACCCCGTTTTGCTTCTTTCAAAGGGTCTAAAATGGCGCGAAAAGTACCATTAACAGTAAAAAGGATGAGTACCTGGGATTTCCAGATAGCCCTCTTTTCCTCCTCATTTGGTGGCTCTAGAATGGGCACGCGTTTGGCCTCGTCCATCTTGAGCTCAGAAGCTAATGGAACGAAATCACCAGAGTTAGAAGCCATGGAAAACACTCAGGAAGAGGTTGAAGGAAGGAGAAGATGCAGGAAGCTCAAGGAATTTTAAGAAGAAAAGTCAGGTTCTGGTGCACGTAAAGCTTGAAATGAGCAGTAATGGAGTATTTAAAGGCCCAGGAAGAGACGGATTTGAAGCCACATTGTACAATAGTGAATAAATTTTGAGGTCCAACGGTTATTTTAATAGTAAATTCTCATCACCCACGTTTTATGAGAAAGTGTAATCATGGCCCTAGTAAAAAAGGCTAAACCTGGAAGTATAGCAGTCAGAGTGACAAAGCTGTCGATTGGACCAAGAAATGAGTGGCTGAGATCGCCAGACGATTGAATTTCCAAATTTAAAATAATATTCAGGCTCAAAAAATGCTTGGTTTCTCCAAGGTATGGTAGTAAAAAACCAACATTTTTTGGGGGCATCTGTTAACCCAAAATTTGGCTTAAGGTTTGTCGACACTGAATAAGCTGTAGAGGGATTATCGACACATGCCGAGAATTGGTTAAGGAAGAGCCAGAAAAACACAACTTAAAGTGAACAAGTTAAGTTGATCGCAAAATTCGACAAACACTATACTGGAAGCGGTTACGGGAAAAACGGGCAGTGATGAGCACGTGCAGATACCCACGACGCAAGAGAAACGGTTATGAGCGTGTGCTTCCACCCACGAAGTAGGCTACCCACGATGCAGGCAAACGGTTAAGGTGCATGCACGTACGCACTACGCAAGAAGCTTCTGGAGCAAGTAAGAGATCGTGGGGGATCAAGCCCACTAACCCATTCAGCAGATGAAGAAACCGCCATGGACATGTGAGGCAATGTAGCACTATAAATAGGTGAAGATCAGTCAGAAGAGGGGGTTCCCAACTCAACTCCAAAAACTCACTAGAAAGCTCACATGTCCGCATCAAAGAGACTCCAAGAGCCTAACATGATGATGAAGGAGTATGTTGCAGAACCGGCCATTTACAATTCTTGCATTTAACGCTTTCAAGCTCGTTCTTTTGTTCAAGTTTCCTTTCAATTTTCTGTCGATTTCTTGTTTGATGTAATTTCCTTTTGCTTTCAATTCGCGTTTTCTGTACTTTGTCCTTTGTTTAATGAAATCAAGTCTCCAGTTCCCATAAGTTCTTTGTTTTACTTACAAGTTAACTGTCTACTAGTGTTTGTCGAAAAACACCCTTTGCACACAGTACTTTGGCAAGACGTTTTCCCAAAAGAAGCCCATACTTTTAAACTTATTCCAGTCGAATTTGGAGGATGTTTGTTTATCAAATATCACCGTAAACAGATAGTGTTCAGCCAAAAGAGGAACTGTTGTCGTCGGGGGACTAGCCAAGAAGCTCATACGACTGGAACCAGTAGCACCATCCTTCGTGAGAAGATCAGCCACAGCGTTACCTCATGGAGAATGTGCTCAAACCTCACTTGCCAATCCCTCCCCACCAGCTCCTGAATCATGTCAAGCACCGCAACATACACGTGAAACTGTCCACCACCACGCTGCAAGAGGGACAAGGCATGCTGAGAATCCGAGAAGACAACCACATGACGAAGACCATGCTCCCAGCAGAGACGTAACCCATAGAAAATAGCCAGAAGCTCCTCTCTAAGAATTTCAGAGATTGCAACAAAGAGTGTAAGACCAAGATTTGGTTCTGTTGTACAACTCTAGGTTTTGATGAACAATTTTGGTACTCTAACGTTTGTCTTTTTAAGTGCTTGACAAACAGGTTCTGACTCTGACTAAAAGCCATATTCATCAAAAGTCAAAGAACAAAGAGTGATCCAATATCCGCTTCTATACACACTACGTTATGTTTGAACGGTAGAAAATGCTTCTGAAGTTCTGAAGAAGAAAGCTCTGATGGGGTTCAAAAGACCATGTGCTAAAGACTCTGAAGACTAGAAGTTCTGAGAGAACGGTTAAAGACTCTGACTGTAACGCCCTGAATTTCGGGTGTCACTTTAGTAACCTATTAAAGTAAATATGCAATATTTTCCAAAAGAATGGATAAATACGAGTATATTTTTTTTCTTTTCGAAGTATTTCCAAAACATGTCATGCATACTCCTAACTGTAAATAAATTTACATTAAACCTTGAACAAGGCGAGTATCTGCAACCCCAAATATAAATTTCTAAACTCATTATGCAAGCTTAAACCAATAACGGTAAGCTCTCTAACCCAAGGCTCTAGCCCTACACCCGACTCTATTCTTCGAGTCATCCACAGTTCTTCAAGTTCTTCTCTCCGACTCGTACGAAGGTCAAGCTCCATCGAATATTCTCCATCGCCTAATAGCGTTAAGCGCCCAAACAACAAGTAGCAAATAGAAAGGGTTAACTCCATACAACTACCACATATAAAAGAGAAAAGCATGTTATTCAAATCTAATACATGCCATGGTAAGTAAGCTACCAATTTAATTCAGAATATATGACACTGTATATCTACCAACATGAAATCAAATCATATATCAGCATATCAGCAAAATCAAAGATATGGTTTTAACTCAGATATCAACAACTTAACAACATATATTTACTCGGATATCCACAACTTAACACCCTAGGTTTAAATCAGATAACAATAAAATCAACAATATAACATCAAATCAGATATCAACAACCTCAACAATATAACATTAAATCAGATATCGATAACCCCAACAATACAACATCAAATCAGATATCAACAACTTCAACAATATAACCTCAAATCAGATATCCACAACCTTAACAATATAAATCAAATCAAATCAAATCCAATATATAAGTGCCCTGTAGTACAACTACGTGTCACTACCAAGACGTGTCAAATCAAAGGCGCCTCGCAAGACGGGACAATCACCTAGAACGAAAACCATTGATCTGCCACTTAATATTCCACGAAGGCCCCACCACAATATGCCACACAGGCCCCATAATATGCCACCCAGGCTCCACAATATGCCACTGTTGGTAAATCCGCAAGTGTACGAATCCACCCGGTTTTAAATATCGAACCACAGGGATTGTGAGTGACTAAATTCAGCTTGAGCTTTGAGTATGAAGGTTGGTTTTATTGAATAAGAGATATGTTGAAGTAGTAATAAGGAAAAAGGAAAATAAAAAGACAATTCAGAAAATAACATGCTTTGGGTTCTTGTTCAACTAGTCAATTCAAGTACATCATTCTAAGCACATGTTCTCATGGATCTCTCCTTGATGATATAGCCTAGTTACTCACTTATTGATTCCTCACATAAGCAATTCTCTCATACTAAAAGCTAAGCCCAATTCCTTGTGTACTTAGTCATTCATATGAGGTTTTAGATCATGCAAATTCAGGCCATCAAACCCCAACCCTTCCTCTATTCCTAGTAGCAAGTATAGAAGGGGTAATCCCAAATCGGTTCCCTAATCTATAACAAACTTCTGTTCTGATTATAGAATAGTATAAAGCAAGCATGCATACAAGCTTAGATTGAAATTCAGAAAATGGGATTCAAGGGAAGAAGAAGAACATGTGGGAAAGAACTTAAGATTATAACTTGAACATGAAAAGTCTTACATGAAAACCAAAGCATAAGAAGAGAGATTAGCCAAGCATGGCAAGAGCCATGCTTGGCTAAGAACCTGAATTACAAGCTTGGAAGCCCTCTCTCACTCTCCTAGATGATCCTCTACCTCTGAATTTTACAAAGTATCAAAAGATTACAAAAGAAAATGACTAAAATCCTATTTATAGGCAAAATTCCCGAGTCTGGGCTGTTCTGGGCGCTCAGGCGCCAATTCAGAGCGCCTGAGCGCCAATTGCATGCCCAAAACATGCTTTCTGGAGCTAATTGGCGCCTAGGCGCCCATTCCCAGCGCCTAGGCAGCTTAAGCTCGCCTGAAAATGACTTTTTGGCTTCTGAAACTCCTCTTTTCAATCCTCTTTAAGTTCTCCATCAATTCCATGCTTCTTGGCCTTCTTTCTCCTTCAGTTTCTGCTCTCCAAACCTAACCAACAAGTCAAGGAAGATTCTAGAAGCTCCAAGATCTCATTAGCACAAAAGGTCCTTCATAAAACAAAAGAAAATCATGCAAGTCCTAAACTTAACTTAAAATGCAAGAAAACTCCCTATAAAACTACAAAATTACCAAAACAAAACAAAGACTCAAGAAAAGATAAAAATGCATGAGAATGCATGAAACACTACATGAGACACAAGAAAAAGACTCAAAACCTACAAGGAAAAACCCTAAAAACATCATATAAACCCGGGTCATCAGCCACACAGGCTCCACAATATGTCACACATGCTCCACAATATCAACCAAACAATAACGTCTCGCAAGACGAGACAGTCATGTGAAAACATCCACTCCACTGCCACTAAGTAACGCCTCGAAAGACGGGATAGTCATGTGAAAATATCCACTCCACTACCACCTGAGCAAGTCAAAACATCTCATCCAACTCAGTAGTCACTCAAACAACAATCTCAAATTCATTAATCAAATCAGGATAATCACATGTTATTCATAATCACAACATTCGCACAAACACATCAAACTCTATTGAGCGATGAAACAATAATTCAGTGCTATAAAACATAATCATGTCATATCCACTAGAAAGTAGTAATGACGGAAACCAGTAATGACGGAAACCAGTAAACGGTCGAAGCTTCTCAGAAATCGAAGACACACGTCTCAATAAGTTCACTCGGCCGAAGCCTCCAGAAAACATTTTCCCAGTTCAGCACAATAATCATAATCCAATGTCAATCAATATAAACATCTTCATCTCAAACGCAGGTAGTGCGATAAAAGCAGGCAAGACTCAAAGACGCGCTAAAACTGAGTTACCCTTACCTTAGCCAATTTCTCCATCCAAGCTCAACATCCTAGTCCAATCCAAAATAAAGCTCCCGAACTCAGCAAGTTCCTCGGGCGTCCTCCTCAGTTGTGAAACCTCACCGCTTGCTCCAAAGCCTCTTTCCTCAGCTCAACTCGTTCCAAACCTTAAGCAAAGTATCATTGCTTAGTCTCTAAGAAACAATACAACTAATAACATTAACAAAACCCAAAAAGAAGCTTTCGAAGCTTTAGAGTTCGACATTTAGGCACGAATGGACAATAAGACATGTTTTCGCTAAAATGCGCATAACTCGAGCTACAAAACTCGGAATGACACGAAACCAAAGCCAAAATTTCCACAATAGAGAGGGCTACGCTATGGCTCAGGCCATACAAACCCAAAAATTATTTTTGGACACAGTACAATTCCAACAAGTTTCGGCCCCTTCCAAAAATAGGGTTTCCCGAACTTTTTCTTCGATCTAATTTAATTCCTAGGTATTCTTAGGCGATATCTAGGCCAGAGAAACTCTCAGAAAAATTATCGGGTCAAAAACTAGAACAGGGGTATTTTGGTCAGTGTTTTTAACTCGGAAATTCAAAATTGGAATTTCGAAAAATAAATTTGATAAGCTTGATCCTAACGACATTTATAACAACTAATCCTACTGGCGCTAAGCTCAGTCGAGAGTTTTCGAACCAAAAAGCAAGGCTTTCTCATAAAAATGGGTATTTCTACAGAATTTGATCTCTGCGGAGATTCGGCGAGATTCAGCGGAAAACAACTAGATATTCATGCTCTTGGGCATGCAGGGAATAAGTTTAGCCAGAAAAATCAAGTTATTTGGACACTTTTACAAAAAACTCAAAACTTTGAGCACAGAAAGACATAGAGAAAAGCGACAGAATTTACGATCAGAGGTAAGGAATAACATCAGTACTTCGAGGCCTACGTATAGCAACTGACTGTGTGACGATCAGAGGTAAGCTCAAAGTGTTTCAAAATCTCTCATTGTTTTATTCAAAGTTATATTATTCATCATTACTTAGAAAACATATATGAAGGTAGAAGATTAGTATATAAAATTGACAATTTATAGGACAATGATGTTTAGTACGGTAACTTAAATAGACGAAATGCAAGAACGTGTTAAGTGGCTGAAACAAAACTGATGTTTTATTATTTGTCCGGCTTTTCCTCTGAAAATGACATGTGTGTTGTCCATATGTTTCTTGCATGTGTGATTCGTGACATTTATGATTACTCTAATTTACTAGTGCAATAACCCGTGTGTTGCACGAAATTTTATGTTAGATTTTTTTAATTAATAAATTAGTTTTCATATATATATATATATAACTAGTCTTATACCCGTGCCTTGCACGGGGGAATTTATTCTTGATTAATGTTTATTTTTTAAATTTGTTGAACAAATTTTTTAATATTTATTTAGTAAATACAGTTTTCTTCTTTGTTTTTTTAAATTCTTTTTAAAGAATATTAGGTGTTATTTTGTTGGTTTAGTGTATAGGTTTAATGTACCAAAAGATCGGCAATTGTTCTGTGGTTGTTTCATAGCAATTTGTTTGTGGGTGAATACCACATATATATTACTCTGCACGAAAATTTTCAAACAGACAGCGATTTATTGAAAAATTGACAACCGTGGTAAATATATGAAATATTAAAAAGTGTCAAAATGATTCAAATTGACCACCGAGGTCAATATACCCAAAAAAGTAAAAATTCTCAATGCGGATAAAGGAATACAAAGCAAAGTTTAGCACAAAGGATATTTATGCGTAAGCAACATTAAGGGAATGGTACAACATCTTCTCCACCTTGATCTTCTTCATCATATGTGCACTTGTAAATTTGCTTTGAATTTAGAAATTATTTCTTGGTCCATGATGCAAATTTTTAGGACATTAAATGCTGATTTAAACCTCTTTCCGAGTCTATCCTTCCCTTCGACCTTGAAAAGTGTTCTGTGCTAGAACATAGAGAGGGAAGGTAATACCCAAAGTGTGAGGAAAGTGATGTGAATGCCTAGAGATAGAAACTCTAACCGCTTAGAAAGAGAAAATATAGTTGAATTTCAATGCTATTATTTCTTAAATGAACTAAAAGTCCCTTGCAATTGGTGTTCCCCTCCTATTTATAGAGATTGAGTTGGGCTTTGGCGCCTCTATCATATCCAAATGGGCCAGTTGGGCCTCGGGAAAGGAGGCCCAAGGCCCCGCCCAAGGTATGGTCTCCTGGGCGAGGGACCCTGGGGTCTTGCCCAGTCCACAAGACACCGAGCTCGAAGCATGAGAGCTAAGTGTGTCTTTAAGCAAGAAACAAGGCGAGAGCCCCAAGGATGCCGACTAAAACTTAAAAACTTAAAATCTAGAAGTGAAAAACGATGGCCAACATGGCCTGGTAAATAAAGCCTTTTGCAATCGACACTTTGGACCTTCAGTTGCGCCCCCTTCTTCCGAGCGAACCCAGTCCACAGGCAAGCTTGTGGTGATGGCTACTAGTCCGCCCAACTCGGCATAGTTATGCTCGCGCCCTAAATCGCGACGTTTTGTCACGTGTTGCATCCTTTCCACACGTCGCGCCTTGAAGCGATGTTTGGATCAGTAAATCCACAGAATCTCAACCGCCACCTTTGAAATGTTTTCTCAAATCATGTCAACATCTTGTCAATTTTAAATTTGAACCAACCAGCTTCAACCGTCACAACACAACTTTCCACTTAATGCGCTGCCCCTGCTCTCCGAAATCCACGTTACACCTTTTGTGTGAAGGCCCCACCTTTACCATGATGATTTACCATGATGAGGCACGACTTCCCAATCTTTATCACACCCAACCCTTGAGTTCTTTCCCCTCACATCATTCATAATCTTCTATTAATTTCTCCCATATTTGCTCCTGACTCCCGCTTCGATCTCCTTTGCTGATCTCACGAATCCCAACTTCGGCTCTTGCTCCTCTTCTCACAGTTCCCTTCCTGGTTAGTTTTCATCCTTTCCTTCTCCCCTTTCTCTCTTTTCTTTCTTTGATATCTTCAATAGGGGCCTTGTCCTCCATTGAGAAGATCAAAGCCCACCGCTTGGCGACCTTCGCCACTCTGCCCTCCCCTATTTCAGAAGCCCCTGATCAAGGAGTTGTTGATCAACCATCGGAACTGTCAACCAGCAAATTCGTCTCTGACCTTGCTCGTAAGGCCGGTGGGCTCTGCCATTCTTCGTTATTAGAGGGCCTTCTCCGAACCACCGGATGTCGGGGACAGGACCGGCCCTGGCAGCATCGTGGGCTTAATGACCCCAAATATTCCCATTTTTTATTTGTTTATGAATATCTGTTTCTTGATCTGAACATTAAACTTCCTTTCTCCTCCTTTCTTACTCAAATGTTGTGCGATATGAATGTTTCTCCTTGTTAACTCCATCCCCGCTCCTGGGCCTATATGCGGTGTTTTGAGATTCTTTGCCATAGCGTTGACGTAGCGCCTTCTGCTACCTTTTTTCCTTCTTCTTTGAAGTAGATTCTCAAACTCGAGGTTCTCGCGACTGGGTCACTCTGGTGCCCCGGCCAGGACGAGAACGATTTGCCCCTTATCAAGTGGGCCCGGAATCTTATTTGGCTCGCCGGTATTTCAGGGTCATCGTCCACCCCGCTTACCCCTCATCATTTATACAGAAGGACGGGAAAGCTCTTTTCTCTCTTTACTGGACGTTGTCCCCCATATCCTTATCCGGCTTCCCAAAGAAAGCTTCGCCGTTGAGGTCTTATCTCGACTTCCACTTTTTAGTTGTATTGAACTGCTTGATGTCCCCCCAGGATCCAAATTGCTTCCCCGACTAGGTCCTTTTTCTTATTCCTTTGTCGCACCCCTCTTTTTATATGTCCTTCATCTCTAACGACTGCTCTCTCTTTTTTTTTTTCAGGAAAAATGAATTTATCTTCCGACGAACTGCTGAAGGCTTTCCTTTCCGAGGGCGTCAAAACTCTTCCCTCCGCTCATACTGGGGAGAAGAGACAAAGCTCGCCGTCGGACGACGGTGTTTCCAAGAAGAAAAAATTGGACGAGCTGAAACCACCTTTCGTTTCTTCAACTGTCCCTGGCGAGGAGGGCACTGCCTCCGGCTCTCCCGCCCCGGTTGGTGCGGGTGATCCTTCTAAACCTATTCACCAGGGCGGGGCGAACATTGCCCAGGTTGAGGGCCTTTCTCGCCCCCCAGGGTCACCGACGGCCCAGTCCTCGCCAACTTTCGTTCATCTCTCAACTTCTGCCTCTTACTTGCCAACTCCTACTTCTCCCAAGGCTGTTGGCGGGGAAAAAGACCCCCCCTGAATCACCCACATAACCCCTATGGCGAATCAAGCTTCGACCCTTCTCCTTCCTGCTTTCTCATCCCTTCCTCGAGAAACTGAGGGAAATGCCCAACCAGAACCCGCAAGATGTTGCCCAAGAAGCTGGGTCCAACCTCCTCCGAGCCGGCTGTCTGTTCGCCCAAGTGGCTTGGGAAGCACGTCCCCTTACCGGGATTGCTGGACTCCAGCAGGAGGTGGAGAAACTGCGCTCGTCCAACCACCAAATCAATGAAACTTGCTCCAAGTTGTCCAAGCAGTTGGCCTCGGAAACGGAGAAGACGGCGAAGTTGCAAAAGAAACTCGCTGAGGTGAAGCTTGCGAAAGCTGCGGCAGACAAGAAAGAGGAACAACTTGAAAGCCAAATTGAAGAGCTCCGTAAAACTCTTGGTGCCCAGGAGGCTACCCTTACTTCTCAGAAGGGAGACCTTTTGACTAAGAATGAGGAAATCGCCAAGTTGCGCCAAGACTTGGCGGACAGAGGTAAAGCTCTTGCCGACGCTCGTTTTGATTTGGAGTCGAAACGCAAGCTCTTGGCCGAGAAAGACGCCCAGGCCCTCGCCTTGGAGGAGAAGATAAGGGGCGAAGCTGCTCACGCGGTGGCCAATGAGCGTATCCGTGGCTTCCTGATCGCCAAGGCCCAAGTCAAACATCTCCATCCTAACATCAACCTTGGTCCCTTGGGAGTTTTTAAGAAGATTACACCCGCCGGGCTGGAGGGTGTCGAAGATCCACCGGGAGTCGCTAATGTTGACCTTGGAGACGCTGTGGAGCAAAAATAAAGAGACAGATAAAACAATGTTTACTTCTTATTTTAATATTGGATTATTGTAATGTTAGTACTCTTTTGCTTTACTCGTCGTGTTTTTTGTTTAAGCCAGCTATTTTAGTTTTCACTATATTATTTCTTTCACACATTTTAGTGCTTTTCGATTTCCTCTCTCGCATCCTCTATAGTTTCTTTATTTTTGAACATTGATGGTGTGCTGGGTTCAACTAGGACTCGTCAGATCAGGTGTGGCCCCGCCAGCCTTATTAGGCGGGGACTTACAATTGCTAAGTGCCCAATGGCCATATGGGTTTACCCGAGACTTTTGAGCCTAGTTGAAAAATGCTCGCCCATATTTCTGGGAGATTACTGGGATAAGAAGCTTATCCGTACACATCGTCGACGAGTGACGGCGAGCTGCGTCGGCTTCTCCGGAGCAATCCCCAGACATCAAGGTCATGTTAGAATTGCCACCTTCATGAAATTTTTCCCACCGAGCTCTCGCCGCAATTCAATGTGATTGAAATTGCTGGATACAATTTTTGTATTTTCAATCAGACGTGATAGTCAACAAACTCTCGAGATGGAGAACAAGAACGTGTCTTTGTTTTTACCATTTTTTGGAGCTTTTGGCCAAAAACTTCCTCGGGTAAGTACAAAAGAATGTTTATTTGTCCCGTCTTTAACTTCGCAGCCTAGGCGCACTGCATGTCTCTGCATCAGATCCATCTCCTTCTCTCCCTATCAGCTGTAATAGTACTTTAGTTTCGCTGTGTTCCAGGATCGTGGCACCCGTTTCCCATCCAAGCTTTCCGGGTGATAGACTCCCCTTCCCAAAGCTTTTAAGATCCTGTAGGGCCCTTCCCAGATTGGGCTCAGTTTATTTCCGGTGACTCCTGTTCGCTTTTTAAGCACCAAATCCCCTACCTGCATCTCCCTTGTTTTTACCTTTGTGTTATACATGGCCGCAGCTCGCTGCTTCATCGCAGCCTCCCTGAGGCCGGCCTCGTTGTGTGTCTCCGACAACAAGTCTAGTTCTACTGCCATGTTTGAAGAATTTTCGCCCTCGAACTTCGGTTCCGTTCGCCACGAACTGTTGTCTATCTCTACGGGGAGCATGGCGTCCGCTCCATAAGTCATTCTGAACGGAGTTTCCCCTGTAGTTGAGTGATGCGTTGTGTTATACGACCAAATTACAATTGGAAGTTCGTCTAACTAAGCCCCCTTGGCCTCCGAGAGTCAGCATTTCAAACCTCGTAGGATGACTTTGTTCGTCGATTCTGCCTGCCCATTTGTCTGCGGATGTTCCACCGAAGAAAATATCCTCTGAATGCCCATCTCTTCGCAAAACTCCTTGGTTTGATTACTTGCGAACTGCGTCCCATTATCCGAGACGATCGTTCTTGGTACTCCGAACCGGCAGACGATTCTCTTCCAGTAAAAACTTATGATTTTGGCCGCCGTAATGCTCGCCAGAGGCTCAGCTTCCACCCATTTGGTGAAGTAGTCCACCGCCACAAGGATGAACTTCATTAGCCACCTAGCAAAGGGGAAGGGCCCGACGAGGTCGACTCCGCACATGGCGAAGGGCCATGGGGAACTGATTGTGACTAATTGCTTCGGCGGAGCTCTAGGTAGGTCTGCAAATACTTGGCACTTCTCGCATTTCCTCACGAACTCTGCACAGTCCTTCCTTATCGTAGGCTAATAGAAACCCGCTCTGAGGACTTTGCACGCCAGCGACCTTCCTCCAATGTGGCTTGCACAAACTCCCTCATGAACCTCCGTCATAACAACCTCGTATTTCTCAGGTGGAAGACATCTTAGGAGGGGTGAACTAAATCCCCGCCGAAAGAGTATCCCGTCGAGTAGCGTGTAGTGCACCGCCTCCCTCCTTTGCGCCTTTGAGTATTTTACCACGTCACTTGGTTCTCCCGCCAGAATATCGATGATGGGGTTCATCCAAGTTTCATGGCGATCAACCGAAGCCACCAAATCCTCCTCTATGCTGGGATTGGCGAGCGTCTCTTGAATCACACTCCGGTTGTTGCCAGGCTTCCTAGTGCTTGCTAGCTTCGCTAGGGCGTCCGCCCTTTGGTTTTGTGCCCTCGGCACGAACTCAACTACCACCTGTTGCAAACGACCGATGAGCAGCCGCACGCGCTCCACATACTTTATCAAGGCCGGCTCCTTTACTTGAAACTCCCCATTGACTTGGCTTGCCACTAGCAGCGAGTCCGTTCTTACCAGCAGACTGTCGATTTGCACCTCAATTGCCAGTTTTAAGCCCGCAATAAGAGCCTCGTATTCTGCTTGGTTATTGCTGGTTTTGAACTGGAACCTGAGGGACTGTTCCAACACCAACTCCCCGGGCCCCTGCAAAGTGACCCCAGCCCCGCTTCCGTTGTCGTTCGACGACCCATCGACAAACAATATCCATTGCGTGCTCACATTTTCCCCTTTTTCTGGCGTCAATTCCACCACAAAATCCGCTAAGGTCTGTGCACCGACCTTCCCCCTTTTCTCTCCATCTACCTCCTGAAGGATCACCGAGCTTATTGCGTGATCACCGACAGAGAAGTACAAATGCAAAGGAAGGCCTTGGACAAGTTTCGAAAGGACTAGTGGGGCGGACAACATCTCCTTGAGGCGGGTGAAGGCCTCCTCGCACTCTGAATTCAACTCAAATGCCGCATTCTTCTTGAGGAATTTGAAGAATGGGGCTGACTTGTCGCCCGAGTGAGGGAGAAAACGGGATAAGGTCGCGATCCGCCCGGTTAGTCTCTGCACCTCCTTCACATTGCTTGGGCTTTTCATCTCCTGGATTGCCTTACACTTATCTGGATTAATTTTGATTCCTCTGGATGTAATCATGAAGCCTAAAAACTTCCCGCCCCGTATGCCGAAAGAACATTTTTCCGGATTAAGCCTCATGTTATGCTTCCGAATCCTACCGAAGGCCTCCATCAAATCCTTATGATGGTTCGATCCGAAAACCGATTTAACGATCATATCGTCAACGTATACCTCCATGTTCCTTCCTACCAGTCCTTGAAACACCCTATCCATCAACCGCTGATACGTCGCCCCCGCATTCTTTAATCCGAAAGGCATAGTCTGGTAACAGTAGTTTACCCTTGCGATCATAAAAGCTGTTTTGTCTTCGTCCGATGGATGCATCTTGATTTGGTGATATCCTGAATAAGCATCCATTAAACTCAGAAGTTCATTCCCCGAAGCTTAGTCTACCAGCTTATCTATGCTCGGCAAGGGATAGAAATCCTTTGGGCATGCCTTGTTCAAGTCTGTATAATCCACACACATTCGCCACTTCCCGTTCGCCTTCTTGACCATCACCACATTTGCCAACCAGGTAGGGTACTTTATTTCCCCTATGAAGTCCGCTGCTAGTAACTTGTTTACCTCTTGCTGGATAGCCTTCTCTTTTTCGTTTCCCATTCTCCGGCGAGTTTGGATTATAGGCTTAGCCCGTGGATTCAATGTCAGCCTGTGGCAGATAAAGTTTGGGTCTATACCTGGCATGTCCTTGTGACTCCAGGCGAAAAGATCTAAATTGTCGCCTAACAACTTTGATAGCCTTTGTTCTTGGTCCTCACTTAGCTTCGTTCCTATCTTGAGTATCTTCTCACCGAACTTCAGCTCTTTGGTTTCTTCTATTGGTGTGGGCCTGTTAACACGTCCCTCGCCCCTCGGGTCCAAACTTTCTTCTGGCGTCTCAACTTCGCTGCAACGGTGCCCGACTGAAGCGCTCTTCTTCCCATACCGAAAGGCATAGTCTGGTAAAAGTAGCATTCCCTTGCGATCCTTTGATCCACAACAATTCCCCCAATATGCCCATTCGACAGCGGATACTTCACCGCCAGGTGGGCTGTTGAGATCACGGCGCACAAACGGTTTAAGGTGTTTCGCCCGATGATCATGTTGTATGACCCCTCCGTCTCAAGGATTAGATATTTAACGCTGAGCGTCCTAGCGTTCACTTCCTCGCCAAACGTGGTGTCAAGGTTGAGGGCGCCCTTTACCCATACTTGCTCGCGAATCCCACCAGAGTTCCCTCATAAGGAGCGAGGTTTCCCTCATTCACACCAAGCCGAGCAAACGCTCCGCCGTAAATGATGTCCGTCGAAATTCCCTGCTCTAGAAGCACTCGCTGCACGGTGAGCTGATTAACACGGAGGGAGATCATGATCGGGTCATCTAAATGCGGCTTTATTCCGAAGAAATCAGCAGACGAAAACGTGATATCTGGATGTTGAAAACCAAAAGGAATCTCTATAACTGCATTCACCGCTCTAACGTATCACTTTCGTGCTGCACTAGTGGTCCTTCCTCCACCGAAACCTCCAGCAATCGTGCCAACTTTTTTGGCCATCGAAAACACATTGCCCCGCGTCATGGCTGATTTCCCTGCCACAATCAGCTTTACCACCGCGCGCTGTAGAGCTCGACACTTTCCAGTATCGTGTCCTGAGATTCGGTGATAGGCACACCATTCTGATTCTACCTGTCCTTGAGAGAAAGGAGACTTTAGTCGTTGTATGGAATCTCTGTAGTGTTGTCTGTATGAGGCATCAAGCTTCGGCGCTGTGTCTGTTATGCTCGTTTCTGCATCATGTCGTTCTAGGCGACTAATGACGTCGCGAATCAGCCATCGCCAACCCGCTCCATCACTCGGTTCTTGAGATTGAAGTTGCACACCTCCTTTGTCCCTCGAGAAGGAAGCCAAAGACCTTGCTTGCTCATCGTGTCGTTGCAGTGGATCGTGTGCTCGCTCCAACCTCTCTCCACGTGATAGTCGATGCTCCGCCATTGAGCTCCACTTGTTTATCTAGGTGCACCAACGAAAGATCTTTGAAACTAAGAATCAAGGAATCTCTCCTCCCAATCACCGTCCACGAAGAAATCTTCAGAAAATCGCTCAGAAAAACGAGTTTCACTCTTCTGAATCACGATCCACGTAGTCCGAAAATAGAAATCTACCGCTCCCCGCAGACGGCGCCAAATGTTTCGTGCTAGATCATAGAGAGGGAAGGTAGTACCCAAAGTGTGAGGAAAGTGATGTGAATGCTTAGAGAGAGAAACTCTAACCGCTTAGAGAGAGAAAATATAACTGAATTTCAATGCTATTATTTCTCAAATGAGCTAAAAGTCCCTTACAATTGGTATTCCCCTCCTATTTATAGAGGTGGAGTTGTGCTTTGGCGCCTCTATCCTATCCAAATGGGTCAGTTCGGCCTCGGGAAAGGAGGCCCAAGGTCATGGCGCGTCCCCCGCCCAAGGTCTGGTCTCCTGGGGTCTCGCCCGGTCCAAAAAGAAATTCCTTGTGCACTAAATCAACAATTTCTTTTGGTGGGTGTTCCATGCAGTCGTTCTAGAATTTATTTAAAATAAAATGAAATAAATTAATATATTATGAATTACATTTTCAATGTAAAAGTGCTTAATTTGAATTGTATATGTTTACCTTTTCCATTTCATCCAAAATTTCGTTGCTTTTTTTTTGAGGAGAAAACAACCATCACTATCAAAAATTGTTAAAGTTGCATATCCAGTATTATCAGCAACATTTATCAACAACTTGTACCTTAGGTAAACATCAATAATTAAACTAAATGTATTGTTTATTGAACAAAATAATTTATTTATTCAAAGTGGAGTTTACCGTATGGTAGGAGTGATGTGCTTGTTACACTTTGGACAAAAATATAGTGCTCCATCAGAGTATGCTGCTTTGTGACATTTGCAATCATGATAATACTGTAACGACCTAATTTTTTTCCCTCAACAAGAAATAATAGGACCCAGGCTAAACCAAGGATGATCCAAGCTAACCTGATGACTTGGATAGAGTTTAAAAGAGTATTTCTGGAGAAATACTTCCCTGAAGACGTCAAGGCCCGAAAGGAAGTTGAATTTTTGGAGCTGAAACAGGGAAATATGACTATTGGGCAATATGCAGCTAAATTCGAGGAACTGGCTCAATTTCATCCCTCGTACCGCGATGCTGCAAATGAAAACTCCAAATGTATTAAGTTTGAAAACGGATTGAGGCCAGACATCAAAGCTGCCATTGGGTACCAGCAGATTCGAAATTTTTATACGTTGGTAGACAAATGCCGCATATTCGAGAATGACGACAAACAGAGAAAGGAGTACCTTAAAACCCTCGGCCCTCAGAAGAACTTTCGAGGAGGAATTGATAAAAAGAAACCATTCCAGAAAGCCTTCCGATCGCAAAGTTCTTCTTCTAGTGAGAAAAACAAAATCCTGAGATACCAGCCGCAAAATCCTCCCCGATGTTATAATTGTGGAGGAAACCATTACCGGTATGAATTTTCTCACACCCAAGCCGTATGTTACCGGTGCAAACAGCCAGGGCATGTCAGTATAAATTGCCCAAATCCTAAAGTGGAGTCTTCCAACAATGAACGTGGAGGAGCTGGCAATCGCAACAACAACAATAACAACAAAGGGAAGAAGGAGAACAACAAGGCGCCTGCCCGAGGACGCGTCTTCACTCTGACTGGAGCAGACCTAGAACCAACCGAAGATCTGATTCAAGGTACATGTTTTATGAATGGCATTCCTTTAGTTGTTTTGTATGATTCTGGTGCTACCCATTCTTTCATTGCTGTTAATCTCGTGAAACGATTGCGTTTGGCCACGCAATCCTTAGTTCGTAAACTCATAGTATCAACCCCTACTGGAGATACTGTGAGTACTACCTTCCTTTGTAAAGACTGTCCACTTGTAATTCAGGACAGAAATTTTGTGGTAAGCCTTGTTTGCTTACCACTGTCCCAAATCGACATAATCATGGGAATGGATTGGCTTTCGGCCAATCATGTCCTTCTGGATTGCCATCGTAAAATTATAATCTTCGGATCAGATCCCCCACATGATGGCAGATTTATTTCTGCTAACAACGTTAACACCTCGGTAAAGCAAGGCGAACAAGTCTATATGTTATTGTGCTCACTGAAAGGAGAGGCGGAACATCCGACGCAGCGCATACCTGTTGTGGAGGAGTTTCCGGATGTATTCCCTGATGACATTCCCGGATTACCTCCAGAGAGGGAAGTAGAGTTCGCTATTGACTTGATTCCTGGTACAGGGCCGATATCCATAACACCCTATAGGATGTCCCCTCTAGAGTTAGCTGAAGTAAAGAGGCAAATCGAGGAGTTGCTAGAAAAGCAATTTATCCGCCCCAGTGTGTCACCATGGGGTGCACCGGTGTTGTTAGTAAAGAAGAAAGACGACAGTATGAGGATGTGTGTTGATTACCGTCAACTAAACAAGGTGACAATAAAGAATCGGTATCCTCTCCCTAGGATAGATGACCTCCTAGATCAGTTGCAAGGAGCCTCGGTGTTCTCGAAGATCGATTTAAGGTCGGGATATCATCAAATTCGTGTAAAGGCGGAAGATATTCAGAAGACTGCCTTTCGCACACGATATGGTCATTATGAGTATTTAGTCATGCCTTTTGGAGTGACTAATGCTCCGGCCATATTCATGGACTACATGAATCGAATCTTCCACCCGTTCTTGGGCAAGTTTGTCATTGTTTTTATCGATGACATACTTGTATATTCGAAAACAAAGGAGGAGCACGTGGAGCATCTCAGGGCTGTTCTTCAAATATTGAAGGAAAAGCAACTGTATGACAAGTTATCTAAGTGTGAATTTTGGCTGGATCGAGTTAATTTTCTTGGGCATGTGGTCATTGCTGAGGGAATCTCTGTTGATCCCTCTAAAGTTGAAGCGGTGTTAAAGTGGTAAAGGCCCAAGACCGTTACAGAAATTAGGAGCTTCCTTGGTCTTGCTGGCTATTATCGAAAGTTCATCGAAGGATTTTCAAAACTGGCTTTGCCTTTGACTCGGCTTACTCGCAAAGGAGAACCTTTCGTGTGGACTACAAAATGCGAAGAAAGTTTTCAACAGTTAAAGACCAAGCTGACGACAGCCCCAGTGTTAACTATCCCTGATCCTAAACAAGACTTTGAAGTGTACTGTGACGCTTCTAAGCAGGGTCTGGGATGCGTGCTAATGCAACAAGGAAAAGTTGTGGCGTATGCTTCACGACAACTCCGACCTCATGAAGAAAACTACCCCACTCATGACTTGGAATTGGCAGCTATTGTGTTTGCCCTGAAGTTATGGCGACATTACTTGTATGGAGCCAAGTTCGTGGTATACAGTGACCATAAGAGTTTAAAATTTCTATTTAGCCAAAAGGAGATGAATATGAGACAACGAAGGTGGATGGATTTCTTGCAGGATTATGATTTTGACCTGCAATATTATCCTGGGAAAGCTAATTTGGTAGCTGATGCTTTGAGTCGCAAATCTCTTCACGTTTCAGCTATGATGATCAAGGAGCTGGAACTAATCGAAGAGTTCAGTAATCTGAATCTGGCGGTAGAAACTACCCCCACCAATTTAAAACTGGGAATGTTAAAAATTTCCAATGATTTTCTGGAGCAAATAAAGGGGGCACAACAAAATGATGAGTATCTCCAAAAACGAAAAGAGGCTGGCGCTGAGATTAGAGAAGATGCCGCAGGAATTTTGCGACTCAACAACAGAATCTGTGTACCCAATGATGCAACTTTAAGAAGGTTGATCTTGGATGAAGCACACAAGAGTAATCTGAGCATTCATCCAGGAACCAATAAGATGTACGCAGATCTAAAGAAAATGTTTTGGTGGCGAGGAATGAAGAAGGATGTGGCAAAATATGTAGTGGCTTGCCTGGTGTGCCAAAAAGCAAAAATTGAGCATCAGAAGCTTGCTGGGATGATACAACCCCTAGAGATTCCGGTATGGAAGTGGGATGCTATAGCCATGGATTTTGTATCCGGATTACCAAGAACTTCTTCTGGATACGACGCTATATGGGTAATTGTGGATCGATTGACAAAGTCAGCACACTTTTTACCCATCAAAGTTACCCATTCTCTGGAGAAGTTAACCCAGTTATATATAAAAGAAATAGTAAGATTACATGGAATCCCAACAACTATTGTCTCAGATCGAGATCCCAGATTCCTATCAAGATTCAGGGGAAGTTTACATCAAGCTTTGGGAACTCAACTACGACTAAGCTCCGCTTATCATCCTCAAACTGATGGTCAGTCGGAAAGAACCATTCAGACTCTCGAGGATTTGCTGCGAGCTTGTGTACTAGAATACAAAGGGAGTTGGGATCAATACCTTCCTTTGATTGAATTCACTTATAATAACAGCTTTCACTCCAGTATCGGAATGGCACCGTATGAGGCGTTATACGGAAGAAAGTGTCGAACACCACTATGCTGGTTCGATGATGGAGACAAGCTGATGTTGGGACCGGAAGTGGTGCAAAGGATGACAGAGATAGTAAGAGACATACGAGAAAAGATGAGGACGTCTCAAGATCGACAAAAGAGTTATTACGATCAAAGAAGGAAACCTCTGGAATTCCAAGAAGGAGACCATGTTTTCTTAAAGGTAAACCCAACCACAGGAGTAGGTCGAGTATTGAAAGCCAAGAAGCTTACTCCAAAATTTATTGGGCCTTATCAAATTATAAAAAGGGTTGGCCCAGTCGCATATCAGATCGCCTTGCCACCAGTACTATCAAATCTTCATAACGTATTCCGCGTCTCTCAACTACGGAAATATGTACCTGACCCTTCTCATGTACTGGAACCGGAGACCATTCAGCTGAAGGATAATTTAACCTTTAGTGTGCCTCCAGTACAAATAGTGGACCGACGAATCAAACAACTCAGAGGAAAGGAAATTCCATTGGTCAAAGTAGCTTGGGGAACGGGTATGGAGGAAGAGGCCACTTGGGAATTGGAGGATCAAATGAAGAAAAGTCATCCGTTTCTCTTCAACTAGGTATGAAATTTCGAGGACGAAATTTTCTTTCTAGTGGGGGAGAAATGTAACGACCTAATTTTTTTCCCTCAACAAGAAATAATAGGAGTATTTTAATTAATTAGTATTATTATTATTATTATTATTATTATTATTATAAATAAATAACTAAATAAAATAAAAATCAAAATCAAGTTCTAGAAAATTCAAAGGATAAGGATGAGAATAAAAAAAATTTTCAGGAAGGACTAAACTGCAAACTGACCTAACTCTTAAGGACCAAAGTTAATAACCGACCTATTCTATAGGGATCTAACTGTAACATCAGAAATAGTTTTAATTCAAATTCAGGTCCCTGGCTTTGTCTATAAATACCACCACCGAGTTCAAGTTCAAACCAACTCAAACCAGAACAACCCAAGCCTCCAAATCCTTGCTAAACCTTCCTCTCAGCCTCCTAAAGCCTTCCCTAACCTCTTCTCCGCCCAACAACCACCACAAAACACCCATTAACGTTTTAAAAATATCACAGTTTCGGTCACATTCAATTTTAGCAGACTAGAGAGAATTGTCATCGAAACACTTTACCATTAGCTTCCTTAAGTCCATTAGAGTGTGAAACAACCAAGAACCAAGCTCCAATTGCCCTGAGATAGCCCAACCGAGCTCAAGAAATTCTGAAACTTTGAGCTCTCGGTTCTCCCTCAAATCTCCATCAATTTTGTCGAACCAAGAGTCTATTTTGCTTAGAATTTCACCAGGAAGCTATTCGTGCAAGAATTTTGAAGTTTGGAGGTCTAGATTTCATTCTGCCATTGTTGCTGAGCTCCTCACCGGAAAAGCTTCACGGTGCTCATCGTTCTGGCCAAAACAGAGACCTTTTCAGCTACCCACCTATACCATTGAGTTACTGGGAGTGAGAGGAAGCTTTTCCAATCGGTTTCCACCCTTAACTCCACCCTTCCGCCGGAGCGCCGCCGCCAGCCACCGTCTTCTCCGGCGAGCTCACCGGAAAACTGCTCAGAACTTGGATTTTCTTGCATAGTTCGAATCCTTGTCTTCCATAGGTTCCATATACATATCTGGTTCGGAAAAATTAACTTGGTTTGATAGGGTTTCAAGAGGAAAGAAGGTATGCAACTTCCCGGCCTTATAACTCACTATTCTTAATGATTCAATGCAAAGTAAGAGTTGATTATGATTCATGGGATTAAAATGAACATTTAGAAAGAAACCGAATGAATTTTGGAGGTCTAGAACAAAAGTTATGAAATTTTTAAGTTTAAGCTAAAATAGTTAATTTTATTCTTATTTAATTGGTTAAGTCGCTTGAATTTAAAGGTGGCTCTGCCGCCGCATAAATATAAAGGTGGCTCTGCCGCCGTATAAATATAAAGGCTGGCTCTGCCGCCACACACATATAAAGGCCGGCACTGCCGCCTCATTTAAAAACTAATGGTCGGCTCTGTCGCCTTATCAAAAATACATAGTCAGCTATGCCGCCTTATTTAAAGTTATATAATGATGGTCGGCCTTGCCGCCTAATTATTTAATTTCTTACAAAATAAAAACGAATATTTGTTAAAAAAAGAATTAAATATTTAAATTATGAAGAATAACATGGAATTTTATAACTTTAAGATGAAAAATTGACTAAAATGCCTTACGATATTATTATTGCAGATAATTATTAAATGGAGGATTTTTCCGAAGAAAGGTAAGGGGGGGAGAATGCTCAACTCATGAGGGAGTGTAGTGTAAATAAATAGGTGTTGGACCTCCCTTGGGTCCCTATTTGTTTTATTGAAATATTGTAAACAGGATTTATTTCTGGGAATTGATTCGATAGGAGCCTCCGAATCTTTTCTTAAACATTTTTTTACGAGGCATCCCGATTTTTAAAGAAAATATTATTTGATCAATTCTCAGAATATTTCCACGAGATTTCTAACGGCTTGCAGGTACTCTATGAAAAGGAAAGGTCAGTGGCCCCAACTGGACAGTCAAGGCCAGGCTGTGCCATTGGGTAACGCTGTGAGATCTAAGGGATACCTTTATGGTTGCGGTCCTTGGGGTGTGATTAGGTGGGACCTACCAACAGGTTGGAGATGAGGTTTGTCCCATCCGGAACCTAATCACACTGCAGGCCCCCTGATGATCGTCCCAACCGAGCGGCTTCTCGGTGACTTTCCTGGAGAATGTTGGGCCCACATCCTCGTCTAGAGACCGAAACTATTTCTAATTAGATTTTTTTTAATGATTTATTTGATTATGCTATTACTTTTCACTTGATTTACTTGCTTATTTATTTTACACTATTCCTCTTGCTCGAGTGTGTTGGATTGCTTCTCACCCCTCTTGTTTTGGTTGGTTGTTCTAATTGAACAACTTAGGGACGGAGACCGAGGAAAAAGAACTAGAATGAAAAAGTGACCAAGGCAGGAAGAGCTGTAAATAGTTGTGAATATACGAGAGGGTTCGAGTAGAATAAAGACCAGCCGATGGGAGAAGACGTGTGCGACTGGACTCGTACTCTATCAGACTGTAAAATAAGTATGAAAGCAGTAGGTTTTTTGTAATTAAGTTTGTCAAAGTAATCGGGAAAGATTCAGAGGAGTCCATGCGAGACTCTGGGACGTCTTGTCTAAGGAAAGGAATTGCTTTTAATGACGCTTAGCGCGGCTAACTTTCCTGGAGACGTTCTCAGACTATCAATTGGACAACGATGAATTCTGACCCAAAGGTCTTGTACTTTTTTCAAAGTTCATCAATAAAAGTGTTGTTTTCTGAAGATATTCTTATTTTATAGTTTAGGTAGGGTGTGAGTTTGGTCGTCACAAATACCAATTATTTGTGCTCACAATTTTCTCAATCACATCATACACAATGATATTGTGCGGTGTAGTAATGAATAGTTGATTTAGAATTTTGTTGTAGTAACAACTATTTGTAATATTAATAATGATAATAACATATGTATATTTAATACATTTAAATGCACCTACCTAATGACATGTTTTTTTTAAGTATGTATTATAGTAGCATTTGTTGCTATTATTTAGCTAAAATTCTATGGGTAAAAAAACATTAAAAATGTTTACTGGTAAAAAAAAATTCAGAAAAGTACTGGAATTTTGTACTTAATGTTGTTATCATTTAATAAAAATATCAGGATAAATACGCAATTTACTCTACCAATTTTATTGTTTAAAAAAAAGGTAATACAGAAGTTAATGTTTTTATAAAATTATTATTAATATATGTATATAAAAATTGTCAATTAGCAAATCTTCATTATTTTTCCCTTAAATAGGAGAGGAATATAGCATTTTTTTAATTGATTAACATTTAATGTATTTAAAAACCAATAAATGTAAAAAAAAACGTTTTCCCTTTAATAATCGCAAAAAAAAATACGTTTTGAAAATACGTTTTGTTTTTTTAAAATTTATATTTTATAAATACAACTAAAATTATTTAAGGACTTAAGTGAGAAAAACATACTGATCTGCACCCAACCAAATTTCCAATGTTTGTGTGGGGAAATAGTTTTAGCATCTTCTTCAGTAACTTTGAAGCTTTCAAGCAAGACATTCATAACTTGAGTAGGAACTGCGTCACACTCAAATAACCTGTAAATAAAGATTAATTGTTGGAATTGTCATTAATAGTTGTTGAAACGATTATTCAATATCTTGCAAGGACAAACCTGTCTCTGTAGCATTGCGCTTCATCAATGTTAGGATTGAACATGACTTTTGGTCTCGCGGTAAAGTAAAAAAAAAGCTATAAGTAGGCTCGCTATTGGGAGCTATACGAGCTGTTTGCCTTTATACGGCTTCGCTAGCGCTCCTATGAAGTGAAATGGTGGGCCGCTTCGCCAGAAGCAAGCAAGATGAGGTCGCTCTCCTTTGCTCGTTCCGTACTTGACTTTGGCCTTTGATTGAAGTAGTTTAGTTAGTGCCAAAGATTGATGATTGTGCCTTTTGCGCTTAGCGTCGGAAAGAGGTGCTTCTTTTCTCTTTCCTGTCTACTTATTCTAGGTAAGCAGTATGTAACGTGGTTCCGGGCACTCTTCTTCTCGTTCCTAAAGACCTGTGGTAGAAGTTAAGTTTGGATAAGGGTCCCCACCTCTTGAAGGAACGTTAGCCTCTTCTGTTTCAGCGATTCGGTAGGAAATTTGTAAGCTAACAAGAACGAGGGATCCATGTAAAGCAGCCTAAGATTCCAATAGGCAAGAACGGTCCACACCAGTATGGGCGCACGGGAGTCCTCTCCCCTCAAAGTACGCGGTTGAACGTAAGATGGCTTTGTGTTGTGCGAGAGTGGCAAGAATCGGGTCTGATTTCGCCGCTCGATTGCCTTTCGTGCAGAGGTTCGTACGATGCCCAAAACCTTACAGTCCACAAGAGCGATTTCGAACAGCACTCTACGAGAATTGTTGGATAAGCATTTTAACCCAGTAGTTAACTGATTTTCCCCTGCCAATTTTTTTATTGGTCTAATGTTATTTACATATTAAACCTGTTACTTTTTTATAGAGAAGATTATTTTAGAAATTAGATCAAAATTATAAAATGTACCTTGATGCCTTGTTACTGCTCCCAGTAATATGATAACAACAACATGTTTGTTATCTTCTTCACTTAGAACTTTATCTAAATTGTTGACAAATTCGCCGTATAACAAACATTTAAATTTTTTCCTGCAAAAACAATAAATTGATCGCGCTTAATTTTTTTTATGAGTAGGTAAATTCTTTTTTTTCTCTGTTTTTTATGATAAAATCTAATAACTTACCCTTGAGATTCGATTTCAATGTCTCTGATATCAGTCGCCACTCTGTTCCACTCATATCCTTGATAGTTTCCGACGTGCGTAATTTCCCCCATGACATCTATTTTCATATTAATGTAAATGCTTGAAAGTGATAACTTACGTGAATTTATTTAAATCAAATGATTTACTTACCAACCAAGTATCTCTCATCGAAGTCATCGTTAAGAACATCATGCACGTTGTCAAATTTCGGCTCACGCAAAGGAACCCTACTTTCATCATATTTAAATATCATTGTTCTATTCAGCAAGTGTATCTTATATTGGTGTCTTGATGAACTAAAACCTTGGAAGTTATGCTATACGGAAAAATATTCAAAGCTGTATACTAATCCTTCATTGATTCTTTTTGCATGACGTTCTGAATTGCTTAGCCAACATTCTGCATGTATTGTTTGACACTACAAATGGTGAAGGTTCATATCGATGTAAGTTTCTGAAGTAAATTAAACGATATTAGGACAATTAATAAAAAATGTCGGTGTTTTTTGTTACTAACCTTGCGATCCATAAATAACATATTATAGGTTGATGGTGGATTCTGTTCCCCTTCCGCTTCTGTATTCCACACCCTGATGACTTTGAAAACAATTTTCCAGTTTTTTGTTGTAGGATTTATTTGGTCAAGATTACTGACGTGAGGATTCATGATGTAATTTCTTAGAAGAAAATGAAATAATACTTGTGTTGTAATGGAGAAGACTTTGGTGCTATGATATGAGTAAGGAGCTACATATATATTTGTAGGTCAAGAATGGAACGTATTTTATTTCACTATTAATCAATGATCTTAAAAGACGTTTAGTTGACAACAGTATATAAAAAAACATTAAATGTGTTTTATTATTATTATTTGACTAAAAGTTATTGTAGCAATAAATTCATTCATAATTATTGACTATATCTTTTATAAAAAATTGCGTGAGATATGCTATTTAATTTTGTTATTATTTGAGAATAATTTATTTATTTGAAAACCATTTAATAGATGATTTAAAAGTTTTCATTTGAGATATCATATATTTTTGAAATATCATTGAATGACTTTTTAATGCTCATATTGTTACTTCTCTCCTTTTTTTTGATATTTACCTAACGTAATTAACGCAGATGATTTGGTATAATTAAATTATGTAATTAAATCATTGTAATTAAGGAAATAAAATAAATTTTTTCATGAATTTTTAAACATCAGTCAACGGAGTTAATGAAATATATTTTTAAGAATTAATTTGGAAAATAATTGAATGTAAATAATGCAGTTAAACTATTTTGTGATGTGAGAAGGTATGTTTTTTAATAACATTATATGGCAATCAAATAGGAACGTATATTTTGGAAAGTTGTTGAGAACATCATTTTATTGTGTATTAATAATTTTGCATTTAAAACCGTGTAAATAGGTGTATTAAAATGCTTTTTTTTAAAGATGGGTTATTTGCAACCTACTAAATAAGCCAGTTTTTTTAGAAAATAAAAACGACAGTTTTTTTTTTTGAAAATGGAATGTATATTATTATAAAAAGCCTGAGTCAAAAACACTCTAGGCATGAGCCAAGTACAATCTGAAATGACAAACAAAAGCAACAAAGAAACCTGACCTGAGCTAAAACCTACCACCAACCCACATAATGACATAGTCGTTTTTTAGCAACTTTAAACAACAGCTTTTTAAAAAATTATTTAATTTGCTTCGAATATTTATATGGTTAATATACGTAATTAATGTTTGAAATTTGGAATAATTTAATTATCTAGTTAAATTAATAATTTAACATTTAGTAATACGTGAAATTTATTTTTAGTGAATGATTCAAAAATATGATGAAGTTTCGAAATGGGTATATGATTGTATTGATGTTTTGGAAGATAATAATTTATCAACGGATAAAGCATCATCTGTTACATGGAGAATAAATGAAGTAGTAAAACGTTCAAATAAAATCAATAATAACAATAACAGAAAATAGAACGCCAAAACATATTTAATAAGGGCGTCAATGCTAAAATCTTGAGTACATTTTGATAATTTCTGTCTATTTGTGCTGTCTCATAAATATTGCTGTCATCCTGAATTTCTTTGACTGCAGAATTATTTAGGTAGTGAATTGAATTACTTCGGTAAAATCAACATCCGAGAAACATGTAAATTCCTTCAGTGACTTTCCATTAGACTGTAGATGGTTGTCAATTTTTAGAAGACATAGTTTCTTCAATGCAGAATCTTCTATAATTAAATCTGTAAAAGATGACGATAGATTAAATTAATTTGAAAATGTGTTAGATGAAAAACTGAAAGTTCGAATCACACTTGGTTGCGTAAGAGTTCCGCGATATTCATGTTGAATGTCGTTAGCCAACAGTTTCCAAGTGATATTCCATACATGATCTGGGTTGTTCATAGTATTTTTAATTAACAATGAAGCAAATAGCCTTCTTAATTCAATTCCGGAATGATGTTCATCTGTAATGATTTCACTAACTTCTTTTATTGCATTAATGTATTCTTGATCTCCAAACGTTGCTGTAGATGGACCAGAACTAACAGGGGAATTCATTAGGGGCTAGACAGGAACATTTGCCGTGAGGGAAAGGTTTAAGGCGCAAAGAACTAATTTGTGAAAAGTTACAAACATGGTGTGGCTTTATAAAGCCTTATGAGAAGAGACTTTAAATTAGTGTCACCTTGCTAATGATTAGACATTAAAGTCAGTGATGTAATATCATAATATTTTGACGATTATATCTGTCTAGTTTAATAATATAGTATATAGTATTTCTAAAATTTAACATCTTTTTAATTTAAATTCGTAATCAAATAATTTTAAAAGGATTTGTATTTTAACTAATTTTGTTAAACAAAAGTTGTTTGAAAATTTATTTTTTCAATTAGATCTTTTTTTAAATGTTTGATAAAAAATAGAGATTAATTTCTGAGGTAATTTTTTTTTTGTTTGCTTCCTAAAAAAACTATATATTATTTTTTTTGAAATTGCAATTATGATCTAATTTAAAATGTGTAAAAATTTTGTTTGACATTAATATTTCGGTTTTATTTAAATATTTAAATTATCATTTTTGTTTTATTTTCTAAATTCAAATTTTCATTTATTATGTCATTAAATTGTTTGATTATTCCAAATTAGAAGCCTAATATTATGCCTTTTTATGAAAATCTTAAGGAATGCCATTAATGCATTAAACTTCTTTTATCCCTTTAAATTGGCTGCACATTATACGCATTACTTTTATGCATTAATTTTTTTTTACAATATAATTTATCTACTTTTTTTTGGTACATTGGCTAAAAAAAACAAAATTAAGGCCTCTCAAAGGCTACACCCGACGCATCCGCGAGAAGCAACAAACCCAAATCTGGAGAAGGTTGATCAATAAACAAAAACTCCTGATCTTGCTAGCGCCATGCTTAGCTAAGAAGTCCGCGCACGCATTTCCCTCTCGTAAAATATGATGAATGTCCACCAACCAATCTCTGGCCAAAAGATCTTTAATATCCCAAATAAGAGAGACATATAAGTGCCGAGTCGGAGGCACTGACATAACTAGATTCACGGCATCCATGGAATCCGACTGACAATCAACCACCCTATAACCCCGCTCCCAAGCCATAGACAACCCTTGGAAAATTGCTAGTAACTCCAACCGCAGGATGCAAGTCTCCTCCCGAAACCCGAAGAAGCCCCCCTGCCACTGCCCCTGGATGCTCCTAAAACAGCCTCCAAAACCACCTCGGCTCGGCACACCGCGCACACACCCGTTGTAACACACCGGTTTCTCAACTGAGGAGTCACATTAGTTACCTAACAAAATCTAAGGACTATTTCGTAATCCTAAGAAAACACAATATATTTTTTCTTTTAAAACAACTAAACATAGTTGAATACATAACATAGTCTTAATTAAACAACCCGTTCCCGACATATAATAATAGTGTCTTACAATATTCTAAACAAGTTTCCAAAATAAGTACGCTCACTTAGACAAGTGGCGAAGATAAGGTTTAGACAACAGAGTTTTCAAATGGAGAAAGAAACTCATACATAGTCCACCAAAAAGGGAGAAGCAACTGCTTCATCCATCTCTACTCGACCGCCCACGGTCACGGTCTCCAACTCGAACAGCTAAGCTTCAGCGGAAGGCTCTCCATCGCCTAATAGCGTTAAGCGCCTAAACAACAAGTAACAAACAAAAAGGGTTAACTCCATGCAATTACCATGTATGAAAGAGAAAATCATGCTATTCAAATTTACTTACCTAGCATGGTAAATAAACTAGCAACATAACTAAACTCATATATCAACAACTTAACATATAACATCAAATTAGATATCAATAATCCTCAACAATACAACGACAAATCAGATATCAATAATCCTCAACAATAAAATATCAATTCAGATATCAATAAACCAATAACTAAAATCCAACAACATAGGGTCAGGTGTTAGTTCCCTATAAAGCAACTATATGCTACTACCAAAATGGATCGATCAACAACGTCTCTCAAGACGGGACGATCACATGGGACAATCACCACCACACCGCCACTTAACGCCACTACGGACGAGACAATCACGTGGGACATTCACCACCACACTGCCACCTAAGGACATCCCGAAAGATGGGACGATCACGTGGGACAATCACCACCACATCGCCACTTTATAACGCCTTAAAAGACGGGACAATCACGTGGGACAATCACCACCACATTGCCACTTCAAGACCAAGCCCTATATGCCAAGTCAATCAACCACAATGCCCAAACCAATGATTTATTCGGAGTAACCACATGTTATTCCTATTATCAACGAACATAACTCAATTCAATTGCATACCAACTCAGTTCAATGACAGAAACCAGTAAACGACCGAAGCCTCTCAGAAAACGGAGACACACGTCTCAATAAGTTCGCTCGGCCGAAGCCTTCAGAAAACATTTGGCACAAGCCTCAGAAACAGTCAACATAAGCAAGCACACAACATTGCAAGCATAATAATCATAATCCAATGCCAATCAATATAAACATCTTCATCTCAAACGCAGGTAGTGCGATAAAAGCAGGCAAGACTCAAAGACACTCTAAAACTGAGTTACCCTTACCTTCGTGAGTAGAAGTTGGGCATGGAAGTTGTGAACCTAGAACAAGGAAACACAATCATCAACACAAGCCTCACTAGAAACAACACTATCTAATAACACTGATCGAAAACGAAAAGAAAGCTTTCAAAGCTTCGGAGTTCCTATTTAAGCACAAATTGACAACAGGAGACTTCGTTCGCTAAAACGAGCATAACTCGAGCTACAGAACTCGGAATGACACGAAACCAGGGCCAAAATTTCGACAATCGAAAGAGCTACGCAATGGCTCAGGTCATAGAGACCCAAAAATTATTTTTGGACACGGTACCCTAACAAATAGGTTTCGGCCACTATGGAAAATAGGGTTTCCGAACTTTTTCTTCGATCTAAATCAATTCCTAGGTATTTTTAGGCGATATCTAGGCCAGGGAAACTCTCAGAAAAATTATCGGATAGAAAACTGTCGCAGGGGTATTTTGGTCAATATTTTTAGCTTAGAAACTCAAAATCAGAATTTCGAAAAACAAATTAGATGGGGTCGACACCAACGACGATTATGACGACTAATCCTACTAACACTAAGCGCAGTTGAGCCCAAAGGACGGAACTTTAGCTAAAAATGGGTATTATGAGCAGAATTGAAACTCGGCGGCAATTCGGCGAGAATCGGCGAAATGTAATCCGCTAAACATGCTCAGGGGCACGCAAGGAATAAGTTTAGATAGAAAGATGAAGTTATTTGGACAGTTTTACAAAAAGCTCAAAACTTTGAGCACAGAAAACATAGAGAAAAGCGACATAATTTACGATCAGAGGCAAGGAAAAGCATCAGTACCTTGAGGCCTACGCGTAGCAACGAACTGTGGAACGATCAGGCAAGAATCGGCGAAAAACTCTTCTCCTCCTTCTCCTCTTGTGGCCGCGGGTTTGGGTGGGTGTGTTGGTGAGATTTTTGTTTTTTTTCATTTTTCAAGCTATTTATAGGAAATGGAAAATGAGGAAAAATGAAAATTTCGCGATTCCGATTTTTCCTGCGCATTTCTCTGTGAATTCTAAGATAGGTTTTGGCGACAGAATTCCAAAACTCAAATGAGGTTTCTTGGAATTAAAGTAAACAATCCAAAGTCGGTGTAAATCTATTTTACCCGAAAAACTACTTTTTGCAGTTGATGTCGGATGAGAAAACTTCTTTCTGAAGAAAGATTGGAAACATCAAGAGAAATAGGTGTACGCGTGTGGAATCTTCATTTGAAGCTCCGAATAGAAAAATTCTTCATCGTCGGTTGATTTTAGGTTTCTTGAACTATCAGTGATTTAGTTTCGGACGTTCGTACATTCCAGGGTTTCGTATCGAAATGCTTATCATGGAAGGATTAAGAGAAGTTCTAACATTTCTCTGAAGATTTTTGGAATTAGTTTCCATCGTGTCTTTAAGTGTAAATTAGTCGTTTACTAACGTTTTCGTCCTAGCTTTAAGCGAATACTAATCGTGCTATAACTTTTATCGACTTTGATACAATCCTTAGCCTTTTCCTGAACTTTCTTCTTCATAATATAAATCCAAACATTAAACGAAAGTCAAGTTCCTCTCACGCTTACCCATAATCCTATGCGTGAGTTGGAAATTAATTATTTATTTAATTCAAAAACCTGGGTCTTACAATACTAGCCCCCAAAAAGAAAGTTCCGTCCTCGAAACTTAAGGCTCAGTGAAGAGTTCCGGATACTGTTCCTTCATCTTCTCTTCTAGTTCCCAAGTAGCATCGCCCGTGACTTGGTTCCAAATCACTTTTACCAGAGGAACCTGCTTGTTCCTCAACTGCTTGATCCTAAGTTCCTCAATTCTCATTGGTGCCACTTCAAAAGACAAGTTGTCTCTAAGTTGGATGTCATCTTCCTTGATGATGTGAGAGGGATTAGGAATATACTTCCTCAATTGTGACACATGTAGCACATCATGAATCTTGGACAGAAATGGTGGCAACGCAATCCGATAAGCTACCTTACCGACTCGCTCAATAATCTGATACGGTCCAATGAACTTCGGTGTCAGCTTCCTCGACTTCATCGCCCTTCCCACTCCGGTAGTTGGTGTCACGCGAAGAAACACATGGTCTCCCGCCTCGAACTCCAGTTCTCTTCGTCGTGTGTCAGCATAACTCTTCTGTCGACTCTGTGACGTCCTCATCTTCTCTTGTATTTGTTTCACCTTCTCAGTAGTTTGTTGCACTAATTTAGGTCCAACGAGAAGATGTTCGCCATCTTGAAACCAACATAGAGGAGTTCTACATCTCCTCCCATACAAAGCCTCATAAGGTGCCATTCCAATACTAGCATGAAAACTGTTGTTATAAGTAAACTCGATCAACGGCAACAGCTCATCCCATCTTTCTTGACTATCCAGAACACAGGCTCGCAGCAAGTCCTCCAATGACTGTATCGTCCTCTCTGTCTGCCCATCTGTCTGAGGGTGATAGGCAGAGCTCAACCTCAACTTCGTGCCAAGCGCATCGTGTAAGGCCTTCCAGAAATGCGAAGTAAACTTCGGATCTCTGTCAGAAACAATACTCGAGGGTACTCCATGAAGTCGTACAATCTTAGTGACATACACTTTTGCAAGTGCCTCCACGTTATAGGTTGTCTTCACCGGTATGAAATGTGCTGATTTCGTCAAACGGTCCACAATGACCCAGATGGAATCAAATCTCTTCCTTGCAGCTGGCAAAGCTACCACGAAATCCATAGAGATACTGTCCCACTTCCACTCCGGCACATCAAGTGACTGTAACATACCCGCAGGCTTTTGATGTTCTATCTTCGCCTTCTGACATGTTAGACATGCCGCCACAAACTCTGCTACATTCTTCTTCATTCTTGGCCACCAAAAATTCAACTTTAGATCTTGGTACATCTTTGTCGATCCCGGATGAATACTCAATCTACTCTTGTGACCTTCGTCAAGAATCATCCTTCTCAACTCCATGTCCAATGGCACGCAGACACGTCCTTTGCAACGCAGAATGTTGTCGGTCCCTACCTTGAAATCCGGCGCTTTTCCCAAAATGATCAAGTTCCGTTTCTCGATAAAATCCTCATCTAACAGTTGCTTCACCTTGATCTCGTTCAGAAAATCACTAGTGATCGTCACCATCCCAAAGCTCAATTTTCCAGGTGTCACTTGCATACCCAAACTGAGGTCGTGAAAAGTCTCGATAAGTTCCAATTCCTTAATCATCAGCGATGAAACATGAATTGTCTGGCGACTCAGTTCGTCTGCTACAATATTTGCTTTTCCTGGGTGGTACAACAAAGTGAAATCATAGTCCTTGATAAATTCCATCCAACGCCTTTGTCTCATATTCAGATCCTTCTGATTGAACAGGTACTTCAGGCTCTTGTGATCACTAAAAACAGTGAAAGTGCTCCCATAATGATAGTGCCTCCAAATCTTGAGCGCAAATACCACAGCCGCTAACTCCAAATCATGCGTAGGATAGTTCCGTTCATGTATCTTCAATTGCCTTGAAGAATAAGCCACAGCCTTTCGGTGTTGCATCAACACACAACCCAAACCTTGGCACGAAGCATCGCAGTAGACCTCATAGGGTTCCTCCTCTTGTGGTAAAGTCAGAACTGGCGCGGTCGTCAGGCGCTCCTTCATATCTTGGAAACTCTGTTCACAATCCTCTGTCCATGCGAAAGGTTGGTTCTTCCGGGTGAGCTTCGTCAATTTTCCTGCAATCTTAGCAAAACCTTCGATGAATCGTCGGTAATATCCAGCTAAACCGATGAAACTCCTTATATCTGTCACAGTCTTAGGACGCTCCCAAGCAGTTACAGCTTCCACTTTACTGGCATCCACAACAATGCCCTCCTTTGAGATGACATGTCCTAGAAACTTTACTTCTTCTAGCCAAAACTCACATTTTGCCGCGTTACCATACAGTACCTTCTCCCGAAGAACTTGCAATACTTGGCGTAGATGTTCCTCGTGTTCCTCACGATTCCTCGAGTAGATCAAGATGTCGTCGATGAACACCACAACGAAGCGATCCAAGAATGGATGAAAGATCCTATTCATGTAGTCCATAAACACCGCTGGTGCGTTCGTAACTCTAAACGGCATCACCAAGTACTCATAGTGCCCATAGCGTGTCCTAAACGCCGTCTTTTGGATATCCTCATCCTTGACTCTAATCTGGTGATATCCCGATCTCACATCAATCTTCGAGAAAATAGCAGCACCCTTCAATTGATCCATCAAATCGTCAATCCTCGGCAACGGATAACGGTTCTGATATGTAAATAAGTAACACAAGAAATGGGGGGTTTGAATTGTGTCCTTAAAAATTACTTGTTAAAACTTTAGTTTATGAAAAGAATATAAGTTCTTAAGAAAACTGTTCTGGTGACTTTCCAAAAACCGTTTAGTGCAGCGGAAGTAAGTAAATAAAGCAGAACGATCAGCACACAGGAATTTATACTGGTTCACCCTAAACGATTGGGTTACGTCCAGTACTTGGCCACCACCAAGATTTTCACTAGCAAGTATCAAGGACTTCTCCAATACAAGTATTAGACAGGACTTCTCCAAGTATTATCACGGACTTCTCCAAGTATTGTACAGGACTCCTCCCAGTATTATCACAGACTTCTCCAAGTATTGTACAGGACTCCTCCTACAATCAACAAGATTGTTTGGCTCTACAAGAAATCTCTTCTCAAAAGAGTTAGTGTAGACAATTTATGGCACTGGAACTCTCAAGTGTTTTGGGTTCTGAAAGGACGTTGGAACACACAAGAGTTCAGAATCTAAGAGAGAACTAAATGAAGAGGTTTGACTCTTTTAAGGTTTGGTATTCTCTCTTGATTTAGCAAAGGTATGAGATCGGATTTGACTCTTAGGAAATCTGCTGTGAGCTTTTAATGCTTTGAAGAATGTTTGGAGTAACTGCTCTGAGTTCTTTCTTTGCTTGCAATAAATTTTTCTCTTCTCTCTTTTCTTCAATCTTCAGATATGTCCTTTATATATGATCTTGCTAGTTGTGTAGCCGTTGAGACACAAAATCTGGCCGTTGTTTGTAGCCGTTGTGAGTGTCATCTAACCGTTGATTCAAATCTCCGGTTGGTAGCTTCATTAAATGCATGCTGCTGTTCAAAGCTATCCTTTAGCCAAAAAGGTGTACTTTGTCAGCTAGTAGGTGGCGATAGCTTTGGGCTACTTTGCAGAAGAGAGACATTTTGGAAATGTGATGTTGACGTGTTGTCCTTTTTCCTTTGCATTGGTCACCGAGACTTCTCTCTTCAAAGGTAAATCAGTTTGCACGTGACCGGATTAGTTTCCTTCTGACTAAAGCATGGGACAAATGGTTGAGATATAATTTTGACTTTCCCGCTTAAAGGCTTCTTCTGAAACTCTGAGGTATGACGTGGCATGAAACGATCCAGAATAAGTGTCTTCCTCGTTTACTGGACGATGCGGTCATATCTTGCGTAAACTTCTTTTTCCTTATAAGGCTTAGACATATTCGTTGAAGCATGTGACCTTATAATATATATTTCGTGAAAAATGTCATTAACATCTGGAATTAGATTTTAGTATAGAGAAGTATTTATAAAAATTGTTAGGATCAAAATAAGATTGAAACACGTTGAACATGTTTGAACTTAACAGGTTCTTTATTGTGACTTTGTTGAACTGTCGATAATCCACGCAAAGTCGCGATCTTCCGTCTTTCTTCTTCACAAGCAGCATCGGCGCTCCCCACGGAGAAACGCTAGGTCGAATAAACCCCTTCTTGGTTAAATCCTCAAGTTGACTCTTCAGCTCCGTAAGTTCTGCCGGTGCCATACGATAAGGCGCGATCGATATAGGTCCCGTGCCTGGGACTATATCAATGGTGAACTCCATGTCTTTGACTGGAGGTATTCCAGGTACGTCTTCGGGGAACACATCCTCGAACTCTTACACAACAACTATTCCTTGTATTCCATTCTCCTTAGCTTCCATCACGGTTGTAGACATGAGAGAACTCAAAGCTCCTTTCCCCAAAGAGAGCTTCGAAAAGTACGAGTTCAGAAACTCGGCGAGTCCAGCATCGGGAAAGATAACTGCCTTATTGGCGCAATCAAGAAGGACATGATGGTGGGACAACCATTCCATGCCTATGATCACATCCAATCCCTTGAGAGGTAAACAGTTTAAGTTTGCTACAAACTTCTTATCTAGGTACATCCAAGGACATTCCAAACATGTAGTGTTAGTTACTAAGCTCTTAGATGCAGGGGTAGACACTGTGTAAGACCCAAGATTTTAAGCTTAGGATCAGTGGAAGAGATTTCCATTTACGATTAGGGTTGATGTATTGTGAAGGGAAACCTGAACTAGAGTTTACCAAATGAAATAAATTTATGAAGGAGAAAGTTCAGGAAAAGTCTGAGGATCGTATTGAAGTCGATAAAAGTTATAGCTCGATCGTTTTACGCTTAAACCTAGGTCAGAAACCCTAGTATATAGCTAATTTTCACTTTTAGGCACGACGGAAGTTAATTCCAAAAATCTTCAGAGAAATGTTAGAACTTCTCTTTTTCCATATATCACCATCATTTCGAGGCGAAACTCTAGGATCTACGAACGTCCGATTCCAATCATCGGAAGTTTGCCGAAACCGAATCCCTGGTATTTCAAAACCCTAGAATTTCTCGACAATGAAGACTTTATCTATTCAGAGCTTCAAATGAATATTCTACACGCGTACACCCATTTCTCTTGATGATTTCAATCTTTCTTCCGAAGGAAGTTTTCTATTCCGACATTCGATGCAAAAAGCAACTTATCGGGTAAAATAGTTTTATACCGACTATGCATTAGTTGCCAAAAATACAAAGAGACCTCATTTTAGTTTTGGAATTCTTTCGCCAAAACATATCTATTAATTCACGGAGAATGATGCCGGAAAAATCAGATTCGCGAAACTTTCATTTTCCCGCGAATTTCCATCTTCTATATATAGCAAAGAAAGGAAGAAAAACTCAAATTTTCCTCCATTTTCTTCATCAAGGCCGCGAGTTCTACAAGGGAGGGAGAAGAGAAGATTTTCTTCATCGTTTGCTTGATCGTCGATCAATCAGTTGCTACTTCAAGGCTTCGAGGTATAGTCGCTAATCCTTACCTCTGATCGCTTTTTCCATAGCTTTTCTGTAGAGTTTTCTGAGCGGATAGTTTATGGGTTTTTGCAAAACTATCCTGAATCTTTCATTTCTGATTCTAAACCTCTTCCTTATGCGCCCAAGATCACTTCTGCCGGGTTAGATTTTCCGTTATGTCGCCGGAATTCCGCCGGAATCAATTTGAGCCTAAAATACCCATTTTTGGAGTTTTTGGTGTAAAGCTTCAACCTTTAGGCTGAAAACTATCGCCTTAGCTTAGTGCTAGTAGGATTAGTTGTCATAAACGTCGTTGGTGACGTCCCTGCAAAATTTTATTTTTGGGATTTCAGTTTTGAAAAATCCTAAGTTAAAAATCATGACCAAAATACCCCTGCGACAGTTTTTGATCCGATAATTTTTCCGAGTCCAGAATACCCTTAGTTACGGCTAATGATAGTATAGGAACCAAGTTTGATCGAAGAAAAATCGAGTCTCCTAATTGCACAAAGTGGTCGAGCCCTATTAAGGGGGAGGAGGAAAAAATTTCTTTTCCGAAAACTTGTCTTTTCGCGCTAGATTATCGTACCTTAGAGTATAGATTACTTCGAGTAACCTTAGTAAGTATCGATAGCTTAGTTTTCGATAGATTCTGATAGTATTTATGTGGTTTTGCTCTAAAGGTGATTTTGAGGAATTCCCAGAGGAGCAAGCCTTTGATTGTGAACAAGTGTTAGGAGATCGTCCTGGAGAATCTACAGGTGAGGGCTTCTCACTGAATCTCTAGTTAATGCTTAGGGTCGATGTTTCGACATTGTTTACTATTTATGCACTGGAATTGTGTGTGATTGGAAAATGTTTTCTGAGGCTTCGGCTGACAATGTAGATGATTCATCTACTGAATGTTTTTGAGATTGTCTTACATGCTATGTGCTATGTGGGTAATCTAGGATGTGTGGTGCATGCTTTATATGCTAAGTGCTAAGTGTTTATGATGCGATTTATTGATATATGACATGTTGTTGATTGTGATGATTTAAATATGCTCTGCACTGGAATCTGAGATTCTGAATCGTGAGAATAGCGGGCAGGTCATGCCGATTTTTATTTGAGAGTTTTGAGAAAGTTTGATAGGACGAATGAGATTCGGGCCTTGTTATGATGTGTATGGATCGAGACATTCTCTGGAGTCATTTGGGGATTAGGGGATCCCGAGAACTTATAGGAATTTCGATAAGACTAAAAAGGATATTATTTTGAAAAGAAAACTCATAAGACATTAAACAACCTCTAAATCTTTAAATAAAGATAATAAACTCGAAAGGAAGCTTCGGATGCAAACCTTAGTTTTTGGAAAACGAGAAGTGTCGTCGGATCCAAGTGTTGAGGAGTTTGGTAAGTTCTGAGTATGTTGGTACTCCTTCGCTCGTTGAGCAGTTTGTTAGCCATCCAAGGGATGAGCCGAGAAGCTTCACTGAGGCGTGAGACCTTGTGAATGCGTGATACTCCACTGAGGCGTGAGACCTTGTGGAAAGCATGGATCTTCACTGAGGCGTGAGACCTCGTGAACAGCATGAAGCTTCACTGAGGCGTGAGACCTTGTGAATGCGGGATACTCCACTGAGGCGTGAGACCTTGTGGAAAGCATGGAACTCCACTGAGGCGTGAGACCTTGTGAGAGCATGAAATTTCACTGAAGCGTGAGACTTCGTGAGAGCATTGATGACCCGAAGAGTCATCGTGAGTGGTTGCACTCATTTTATGATTATTGTATTTTGTCGCAGAATCGACTTTACCTTAGGGTAAGCTTTTAGAGACATTAATTTAGCTAGAACACGTGGCGACGTGTCGAGTGAGGTCGGAGATGTTGTTTGGCTAATCACTGCATTGCATGCACTCATTAAGTGGTTTAAACACGGCGAGATACCGGACCACGGCGGATTCCAAAATTGGTTATAAGACCAGGATTTCCGCGTAAGAGCACTGCTAGGTGACTCTTAGTAGCAGACCGAAATGGCAGACCTACGGGTTTACTGTTGATCTGACTACCTTTGTGTGGTGTAAGAGGCACGCGGGCCGAAATGGTCCCACCGTGGCTGGTGTTAGGGCTGATCCGTTTGATGTCCATCCGTTCCGGATTGCATATTGGTTGACTGGGTTAACCTGCATATCATTTCATGCGACATGCATACTGACTTAGTTGATGAGTGTGTTTGATACTTGTTAGTTCTACTTGATGCATGTTAACTGTGTTTTACTGTCGTTATATTCTTTGTGGAATAATGCAACCCTAGGATGTTATCCCTAGTTATAAGCCTAAGTGGCTAATCTTTTAATGGTATCTATTGGTGGTATTGTTTATATAATTCTTTGGAGTTGACCCTCGCGTCTTCTGTGTGTGCTTTGGCGAACAAACGCCCTTTGTCAGATGTCTTTGGCGGGCTGATTCATGATGGTTCATCCTTCGGGAGGAACTAGGGTTGAGATGCAGGAACTGGAGCGTATCGCGGTTACGAGAGGAGGACGGATGGTGTATGTAGACTAGGTCGTTCTGGATTTTGAATTCGGACGACGATCATGCTAGCATGTAGGATTGAGTGTTAGTGTGAGCTCCTCGAGATGGGATTAGTGTAGGAGTAGAGTCCTAGCTCTGAACATCATTTTGTTCCTTTGGGAACAGGGTAGTTTCCCACCTATAGCTTTTTGTGTGGTTTCTTTACGGGAATCACAGGGAGTTGGTTGGACTTAGGAGGCCTTGTTTTAGGCCATCTAGGCTGACTTATTCTCAGTTTTGAGGGATGGTGTTGCGGACACTTCACCTTTTTATTTGGTTTGTACATATTGCCTACGGGCGTTACAGTTTTCTTTCCGTCACTGGAGGTTACTCGTGACGAGGTTGTTACTTACAGCGAGGGCTGTTTATATATTGTATTTTAGTTCTATTGCTTTTCGCATTCGGGTTTTATTTAATTCAGTCTTGTCTTAGTTATTATCAAAAAAAAAATATTCACGTTTTTCCGCATTAAGTTTATTTTTGGTTACTAAAGTGACGCCACCGAAATCGGGGTGTTACATTGTGGTATCAGAGCTTGTCGAGTCTTTCGGGAGTCTTTGGGGAATAGGTCTTCTGTGCTAGGTTGTGTGACTCTGCAAAGAGTGAAAATTGATTGTCTGCAAGCGATTTTTCGCTTAGAATTGATTGAAGTTATTGCTTAATCATATTGTATAGTTATGGAAATGCTATCTTATGATGAGTACTAACTGTTTGTCTAACTTAACAGAACATGGTGAACACTAACCAGTTAGCTGAGATGATGGCCACTATGGCCCAAGCTGTGACGGCGCAAGCAAACGATAATGCCATGAGGCGTGCTGCTGAAGAAGCACGTGAACAACATCAGCGCCAGAGGGAAGTAACTCTGGACCAGAATAAAGGCCTCAATGATTTCAGGAGGCAAAACCCACCCAAGTTCTCTGGTGGTACTGACCCAGACAAAGCGGATCTCTGGATCCAGGAGGTTGAAAAGATATTCGGCGTACTACAAACTGCTGAGGGTGCCAAAGTGGGCATGGCGACTTATCTGCTACTCGGGGATGCTGAGTACTGGTGGAAGGGCACCAGAGGAATTATGGAAGACAATCACGAGGAGATTAGCTGGAACTCATTCCGGACCGCATTCTTGGAAAAGTATTTTCCAACAAGTGCTCGGGATGAGCGGGAGTCACAATTTCTGACACTCCGTCAGGGAGGTATGTCAGTGCCGGAATTTGCTTCGAAGCTGGAATCCTTGGCGAAGCATTTCCAATTCTTTCATGATCACGTGAATGAGCGCTATATGTGCAAGCGTTTTGTTAATGGACTGAGGCCTGATATTGAGGACTCAGTGAGACCACTGGGAATCATGCGATTCCAATCGTTAGTCGAGAAAGCCACGGAAGTAGAGCTGATGAAGAACCAGAGATTAAACCGGGCTGGGACTGGAGGGCCGATGAGGTCGGGCTCTCAAAATTTTCAGAGCAGAGAGAAATTTCAGAGCAGGGGGCCGTATCAGCGTCCTGCTGGAAAAGGATTTACTTCAGGATCTTACAGACCCATGACGGGTACTGCTGGAGGTTCCGGAGATCAGACTTTGAAGAAGGAGACGACCTGTTTCAGATGTGGGGAGCCGGGGCACTATGCCAATGCTTGTCCCGACACGAGGCCCAAATGCTACAATTGTAACAAAATGGGGCACACTGCCGATCAGTGCAGAGCACCCAAGACAGAGCCAACCGTGAACACTGCTCGTGGAAAGCGTCCTGCGGCTAAAGCAAGAGTTTACACCATGGACGGTGAGAGAGCTGAGGGGTTTGTCATAGGAGAGCGCAAGAACGATGGTAACTTTCTAACCATTCTTTCTCATTCTAGTATAATATGTTCCATTTTTCTTGTAGAGTGTGCAGACACACCTATCTTACGTATATGGTTTACGCTTTGACCTTATAGTTACTACGCCTATTATGACTTTACTTTACTGTTACTCGTATTTTAGCTATAGAAATTACACGAGGTTTAGAATAACACGGTAAACCTAGAAAGTAGTTCTGCACCAATGCGTTTAACAAGAAGTTAGAAGCTGAAGATCATATTTGAGTAAGAGTTTTAGTGGTGTCATCATTGACGATTGTAGTTAAACCTCGGCAAGTTGAAAGATGTTATGTCTGTTGAGACGCCGTCGAACCAGCATTGGGGCTAGAAGAGTGAAACAATCGAAGAGAAAGCAGAGTGTTTTAGTGAAAATTATTTGGAATAAAGACACGGACGGTGTTATGTGAGAGTTAGAGGAAAAGATCAAGGAATAATATCCAGAACTATTACTGACCCTTAAGTTTCGAGGACGAAACTTTCTTTTTGGAGGGTAGTAATGTAAGACCCAAGATTTTAAGCTTAGGATCAGTGGAAGAGATTTCCATTTACGATTAGGGTTGATGTATTGTGAAGGGAAACCTGAACTAGAGTTTACCAAATGAAATAAATTTATGAAGGAGAAAGTTCAGGAAAAGTCTGAGGATCGTATTGAAGTCGATAAAAGTTATAGCACGATCGTTTTACGCTTAAACCTAGGTCAGAAACCCTAGTATATAGCTAATTTTCACTTTTAGGCATGACGGAAGTTAATTCCAAAAATCTTCAGAGAAATGTTAGAACTTCTCTTTTTCCATATATCACCATCATTTCGAGGCGAAACTCTAGGATCTACGAACGTCCGATTCCAATCATCGGAAGTTTGCCGAAACCGAATCCCTGGTATTTCAAAACCCTAGAATTTCTCGACAATGAAGACTTTATCTATTCAGAGCTTCAAATGAATATTCTACACGCGTACACCCATTTCTCTTGATGATTTCAATCTTTCTTCCGAAGGAAGTTTTCTATTCCGACATTCGATGCAAAAAGCAACTTATCGGGTAAAATAGTTTTATACCGACTATGCATTAGTTGCCAAAAATACAAAGAGACCTCATTTTAGTTTTGGAATTCTTTCGCCAAAACATATCTATTAATTCACGGAGAATGACGCCGGAAAAATCAGATTCGCGAAACTTTCATTTTCCCGCGAATTTCCATCTTCTATATATAGCAAAGAAAGGAAGAAAAACTCAAATTTTCCTCCATTTTCTTCATCAAGGCCGCGAGTTCTACAAGGGAGGGAGAAGAGAAGATTTTCTTCATCGTTTGCTTGATCGTCGATCAATCAGTTGCTACTTCAAGGCTTCGAGGTATAGTCGCTAATCCTTACCTCTGATCGCTTTTTCCATAGCTTTTCTGTAGTTTTCTGAGCGGATAGTTTATGGGTTTTTGCAAAACTATCCTGAATCTTTCATTTCTGATTCTAAACCTCTTCCTTATGCGCCCAAGATCACTTCTGCCGGGTTAGATTTTCCGTTATGTCGCCGGAATTCCGCCGGAATCAATTTGAGCCTAAAATACCCATTTTTGGAGTTTTTGGTGTAAAGCTTCAACCTTTAGGCTGAAAACTATCGCCTTAGCTTAGTGCTAGTAGGATTAGTTGTCATAAACGTCGTTGGTGACGTCCCTGCAAAATTTTATTTTTGGGATTTCAGTTTTGAAAAATCCTAAGTTAAAAATCATGACCAAAATACCCCTGCGACAGTTTTTGATCCGATAATTTTTCCGAGTCCAGAATACCCTTAGTTACGGCTAATGATAGTATAGGAACCAAGTTTGATCGAAGAAAAATCGAGTCTCCTAATTGCACAAAGTGGCCGAGCCCTATTAAGGGGGAGGAGGAAAAATTTTCTTTTCCGAAAACTTGTCTTTTCGCGCTAGATTATCGTACCTTAGAGTATAGATTACTTCGAGTAACCTTAGTAAGTATCGATAGCTTAGTTTTCGATAGATTCTGATAGTATTTATGTGGTTTTGCTCTAAAGGTGATTTTGAGGAATTCCCAGAGGAGCAAGCCTTTGATTGTGAACAAGTGTTAGGAGATCGTCCTGGAGAATCTACAGGTGAGGGCTTCTCACTGAATCTCTAGTTAATGCTTAGGGTCGATGTTTCGACATTGTTTACTGTTTATGCACTGGAATTGTGTGTGATTGGAAAATGTTTTCTGAGGCTTCGGCTGACAATGTAGATGATTCATCTACTGAATGTTTTTGAGATTGTCTTACATGCTATGTGCTATGTGGGTAATCTAGGATGTGTGGTGCATGCTTTATATGCTAAGTGCTAAGTGTTTATGATGCGATTTATTGATATATGACATGTTGTTGATTGTGATGATTTAAATATGCTCTGCACTGGAATCTGAGATTCTGAATCGTGAGAATAGCGGGCAGGTCATGCCGATTTTTATTTGAGAGTTTTGAGAAAGTTTGATAGGACGAATGAGATTCGGGCCTTGTTATGATGTGTATGGATCGAGACATTCTCTGGAGTCATTTGGGGATTAGGGGATCCCGAGAACTTATAGGAATTTCGATAAGACTAAAAAGGATATTATTTTGAAAAGAAAACTCATAAGACATTAAACAACCTCTAAATCTTTAAATAAAGATAATAAACTCGAAAGGAAGCTTCGGATGCAAACCTTAGTTTTTGGAAAACGAGAAGTGTCGTCGGATCCAAGTGTTGAGGAGTTTGGTAAGTTCTGAGTATGTTGGTACTCCTTCGCTCGTTGAGCAGTTTGTTAGCCATCCAAGGGATGAGCCGAGAAGCTTCACTGAGGCGTGAGACCTTGTGAATGCGTGATACTCCACTGAGGCGTGAGACCTTGTGGAAAGCATGGATCTTCACTGAGGCGTGAGACCTCGTGAACAGCATGAAGCTTCACTGAGGCGTGAGACCTTGTGAATGCGGGATACTCCACTGAGGCGTGAGACCTTGTGGAAAGCATGGAACTCCACTGAGGCGTGAGACCTTGTGAGAGCATGAAATTTCACTGAAGCGTGAGACTTCGTGAGAGCATTGATGACCCGAAGAGTCATCGTGAGTGGTTGCACTCATTTTATGATTATTATATTTTGTCGCAGAATCGACTTTACCTTAGGGTAAGCTTTTAGAGACATTAATTTAGCTAGAACACGTGGCGACGTGTCGAGTGAGGTCGGAGACGTTGTTTGGCTAATCACTGCATTGCATGCACTCATTAAGTGGTTTAAACACGGCGAGATACCGGACCACGGCGGATTCCAAAATTGGTTATAAGACCAGGATTTCCGCGTAAGAGCGCTGCTAGGTGACTCTTAGTAGCAGACCGAAATGGCAGACCTACGGGTTTACTGCTGATCTGACTACCTTTGTGTGGTGTAAGAGGCACGCGGGCCGAAATGGTCCCACCGTGGCTGGTGTTAGGGCTGATCCGTTTGATGTCCATCCGTTCCGGATTGCATATTGGTTGACTGGGTTAACCTGCATATCATTTCATGCGACATGCATACTAACTTAGTTGATGAGTGTGTTTGGTACTTGTTAGTTCTACTTGATGCATGTTAACTGTGTTTTACTGTCGTTATATTCTTTGTGGAATAATGCAACCCTAGGATGTTATCCCTAGTTATAAGCCTAAGTGGCTAATCTTTTAATGGTATCTATTGGTGGTATTATTTATATAATTCTTTGGAGTTGACCCTCGCGTCTTCTGTGTGTGCTTTGGCGAACAAACGCCCTTTGTCAGATGTCTTTGGCGGGCTGATTCATGATGGTTCATCCTTCGGGAGGAACTAGGGTTGAGATGCAGGAACTGGAGCGTATCGCGGTTACGAGAGGAGGACGGATGGTGTATGTAGACTAGGTCGTTCTGGATTTCGAATTCGGACGACGATCATGCTAGCATGTAGGATTGAGTGTTAGTGTGAGCTCCTCGAGATGGGATTAGTGTAGGAGTAGAGTCCTAGCTCTGAACATCATTTTGTTCCTTTGGGAACAGGGTAGTTTCCCACCTATAGCTTTTTGTGTGGTTTCTTTACGGGAATCACAGGGAGTTGGTTGGACTTAGGAGGCCTTGTTTTAGGCCATCTGGGCTGACTTATTCTCAGTTTTGAGGGATGGTGTTGCGGACACTTCACCTTTTTATTTGGTTTGTACATATTGCCTACGGGCGTTACAGTTTTCTTTCCGTCACTAGAGGTTACTCGTGACGAGGTTGTTACTTACAGCGAGGGCTGTTTATATATTGTATTTTAGTTCTATTGCTTTTCGCATTCGGGTTTTATTCAATTCAGTCTTGTCTTAGTTATTATCAAAAAAAAAATATTCACGTTTTTCCGCATTAAGTTTATTTTTGGTTACTAAAGTGACGCCACCGAAATCGGGGTGTTACATTGTGGTATCAGAGCTTGTCGAGTCTTTCGGGAGTCTTTGGGGAATAGGTCTTCTGTGCTAGGTTGTGTGACTCTGCAAAGAGTGAAAATTGATTGTCTGCAAGCGATTTTTCGCTTAGAATTGATTGAAGTTATTGCTTAATCATATTGTATAGTTATGGAAATGCTATCTTATGATGAGTACTAACTATTTGTCTAACTTAACAGAACATGGTGAACACTAACCAGTTAGCTGAGATGATGGCCACTATGGCCCAAGCTGTGACGGCGCAAGCAAACGATAATGCCATGAGGCGTGCTGCTGAAGAAGCACGTGAACAACATCAGCGCCAGAGGGAAGTAACTCTGGACCAGAATAAAGGCCTCAATGATTTCAGGAGGCAAAACCCACCCAAGTTCTCTGGTGGTACTGACCCAGACAAAGCGGATCTCTGGATCCAGGAGGTTGAAAAGATATTCGGCGTACTACAAACTGCTGAGGGTGCCAAAGTGGGCATGGCGACTTATCTGCTACTCGGGGATGCTGAGTACTGGTGGAAGGGCACCAGAGGAATTATGGAAGACAATCACGAGGAGATTAGCTGGAACTCATTCCGGACCGCATTCTTGGAAAAGTATTTTCCAACAAGTGCTCGGGATGAGCGGGAGTCACAATTTCTGACACTCCGTCAGGGAGGTATGTCAGTGCCGGAATTTGCTTCGAAGCTGGAATCCTTGGCGAAGCATTTCCAATTCTTTCATGATCACGTGAATGAGCGCTATATGTGCAAGCGTTTTGTTAATGGACTGAGGCCTGATATTGAGGACTCAGTGAGACCACTGGGAATCATGCGATTCCAATCGTTAGTCGAGAAAGCCACGGAAGTAGAGCTGATGAAGAACCGGAGATTAAACCGGGCTGGGACTGGAGGGCCGATGAGGTCGGGCTCTCAAAATTTTCAGAGCAGAGAGAAATTTCAGAGCAGGGGGCCGTATCAGCGTCCTGCTGGAAAAGGATTTACTTCAGGATCTTACAGACCCATGACGGGTACTGCTGGAGGTTCCGGAGATCAGACTTTGAAGAAGGAGACGACCTGTTTCAGATGTGGGGAGTCGGGGCACTATGCCAATGCTTGTCCCGACACGAGGCCCAAATGCTACAATTGTAACAAAATGGGGCACACTGCCGATCAGTGCAGAGCACCCAAGACGGAGCCAACCGTGAACACTGCTCGTGGAAATCGTCCTGCGGCTAAAGCAAGAGTTTACACCATGGACGGTGAGAGAGCTGAGGAGTTTGTCATAGGAGAGCGCAAGAACGATGGTAACTTTCTAACCATTCTTTCTCATTCTAGTATAATATGTTCCATTTTTCTTGTAGAGTGTGCAGACACACCTATCTTACGTATATGGTTTACGCTTTGACCTTATAGTTACTACGCCTATTATGACTTTACTTTACTGTTACTCGTATTTTAGCTATAGAAATTACACGAGGTTTAGAATAACACGGTAAACCTAGAAAGTAGTTCTGCACCAATGCGTTTAACAAGAAGTTAGAAGCTGAAGATCATATTTGAGTAAGAGTTTTAGTGGTGTCATCATTGACGATTGTAGTTAAACCTCGGCAAGTTGAAAGATGTTATGTCTGTTGAGACGCCGTCGAACCAGCATTGGGGCTAGAAGAGTGAAACAATCGAAGAGAAAGCAGAGTGTTTTAGTGAAAATTATTTGGAATAAAGACACGGACGGTGTTATGTGAGAGTTAGAGGAAAAGATCAAGGAATAATATCCAGAACTATTACTGACCCTTAAGTTTCGAGGACGAAACTTTCTTTTTGGAGGGTAGTAATGTAAGACCCAAGATTTTAAGCTTAGGATCAGTGGAAGAGATTTCCATTTACGATTAGGGTTGATGTATTGTGAAGGGAAACCTGAACTAGAGTTTACCAAATGAAATAAATTTATGAAGGAGAAAGTTCAGGAAAAGTCTGAGGATCGTATTGAAGTCGATAAAAGTTATAGCACGATCGTTTTACGCTTAAACCTAGGTCAGAAACCCTAGTATATAGCTAATTTTCACTTTTAGGCATGACGGAAGTTAATTCCAAAAATCTTCAGAGAAATGTTAGAACTTCTCTTTTTCCATATATCACCATCATTTCGAGGCGAAACTCTAGGATCTACGAACGTCCGATTCCAATCATCGGAAGTTTGCCGAAACCGAATCCCTGGTATTTCAAAACCCTAGAATTTCTCGACAATGAAGACTTTATCTATTCAGAGCTTCAAATGAATATTCTACACGCGTACACCCATTTCTCTTGATGATTTCAATCTTTCTTCCGAAGGAAGTTTTCTATTCCGACATTCGATGCAAAAAGCAACTTATCGGGTAAAATAGTTTTATACCGACTATGCATTAGTTGCCAAAAATACAAAGAGACCTCATTTTAGTTTTGGAATTCTTTCGCCAAAACATATCTATTAATTCACGGAGAATGACGCCGGAAAAATCAGATTCGCGAAACTTTCATTTTCCCGCGAATTTCCATCTTCTATATATAGCAAAGAAAGGAAGAAAAACTCAAATTTTCCTCCATTTTCTTCATCAAGGCCGCGAGTTCTACAAGGGAGGGAGAAGAGAAGATTTTCTTCATCGTTTGCTTGATCGTCGATCAATCAGTTGCTACTTCAAGGCTTCGAGGTATAGTCGCTAATCCTTACCTCTGATCGCTTTTTCCATAGCTTTTCTGTAGAGTTTTCTGAGCGGATAGTTTATGGGTTTTTGCAAAACTATCCTGAATCTTTCATTTCTGATTCTAAACCTCTTCCTTATGCGCCCAAGATCACTTCTGCCGGGTTAGATTTTCCGTTATGTCGCCGGAATTCCGCCGGAATCAATTTGAGCCTAAAATACCCATTTTTGGAGTTTTTGGTGTAAAGCTTCAACCTTTAGGCTGAAAACTATCGCCTTAGCTTAGTGCTAGTAGGATTAGTTGTCATAAACGTCGTTGGTGACGTCCCTGCAAAATTTTATTTTTGGGATTTCAGTTTTGAAAAATCCTAAGTTAAAAATCATGACCAAAATACCCCTGCGACAGTTTTTGATCCGATAATTTTTCCGAGTCCAGAATACCCTTAGTTACGGCTAATGATAGTATAGGAACCAAGTTTGATCGAAGAAAAATCGAGTCTCCTAATTGCACAAAGTGGCCGAGCCCTATTAAGGGGGAGGAGGAAAAATTTTCTTTTCCGAAAACTTGTCTTTTCGCGCTAGATTATCGTACCTTAGAGTATAGATTACTTCGAGTAACCTTAGTAAGTATCGATAGCTTAGTTTTCGATAGATTCTGATAGTATTTATGTGGTTTTGCTCTAAAGGTGATTTTGAGGAATTCCCAGAGGAGCAAGCCTTTGATTGTGAACAAGTGTTAGGAGATCGTCCTGGAGAATCTACAGGTGAGGGCTTCTCACTGAATCTCTAGTTAATGCTTAGGGTCGATGTTTCGACATTGTTTACTGTTTATGCACTGGAATTGTGTGTGATTGGAAAATGTTTTCTGAGGCTTCGGCTGACAATGTAGATGATTCATCTACTGAATGTTTTTGAGATTGTCTTACATGCTATGTGCTATGTGGGTAATCTAGGATGTGTGGTGCATGCTTTATATGCTAAGTGCTAAGTGTTTATGATGCGATTTATTGATATATGACATGTTGTTGATTGTGATGATTTAAATATGCTCTGCACTGGAATCTGAGATTCTGAATCGTGAGAATAGCGGGCAGGTCATGCCGATTTTTATTTGAGAGTTTTGAGAAAGTTTGATAGGACGAATGAGATTCGGGCCTTGTTATGATGTGTATGGATCGAGACATTCTCTGGAGTCATTTGGGGATTAGGGGATCCCGAGAACTTATAGGAATTTCGATAAGACTAAAAAGGATATTATTTTGAAAAGAAAACTCATAAGACATTAAACAACCTCTAAATCTTTAAATAAAGATAATAAACTCGAAAGGAAGCTTCGGATGCAAACCTTAGTTTTTGGAAAACGAGAAGTGTCGTCGGATCCAAGTGTTGAGGAGTTTGGTAAGTTCTGAGTATGTTGGTACTCCTTCGCTCGTTGAGCAGTTTGTTAGCCATCCAAGGGATGAGCCGAGAAGCTTCACTGAGGCGTGAGACCTTGTGAATGCGTGATACTCCACTGAGGCGTGAGACCTTGTGGAAAGCATGGATCTTCACTGAGGCGTGAGACCTCGTGAACAGCATGAAGCTTCACTGAGGCGTGAGACCTTGTGAATGCGGGATACTCCACTGAGGCGTGAGACCTTGTGGAAAGCATGGAACTCCACTGAGGCGTGAGACCTTGTGAGAGCATGAAATTTCACTGAAGCGTGAGACTTCGTGAGAGCATTGATGACCCGAAGAGTCATCGTGAGTGGTTGCACTCATTTTATGATTATTATATTTTGTCGCAGAATCGACTTTACCTTAGGGTAAGCTTTTAGAGACATTAATTTAGCTAGAACACGTGGCGACGTGTCGAGTGAGGTCGGAGACGTTGTTTGGCTAATCACTGCATTGCATGCACTCATTAAGTGGTTTAAACACGGCGAGATACCGGACCACGGCGGATTCCAAAATTGGTTATAAGACCAGGATTTCCGCGTAAGAGCGCTGCTAGGTGACTCTTAGTAGCAGACCGAAATGGCAGACCTACGGGTTTACTGCTGATCTGACTACCTTTGTGTGGTGTAAGAGGCACGCGGGCCGAAATGGTCCCACCGTGGCTGGTGTTAGGGCTGATCCGTTTGATGTCCATCCGTTCCGGATTGCATATTGGTTGACTGGGTTAACCTGCATATCATTTCATGCGACATGCATACTAACTTAGTTGATGAGTGTGTTTGGTACTTGTTAGTTCTACTTGATGCATGTTAACTGTGTTTTACTGTCGTTATATTCTTTGTGGAATAATGCAACCCTAGGATGTTATCCCTAGTTATAAGCCTAAGTGGCTAATCTTTTAATGGTATCTATTGGTGGTATTATTTATATAATTCTTTGGAGTTGACCCTCGCGTCTTCTGTGTGTGCTTTGGCGAACAAACGCCCTTTGTCAGATGTCTTTGGCGGGCTGATTCATGATGGTTCATCCTTCGGGAGGAACTAGGGTTGAGATGCAGGAACTGGAGCGTATCGCGGTTACGAGAGGAGGACGGATGGTGTATGTAGACTAGGTCGTTCTGGATTTCGAATTCGGACGACGATCATGCTAGCATGTAGGATTGAGTGTTAGTGTGAGCTCCTCGAGATGGGATTAGTGTAGGAGTAGAGTCCTAGCTCTGAACATCATTTTGTTCCTTTGGGAACAGGGTAGTTTCCCACCTATAGCTTTTTGTGTGGTTTCTTTACGGGAATCACAGGGAGTTGGTTGGACTTAGGAGGCCTTGTTTTAGGCCATCTGGGCTGACTTATTCTCAGTTTTGAGGGATGGTGTTGCGGACACTTCACCTTTTTATTTGGTTTGTACATATTGCCTACGGGCGTTACAGTTTTCTTTCCGTCACTGGAGGTTACTCGTGACGAGGTTGTTACTTACAGCGAGGGCTGTTTATATATTGTATTTTAGTTCTATTGCTTTTCGCATTCGGGTTTTATTCAATTCAGTCTTGTCTTAGTTATTATCAAAAAAAAAATATTCACGTTTTTCCGCATTAAGTTTATTTTTGGTTACTAAAGTGACGCCACCGAAATCGGGGTGTTACATTGTGGTATCAGAGCTTGTCGAGTCTTTCGGGAGTCTTTGGGGAATAGGTCTTCTGTGCTAGGTTGTGTGACTCTGCAAAGAGTGAAAATTGATTGTCTGCAAGCGATTTTTCGCTTAGAATTGATTGAAGTTATTGCTTAATCATATTGTATAGTTATGGAAATGCTATCTTATGATGAGTACTAACTATTTGTCTAACTTAACAGAACATGGTGAACACTAACCAGTTAGCTGAGATGATGGCCACTATGGCCCAAGCTGTGACGGCGCAAGCAAACGATAATGCCATGAGGCGTGCTGCTGAAGAAGCACGTGAACAACATCAGCGCCAGAGGGAAGTAACTCTGGACCAGAATAAAGGCCTCAATGATTTCAGGAGGCAAAACCCACCCAAGTTCTCTGGTGGTACTGACCCAGACAAAGCGGATCTCTGGATCCAGGAGGTTGAAAAGATATTCGGCGTACTACAAACTGCTGAGGGTGCCAAAGTGGGCATGGCGACTTATCTGCTACTCGGGGATGCTGAGTACTGGTGGAAGGGCACCAGAGGAATTATGGAAGACAATCACGAGGAGATTAGCTGGAACTCATTCCGGACCGCATTCTTGGAAAAGTATTTTCCAACAAGTGCTCGGGATGAGCGGGAGTCACAATTTCTGACACTCCGTCAGGGAGGTATGTCAGTGCCGGAATTTGCTTCGAAGCTGGAATCCTTGGCGAAGCATTTCCAATTCTTTCATGATCACGTGAATGAGCGCTATATGTGCAAGCGTTTTGTTAATGGACTGAGGCCTGATATTGAGGACTCAGTGAGACCACTGGGAATCATGCGATTCCAATCGTTAGTCGAGAAAGCCACGGAAGTAGAGCTGATGAAGAACCGGAGATTAAACCGGGCTGGGACTGGAGGGCCGATGAGGTCGGGCTCTCAAAATTTTCAGAGCAGAGAGAAATTTCAGAGCAGGGGGCCGTATCAGCGTCCTGCTGGAAAAGGATTTACTTCAGGATCTTACAGACCCATGACGGGTACTGCTGGAGGTTCCGGAGATCAGACTTTGAAGAAGGAGACGACCTGTTTCAGATGTGGGGAGTCGGGGCACTATGCCAATGCTTGTCCCGACACGAGGCCCAAATGCTACAATTGTAACAAAATGGGGCACACTGCCGATCAGTGCAGAGCACCCAAGACGGAGCCAACCGTGAACACTGCTCGTGGAAAGCGTCCTGCGGCTAAAGCAAGAGTTTACACCATGGACGGTGAGAGAGCTGAGGAGTTTGTCATAGGAGAGCGCAAGAACGATGGTAACTTTCTAACCATTCTTTCTCATTCTAGTATAATATGTTCCATTTTTCTTGTAGAGTGTGCAGACACACCTATCTTACGTATATGGTTTACGCTTTGACCTTATAGTTACTACGCCTATTATGACTTTACTTTACTGTTACTCGTATTTTAGCTATAGAAATTACACGAGGTTTAGAATAACACGGTAAACCTAGAAAGTAGTTCTGCACCAATGCGTTTAACAAGAAGTTAGAAGCTGAAGATCATATTTGAGTAAGAGTTTTAGTGGTGTCATCATTGACGATTGTAGTTAAACCTCGGCAAGTTGAAAGATGTTATGTCTGTTGAGACGCCGTCGAACCAGCATTGGGGCTAGAAGAGTGAAACAATCGAAGAGAAAGCAGAGTGTTTTAGTGAAAATTATTTGGAATAAAGACACGGACGGTGTTATGTGAGAGTTAGAGGAAAAGATCAAGGAATAATATCCAGAACTATTACTGACCCTTAAGTTTCGAGGACGAAACTTTCTTTTTGGAGGGTAGTAATGTAAGACCCAAGATTTTAAGCTTAGGATCAGTGGAAGAGATTTCCATTTACGATTAGGGTTGATGTATTGTGAAGGGAAACCTGAACTAGAGTTTACCAAATGAAATAAATTTATGAAGGAGAAAGTTCAGGAAAAGTCTGAGGATCGTATTGAAGTCGATAAAAGTTATAGCACGATCGTTTTACGCTTAAACCTAGGTCAGAAACCCTAGTATATAGCTAATTTTCACTTTTAGGCATGACGGAAGTTAATTCCAAAAATCTTCAGAGAAATGTTAGAACTTCTCTTTTTCCATATATCACCATCATTTCGAGGCGAAACTCTAGGATCTACGAACGTCCGATTCCAATCATCGGAAGTTTGCCGAAACCGAATCCCTGGTATTTCAAAACCCTAGAATTTCTCGACAATGAAGACTTTATCTATTCAGAGCTTCAAATGAATATTCTACACGCGTACACCCATTTCTCTTGATGATTTCAATCTTTCTTCCGAAGGAAGTTTTCTATTCCGACATTCGATGCAAAAAGCAACTTATCGGGTAAAATAGTTTTATACCGACTATGCATTAGTTGCCAAAAATACAAAGAGACCTCATTTTAGTTTTGGAATTCTTTCGCCAAAACATATCTATTAATTCACGGAGAATGACGCCGGAAAAATCAGATTCGCGAAACTTTCATTTTCCCGCGAATTTCCATCTTCTATATATAGCAAAGAAAGGAAGAAAAACTCAAATTTTCCTCCATTTTCTTCATCAAGGCCGCGAGTTCTACAAGGGAGGGAGAAGAGAAGATTTTCTTCATCGTTTGCTTGATCGTCGATCAATCAGTTGCTACTTCAAGGCTTCGAGGTATAGTCGCTAATCCTTACCTCTGATCGCTTTTTCCATAGCTTTTCTGTAGAGTTTTCTGAGCGGATAGTTTATGGGTTTTTGCAAAACTATCCTGAATCTTTCATTTCTGATTCTAAACCTCTTCCTTATGCGCCCAAGATCACTTCTGCCGGGTTAGATTTTCCGTTATGTCGCCGGAATTCCGCCGGAATCAATTTGAGCCTAAAATACCCATTTTTGGAGTTTTTGGTGTAAAGCTTCAACCTTTAGGCTGAAAACTATCGCCTTAGCTTAGTGCTAGTAGGATTAGTTGTCATAAACGTCGTTGGTGACGTCCCTGCAAAATTTTATTTTTGGGATTTCAGTTTTGAAAAATCCTAAGTTAAAAATCATGACCAAAATACCCCTGCGACAGTTTTTGATCCGATAATTTTTCCGAGTCCAGAATACCCTTAGTTACGGCTAATGATAGTATAGGAACCAAGTTTGATCGAAGAAAAATCGAGTCTCCTAATTGCACAAAGTGGCCGAGCCCTATTAAGGGGGAGGAGGAAAAATTTTCTTTTCCGAAAACTTGTCTTTTCGCGCTAGATTATCGTACCTTAGAGTATAGATTACTTCGAGTAACCTTAGTAAGTATCGATAGCTTAGTTTTCGATAGATTCTGATAGTATTTATGTGGTTTTGCTCTAAAGGTGATTTTGAGGAATTCCCAGAGGAGCAAGCCTTTGATTGTGAACAAGTGTTAGGAGATCGTCCTGGAGAATCTACAGGTGAGGGCTTCTCACTGAATCTCTAGTTAATGCTTAGGGTCGATGTTTCGACATTGTTTACTGTTTATGCACTGGAATTGTGTGTGATTGGAAAATGTTTTCTGAGGCTTCGGCTGACAATGTAGATGATTCATCTACTGAATGTTTTTGAGATTGTCTTACATGCTATGTGCTATGTGGGTAATCTAGGATGTGTGGTGCATGCTTTATATGCTAAGTGCTAAGTGTTTATGATGCGATTTATTGATATATGACATGTTGTTGATTGTGATGATTTAAATATGCTCTGCACTGGAATCTGAGATTCTGAATCGTGAGAATAGCGGGCAGGTCATGCCGATTTTTATTTGAGAGTTTTGAGAAAGTTTGATAGGACGAATGAGATTCGGGCCTTGTTATGATGTGTATGGATCGAGACATTCTCTGGAGTCATTTGGGGATTAGGGGATCCCGAGAACTTATAGGAATTTCGATAAGACTAAAAAGGATATTATTTTGAAAAGAAAACTCATAAGACATTAAACAACCTCTAAATCTTTAAATAAAGATAATAAACTCGAAAGGAAGCTTCGGATGCAAACCTTAGTTTTTGGAAAACGAGAAGTGTCGTCGGATCCAAGTGTTGAGGAGTTTGGTAAGTTCTGAGTATGTTGGTACTCCTTCGCTCGTTGAGCAGTTTGTTAGCCATCCAAGGGATGAGCCGAGAAGCTTCACTGAGGCGTGAGACCTTGTGAATGCGTGATACTCCACTGAGGCGTGAGACCTTGTGGAAAGCATGGATCTTCACTGAGGCGTGAGACCTCGTGAACAGCATGAAGCTTCACTGAGGCGTGAGACCTTGTGAATGCGGGATACTCCACTGAGGCGTGAGACCTTGTGGAAAGCATGGAACTCCACTGAGGCGTGAGACCTTGTGAGAGCATGAAATTTCACTGAAGCGTGAGACTTCGTGAGAGCATTGATGACCCGAAGAGTCATCGTGAGTGGTTGCACTCATTTTATGATTATTGTATTTTGTCGCAGAATCGACTTTACCTTAGGGTAAGCTTTTAGAGACATTAATTTAGCTAGAACACGTGGCGACGTGTCGAGTGAGGTCGGAGACGTTGTTTGGCTAATCACTGCATTGCATGCACTCATTAAGTGGTTTAAACACGGCGAGATACCGGACCACGGCGGATTCCAAAATTGGTTATAAGACCAGGATTTCCGCGTAAGAGCGCTGCTAGGTGACTCTTAGTAGCAGACCGAAATGGCAGACCTACGGGTTTACTGCTGATCTGACTACCTTTGTGTGGTGTAAGAGGCACGCGGGCCGAAATGGTCCCACCGTGGCTGGTGTTAGGGCTGATCCGTTTGATGTCCATCCGTTCCGGATTGCATATTGGTTGACTGGGTTAACCTGCATATCATTTCATGCGACATGCATACTGACTTAGTTGATGAGTGTGTTTGATACTTGTTAGTTCTACTTGATGCATGTTAACTGTGTTTTACTGTCGTTATATTCTTTGTGGAATAATGCAACCCTAGGATGTTATCCCTAGTTATAAGCCTAAGTGGCTAATCTTTTAATGGTATCTATTGGTGGTATTATTTATATAATTCTTTGGAGTTGACCCTCGCGTCTTCTGTGTGTGCTTTGGCGAACAAACGCCCTTTGTCAGATGTCTTTGGCGGGCTGATTCATGATGGTTCATCCTTCGGGAGGAACTAGGGTTGAGATGCAGGAACTGGAGCGTATCGCGGTTACGAGAGGAGGACGGATGGTGTATGTAGACTAGGTCGTTCTGGATTTCGAATTCGGACGACGATCATGCTAGCATGTAGGATTGAGTGTTAGTGTGAGCTCCTCGAGATGGGATTAGTGTAGGAGTAGAGTCCTAGCTCTGAACATCATTTTGTTCCTTTGGGAACAGGGTAGTTTCCCACCTATAGCTTTTTGTGTGGTTTCTTTACGGGAATCACAGGGAGTTGGTTGGACTTAGGAGGCCTTGTTTTAGGCCATCTGGGCTGACTTATTCTCAGTTTTGAGGGATGGTGTTGCAGACACTTCACCTTTTTATTTGGTTTGTACATATTGCCTACGGGCGTTACAGTTTTCTTTCCGTCACTGGAGGTTACTCGTGACGAGGTTGTTACTTACAGCGAGGGCTGTTTATATATTGTATTTTAGTTCTATTGCTTTTCGCATTCGGGTTTTATTCAATTCAGTCTTGTCTTAGTTATTATCAAAAAAAAAACATTCACGTTTTTCCGCATTAAGTTTATTTTTGGTTACTAAAGTGACGCCACCGAAATCGGGGTGTTACATTGTGGTATCAGAGCTTGTCGAGTCTTTCGGGAGTCTTTGGGGAATAGGTCTTCTGTGCTAGGTTGTGTGCCCATGATTTTAAGCTTAGGATCAGTGGAAGAGATTTCCATTTACGATTAGGGTTGATGTATTGTGAAGGGAAACCTGAACTAGAGTTTACCAAATGAAATAAATTTATGAAGGAGAAAGTTCAGGAAAAGTCTGAGGATCGTATTGAAGTCGATAAAAGTTATAGCTCGATCGTTTTACGCTTAAACCTAGGTCAGAAACCCTAGTATATAGCTAATTTTCACTTTTAGGCACGACGGAAGTTAATTCCAAAAATCTTCAGAGAAATGTTAGAACTTCTCTTTTTCCATATATCACCATCATTTCGAGGCGAAACTCTAGGATCTACGAACGTCCGATTCCAATCATCGGAAGTTTGCCGAAACCGAATCCCTGGTATTTCAAAACCCTAGAATTTCTCGACAATGAAGAATTTATCTATTCAGAGCTTCAAATGAATATTCTACACGCGTACACCCATTTCTCTTGATGATTTCAATCTTTCTTCCGAAGGAAGTTTTCTATTCCGACATTCGATGCAAAAAGCAACTTATCGGGTAAAATAGTTTTATACCGACTATGCATTAGTTGCCAAAAATACAAAGAGACCTCATTTTAGTTTTGGAATTCTTTCGCCAAAACATATCTATTAATTCACGGAGAATGACGCCGGAAAAATCAGATTCGCGAAACTTTCATTTTCCCGCGAATTTCCATCTTCTATATATAGCAAAGAAAGGAAGAAAAACTCAAATTTTCCTCCATTTTCTTCATCAAGGCCGCGAGTTCTACAAGGGAGGGAGAAGAGAAGATTTTCTTCATCGTTTGCTTGATCGTCGATCAATCAGTTGCTACTTCAAGGCTTCGAGGTATAGTCGCTAATCCTTACCTCTGATCGCTTTTTCCATAGCTTTTCTGTAGAGTTTTCTGAGCGGATAGTTTATGGGTTTTTGCAAAACTATCCTGAATCTTTCATTTCTGATTCTAAACCTCTTCCTTATGCGCCCAAGATCACTTCTGCCGGGTTAGATTTTCCGTTATGTCGCCGGAATTCCGCCGGAATCAATTTGAGCCTAAAATACCCATTTTTGGAGTTTTTGGTGTAAAGCTTCAACCTTTAGGCTGAAAACTATCGCCTTAGCTTAGTGCTAGTAGGATTAGTTGTCATAAACGTCGTTGGTGACGTCCCTGCAAAATTTTATTTTTGGGATTTCAGTTTTGAAAAATCCTAAGTTAAAAATCATGACCAAAATACCCCTGCGACAGTTTTTGATCCGATAATTTTTCCGAGTCCAGAATACCCTTAGTTACGGCTAATGATAGTATAGGAACCAAGTTTGATCGAAGAAAAATCGAGTCTCCTAATTGCACAAAGTGGCCGAGCCCTATTAAGGGGGAGGAGGAAAAATTTTCTTTTCCGAAAACTTGTCTTTTCGCGCTAGATTATCGTACCTTAGAGTATAGATTACTTCGAGTAACCTTAGTAAGTATCGATAGCTTAGTTTTCGATAGATTCTGATAGTATTTATGTGGTTTTGCTCTAAAGGTGATTTTGAGGAATTCCCAGAGGAGCAAGCCTTTGATTGTGAACAAGTGTTAGGAGATCGTCCTGGAGAATCTACAGGTGAGGGCTTCTCACTGAATCTCTAGTTAATGCTTAGGGTCGATGTTTCGACATTGTTTACTGTTTATGCACTGGAATTGTGTGTGATTGGAAAATGTTTTCTGAGGCTTCGGCTGACAATGTAGATGATTCATCTACTGAATGTTTTTGAGATTGTCTTACATGCTATGTGCTATGTGGGTAATCTAGGATGTGTGGTGCATGCTTTATATGCTAAGTGCTAAGTGTTTATGATGCGATTTATTGATATATGACATGTTGTTGATTGTGATGATTTAAATATGCTCTGCACTGGAATCTGAGATTCTGAATCGTGAGAATAGCGGGCAGGTCATGCCGATTTTTATTTGAGAGTTTTGAGAAAGTTTGATAGGACGAATGAGATTCGGGCCTTGTTATGATGTGTATGGATCGAGACATTCTCTGGAGTCATTTGGGGATTAGGGGATCCCGAGAACTTATAGGAATTTCGATAAGACTAAAAAGGATATTATTTTGAAAAGAAAACTCATAAGACATTAAACAACCTCTAAATCTTTAAATAAAGATAATAAACTCGAAAGGAAGCTTCGGATGCAAACCTTAGTTTTTGGAAAACGAGAAGTGTCGTCGGATCCAAGTGTTGAGGAGTTTGGTAAGTTCTGAGTATGTTGGTACTCCTTCGCTCGTTGAGCAGTTTGTTAGCCATCCAAGGGATGAGCCGAGAAGCTTCACTGAGGCGTGAGACCTTGTGAATGCGTGATACTCCACTGAGGCGTGAGACCTTGTGGAAAGCATGGATCTTCACTGAGGCGTGAGACCTCGTGAATAGCATGAAGCTTCACTGAGGCGTGAGACCTTGTGAATGCGGGATACTCCACTGAGGCGTGAGACCTTGTGGAAAGCATGGAACTCCACTGAGGCGTGAGACCTTGTGAGAGCATGAAATTTCACTGAAGCGTGAGACTTCGTGAGAGCATTGATGACCCGAAGAGTCATCGTGAGTGGTTGCACTCATTTTATGATTATTGTATTTTGTCGCAGAATCGACTTTACCTTAGGGTAAGCTTTTAGAGACATTAATTTAGCTAGAACACGTGGCGACGTGTCGAGTGAGGTCGGAGACGTTGTTTGGCTAATCACTGCATTGCATGCACTCATTAAGTGGTTTAAACACGGCGAGATACCGGACCACGGCGGATTCCAAAATTGGTTATAAGACCAGGATTTCCGCGTAAGAGCGCTGCTAGGTGACTCTTAGTAGCAGACCGAAATGGCAGACCTACGGGTTTACTGCTGATCTGACTACCTTTGTGTGGTGTAAGAGGCACGCGGGCCGAAATGGTCCCACCGTGGCTGGTGTTAGGGCTGATCCGTTTGATGTCCATCCGTTCCGGATTGCATATTGGTTGACTGGGTTAACCTGCATATCATTTCATGCGACATGCATACTGACTTAGTTGATGAGTGTGTTTGATACTTGTTAGTTCTACTTGATGCATGTTAACTGTGTTTTACTGTCGTTATATTCTTTGTGGAATAATGCAACCCTAGGATGTTATCCCTAGTTATAAGCCTAAGTGGCTAATCTTTTAATGGTATCTATTGGTGGTATTATTTATATAATTCTTTGGAGTTGACCCTCGCGTCTTCTGTGTGTGCTTTGGCGAACAGACGCCCTTTGTCAGATGTCTTTGGCGGGCTGATTCATGATGGTTCATCCTTCGGGAGGAACTAGGGTTGAGATGCAGGAACTGGAGCGTATCGCGGTTACGAGAGGAGGACGGATGTTGTATGTAGACTAGGTCGTTCTGGATTTTGAATTCGGACGACGATCATGCTAGCATGTAGGATTGAGTGTTAGTGTGAGCTCCTCGAGATGGGATTAGTGTAGGAGTAGAGTCCTAGCTCTGAACATCATTTTGTTCCTTTGGGAACAGGGTAGTTTCCCACCTATAGCTTTTTGTGTGGTTTCTTTACGGGAATCACAGGGAGTTGGTTGGACTTAGGAGGCCTTGTTTTAGGCCATCTGAGCTGACTTATTCTCAGTTTTGAGGGATGGTGTTGCGGACACTTCACCTTTTTATTTGGTTTGTACATATTGCCTACGGGCGTTACAGTTTTCTTTCCGTCACTGGAGGATACTCGTGACGAGGTTGTTACTTACAGCGAGGGCTGTTTATATATTGTATTTTAGTTCTATTGCTTTTCGCATTCGGGTTTTATTCAATTCAGTCTTGTCTTAGTTATTATCAAAAAAAAATATTCACGTTTTTCCGCATTAAGTTTATTTTTGGTTACTAAAGTGACGCCACCGAAATCGGGGTGTTACACACTGTCAAGTCAAACGGTAACTTTGACACTTCTAGCTTTAACCTTGTCGCATAAGCTATATCTATAAATGAATGCGTAGCACCAGAATCAAATTGCGCGATAAGGGAATTACCTGCAATCTCGCTGGTACTGCGGATTAGACCATCGTCCGCCTCAACTTCAGTTCCACTGATCGAATAGACTCTTCCACCAGCAGTAGGCCTCCTAGCCCCAGTAGTATTCCCAGCAGCCTCAACTTTAGGAGCCCTACACTCTACAGCAGTGTGACCAGGCTTCTTGCAGTTCCAACAGATCCTCATGCTCTCAGGACAACGATTTGCAAAATGCCCCGCTTTGTTGCACTTGAAGCAAGTCACATCCTCTAAACTCACTGCCAGAGGTCTTGGTGCAATAGCATTCCCACCCGTAGGATAAAAGGAACCAGAAGCTGTCCCCCTACCCTGGGGACAAACATACGACTTCTTCTGGAAATGCCTTCCCTTGTCACCTCTTCCTTGGTTAGTCCTAGCCGGACCTCCACTTCCTTGGTAAGGCTTGTTCAGACCTTGGAATTTGCCCCTTGCATTATCAATGACCTCAATCCCCTTGGTCTTCTCCACCAGCACTTGGTAGCAATTCAGTCCTAGCGGTTGCACCGCCCTCTGTAGCTCATAAATCAGCCCATCAATGAAGTGCTCACACATATAGCCTTAATCTATCTGTCCTCGAAAGTAGCGGAAATGTTTCGCCAACGACTCCAACTTAGAAGCATACTCAGCTACGGTCATGCCTCCTTGACAGAGTCTCAAAAATTGTGCTTCCTTAGCGGCTCTAGCGCTATTGGGAAAGTACTTGTCCAGGAAAGCTCCCCGGAAGCACTCCCAAGTGATAGCTTGATGGTCGGCTTCCATCATAGCTCTAGCCCCGCGCCACCAATACTCAGCTTCACCAGTCAGCAGGTAGGTCGCATAATCCACTTTCATCTCAGCAGTGGTACGCAGAAAGGTGAAGATCTTCTCCAACTCCTTGAGCCATAAGTCAGCTTCTTCCGGATCGAAGCCCCCAGAGAACTTCGGCGGATCCTGACGCTTGAAATCGTTCAGACCCCTGGTCTGAGCAGTAGCTTGTTCACGCTCCTCACGCTGAACACGGCGAGCATTTTCTTCAGCATGGTTTTGTGCAGCCACCAAAGCAGCAGTAGCAGCACGTTGTGCTTCAGCTTCTTCCCTTGCGGCAGTGTTAGTAACTTCTTGTGCCATAAGGGCAGTTAGATTAGCAATAGCTTGCTCCATCGGATTCATGTTGTCTGAACCTTGAGTCTCGTCAAGCTGTGGAAACCTCCTGTTCTTGTTTTCATGAACAGTCAAAGACCACAACAGATACTCAGGTCAGAACAACACGAAGTTCTATAATAGCTAACTATGTATAGTTATATCAAATGTATAATTAACGATAACTAGCATAAGGTTATTCACCTACGAACAACCTTCAAGAATAATTTATATAAACAGTAATCAAGCACACTCTTTCTCCGATTGACACCCCATCAATCGGTCTCAGAGTTCAAACATCTTAAGCAGACACTCTACCCAAAAGCTCTGGTTTCTCAACCAAAGCTCTGATACCACAATTGTAACACCCCGGTTTCTCAACTGAGGAGTCACATTAGTTACCTAACAAAATCTAAGGACTATTTCGTAATCCTAAGAAAACACGGTATATTTTTTCTTTTCAAACAACTAAACATAGTTGAATACATAACATAGTCTTAATTAAACAACCCGTTCCCGACATATAGTAATAGTGTCTTACAATATTCTAAACAAGTTTCCAAAATAAGTACGCTCACTTAGACAAGTGGCGAAGATAAGGTTTAGACAACGGAGTTTTCAAATGGAGAAAGAAACTCAGACATAGTCCACCAAAAAGGGAGAAGCAACTGCTTCATCCATCTCTACTCGACCGCCCACGGTCACGGTCTCCAACTTGAACAGCTAAGCTTCAGCGGAAGGCTCTCCATCGCCTAATAGCGTTAAGCGCCCAAACAACAAGTAGCAAACAGAAAGGGTTAACTCCATGCAATTACCATGTATGAAAGAGAAAATCATGCTATTCAAATTTACTTACCTAGCATGGTAAATAAACTAGCAACATAACTAAACTCATATATCAACAACTTAACATATAACATCAAATTAGATATCAATAATCCTCAACAATATAACGACAATTCAGATATCAATAATCCTCAACAATAAAATATCAATTCAGATATCAATAAACCAATAACTAAAATCCAACAACATAGGGTCAGGTGTTAGTTCCCTATAATGCAACTATATGCTACTACCAAAATGGATCGATCAGCAATGTCTTTAAAGACGGGACGATCACGTGGGACAATCACCACCACACCGCCACTTAACGCCACTACGGACGGGACAATCACCACAACACTGCCACTTTAGGACATCCCGAAAGATGGGACGATCACGTGAGGCAGTCACCACCACATCGCCACTTTATAACGCCTTAAAAGACGGGACAATCACGTGGGACAATCACTACCACATACCACTTCAAGACCAAGCCTTATATGCCAAGTCAATCAACCACAATGCCCAAACCAATGATTTATTCGGAGTAACCACATGTTATTCCTATTATCAACGAACATAACTCAATTCAATTGTATACCAACTCAGTTCAATGACAGAAACCAGTAAACGGCCGAAGCCTCTCAGAAAACGGAGACACACGTCTCAATAAGTTCACTCGGCCGAAGCCTTCAGAAAACATTTGGCACAAGCCTCAGAAACAGTCAACATAAGCAAGCACACAACATTGCAAGCATAATAATCATAATCCAATGCCAATCAATATAAACATCTTCATCTCAAACGCAGGCAGTGCGATAAAAGCAGGCAAGACTCAAAGACACTCTAAAACTGAGTTACCCTTACCTTCGTGAGTAGAAGTTGGGCATGGAAGTGCTGAACCTAGAACAAGGAAACACAATCATCAACACAAGCCTCACTAGAAACAACACTATCTAATAACACTGATCGAAACCGGAAAGAAAGCTTTCAAAGCTTCGGAGTTCCTATTTAAGCACAAATTGACAACGGAGACTTCGTTCGCTAAAACGAGCATAACTCGAGCTACAGAACTTGGAAAGACACGAAACCAACGCCAAAATTTCGACAATCGAAAGAGCTACGCAATGGCTCAGGTCATAGAGACCCAAAAATTATTTTTGGACACGGTACCCTAACAAATAGGTTTCGGCCACTATGGAAAATAGGGTTTCCGAACTTTTTCTTCGATCTAAATCAATTCCTAGGTATTCTTAGGCGATATCTAGGTCAGGGAAACTCTCAGAAAAATTATCGGATCGAAAACTGTCGCAGGGGTATTTTGGTCAAAATTTTTAGCTCAGAAACTCAAAATCAGAATTTCGAAAAACAAATTAGATGGGGTCGACACCAACAACGATTATGACGACTAATCCTACTAACACTAAGCTCAGTCAAGAGTTTTAAGCCCAAAGGACGGAACTTTAGCTAAAAATGGGTATTATGAGCAGAATTGAAACTCTGCGGCAATTCGGCGAGAATCGGCGAAATGTAATCCGCTAAACATGCTCAGGGGCACGTAGGGAATAAGTTTAGATAGAAAGATGAAGTTATTTGGACATTTTTACAAAAAGCTCAAAACTTTGAGCACAGAAAAACATAGAGAAAAGCGACAGAATTTACGATCAGAGGTAAGGAAAAGCATCAGTACCTCGAGGCCTACGCGTAGCAACGAACTGTGGAACGATCAGGCAAGAATCGGCGAAAAGCTCTTCTCCTCCTTCTCCTTTTGTGGCCGCGGGTTTGGGTGGGTGTGTTGGTGAGATTTTTGTTTTTTTTTTCATTTTTCAAGCTATTTATAGGAAATGGAAAATGCGGAAAAATGAAAATTTCGCGATTCTGATTTTTCCTGCGCATTTCTTTGTGAATTCTAAGATAGGTTCTGGCGACAGAATTCCAAAACTCAAATGAGGTTTCTTGGAATTAAGGTAAACAATCCAAAGTCGGTTTAAATCTATTTTACCCGAAAAACTACTTTTTGCAGTTAATGTCGGATGAGAAAACTTCTTTCTGAAGAAAGATTGGAAACATCAAGAGAAATAGGTGTATGCGTGTGGAATCTTCATTTGAAGCTCCGAATAGAAAAAGTCTTCATCGTCGGTTGATTTTAGGTTTCTTGAACTATCAGTGATTTAGTTTCGGCAAACCTCCGAGAATTAGAATCGGACGTTCGTACATTCCAGGGTTTCGTATCGAAACGCTTATCATGGAAGGATTAAGAGAAGTTCTAACATTTCTCTGAAGATTTTTGGAATTAGTTTCCATCGTGTCTTTAAGTGTAAATTAGTCGTTTACTAACGTTTTCGTCCTAGGTTTAGGCGAATACTAATCGTGCTATAACTTTTATCGACTTTGATACAATCCTTAGCCTTTTCCTGAACTTTCTTCTTCATAATATAAATCCAAACATTAAACAAAAGTCAAGTTCCTCTCACGCTTACACATAATCCTATGCGTGAGTTGAAATTAATTATTTATTTAATTCAAAAACTTGGGTCTTACACCCGTCAACATTCAACACCACACCGTAATCCAATATGGGCTCCCATTTAACCAGGCGCGGGGGAGGGCGAGGGGCATCGATAGCAGGAACAAACGCTTTCACAAGATCATGCCTCATGGCATCAATGTTTGAGCTAATAACTTGCACCGGCAGCATCTTATGCTCCAAACACCAGATACAACGCGCACGCCACACCCACCATAAGGTAGCTATCGCCAATGGGTCCGATGCAAAGATCAAAGCGCGCAGCCAGACTTTAACGTCCAAAATCGAGAACGAGTCACCCTCTGTATCAAAGCCCATTCTACGCCAGATAGCACGAGCCAAGTAATAGTCTCTGAGGCAGTGCAGAGCCGTGTCTTCGTTCGCCGAGCACACACCACAGTTTGGATCCTCCGCCATACCCCTATGGAAACGACAAGCATTAGTAGGCAACACGTCCTGAAAAATTAGCCAGAGGAAGACAGTACACTTGAGAGGCATATTGATTTCATTTTTTGAAAATTTAAATTATTTCAATATTTATAGCATGAAGACTTTATTAGTATTAATGTTAGGTTAATTTCGTATACACAATTAAAGGCTAATTTATTTTAAAGTTAATTCGTCACCTATTCATTTAATATTATACGTAATATTTTAGGCATTCTTTGAACAATTAGTGTATAAAAGAACAATTATGTGTATGAAAAACATTTTTTTATTAAAAAGGCTAGTGAAATTAATGTTTTTATCTTTGAATAAAATTTGATTGTTACATTTTAGTTTTTTTTAAAACCTTTTTTTATTTTTCATTGTCTTTGTTTTACGTGAGTTTACCTAAAAAATGAAAAATTTATCATTTTTTTCCCTATTTGAGTTAGTTGGAGATAGGATTAATAATGGTTCATTTATTTTGTTATTATGTATTTTTGTAAGTGTATATCACGGAACAAACGGTGAAATAAAATTCAGTAGCACCAAACTGTAATTTATTATGCTTGTGAAATAAATAAAAAATTGATTACATACTTTAAAAAAATTAAATACACATTTCATATATTTTTAAATACTTCTTGGTAAACTTCGTTCTTTGTAGCGTTTGTCACTTTTTCTTCCTCACCGAGCACTAATAATTTGAGTCCTTTTCTTGATCTTACCCCGGAGAGAGCAACATACAGTTGTCCATGTGTGAATACAGGGCGAGAAAGATATAGGCCAACGTGGGATAGTGACTGACCTTGACTTTTATTTATAGTCATTGCAAAGCACAAACTGATCGGAAACTGACATCTTTCAAACTTAAGCGGGTCTCCTGAGACAGATGGAACCATGTCCATTCTTGGAATGAAAATGTCATCTCCAATGTTGGTTCCAGTTATTACAGTGGCTTTTATGACATTTGTTCCAAGATCAGCCACTATTAGTCGCGCTCCATTGCATAAACCGGCTGCTTGATCTATATTTCTTAAAAGCATTATCGGAGCGCCTTCCTTCAATATTATTTTATGATTTGGTAAAAGCATATGGATCGAGCCCCTTGCTTCTCATTTCTGCAACCTACAAAACAAACTCAAGGGTGACTAAAAATAATAAGCCTTTCTTCAAATGAGAAAACAACCTCAAAACAAATACCATGGTCCATTAGTTTATCATATCATACAGTTCAAACTATCCATAATTGAAGAAAAGGACATCTAACTAATCCCAGGAAATGTTACTTAATAACACATAACTTCACACTCAATATTTTACCCCTTCCTTAGAGCATTTTTTTATTTATTTAAAAGATATATGAAAGTAAAAGAAGATGAGCATACAATTCTAATTTCTTCTATTGACTAATAAGATTTTACAAAAAATTGCCTTGTACACTTAATCATTTCAGTTTCAGAAGTCCAGAAAAATGGTTCCAAAATCATCAAAGAAATGATATTATCCATAGTATATTCATATAAAAGTTTAACACTTCCATGAGTATCCCATTGGTCTGATCTTCAGTATCCTCAAAGAAAAAGATACAAAGATATATTAAATGTTTACTTCTTACAAAGAAAAGAATCACACAATACTCACCTTGGTCTTTGGCAGCTAGCAAATCATTCTGGGAATGAACTGTTCTGTCTCATTGCTCCTGCATGTTCTGTCAGCATTTTAATCCTCTTGCTTGTCTACATGATTTCCACCAACCATTCTGCACTTCCTCTAATACCCAAGCATCCTGCAAAAATGACAATGAGAATAAGATGATTGAAATTGAAATTGACTTTGATTTTGTGGCTTTAATAAGATCAAATTATTTTCAACCGAAATTTGCACTTTTGAAAAGCTACCCACTCACTAAGATCAGCAAGCATGAGATTCCAATTTATTTTAATATGTTACCATCTCAAGCAGCACAAGAGTTAAATTTGGAATAACTGGAAAATGATCAAGGGCTGCAAGAGTTCAAAGGAGAAAATCATCAGTGTATATCAGTACCCTTTAAATAGTATACTGGGAATCTAGTCCATCATTATGAAACCATAGAGCAGCAAGATAAATAATGTAGAAGAGATGAAACCAAAGAGCATGAGATTGTTGACAGTACCATAAACCAATTATCACCCAATCTTTCATATCAAAAATTGAAGAACTCCCCAATAAGTTCATCTCAATTTATCAACTTAACCCCCTTACCCACAAAAAAAGCATTACTTAGTACATAGAAATCCACACATAATCTCTTATGTAATGATCAGTAAAATCAAAGTCAATACAAACAGAACAACACTCTACTAATGGGAATTAGATTTCCCACCCCCTGTTTTAGATTTCCCACCCCATTTAAAAGTGGGGAAAAACCAATATTGCCCCTCCGTCTTTTAGTCCGAAACTTCAACCTTCGGATCAGTACGAAACTTCATCCTTCGGATTAGTATGAAACTTCAACTTCCGGACACCTCTGACAGATTCTACCACCTTTTTCAGCACCATTACTCCATAGCTTCACCTACCTCACCACCATTATGGCCTGCATAAACTCCTCAACCACCCAACCACCCCCCATTTATGGCTGAACACACTGTTTGGATTGGTCCTCGTGTTATTACCAACTTTGATTTAACAGACATAACAGAAGATTGATAATATGATTCATGTTTGTAATGTTGTAACCATGTCTGTAACCATGTCTGTAACCATATTATTAGCAAGAATATTTTCCTTCAGTATTGTAACGAGGTCTGTTTGTCCCATATTATTGTCACTGCATTTTCACGTTTCTGTCTTTGTGACAGTATCTGGTTTGAAAGATCCGAATCTTGAAGTTTCATATTAATCCGGTTTTTCAACTCTCGGACGTCTAAAAAAGGGGGGTGGTAAATTTAATTATGAAGCAGTCCGAAACTTATAGTCCTGGATTGATCCGAAACTTAAAGTCCTGGATGGATCCGAAACTTAAAGTCCTGGATAGATTCGAAACTTAAAGTCCTGGATAACTCTTACCAAGCAGCAGAATGCAGTAAGTTAAGACCAAACCAAAAGGCATATTCATCAATTACAATCTCAACCACCACCACAATTACAAACCAAACATTTCAACCCAACAATTCGTTAGGCAAGTCCTCCAAGACGGCCACGACACCGATAATGTTATTTTAACTGTAACTAAAGAATCCGAACTTTTAACTCTCGGACTAGTCCAGAACATCAACCTCTGGACTGGTATGGAGGTTTAAGTCCCGGAGGGTAGTCCCGGCATTTTTTTAAAAAGGCTAGGGTGGCAATTCTAAAACAGGGGGTGGGAAATCTAATTCCCTCTACTAATCTTTGATATGAAACAAAACCAACATCCAAACCTTTGCAATTCTCTTGGCACTTCGGTACCACATCATCTGCTCCCATGCTGCAATCAATGCTATGCCAAACAGTATCCCCATAAACATCCCAGAAAGCAAACCCATTTTCACAGATTCCAAACAGGAACCCAAAAATAAAACCCAAAACCCTACATGAAAAAGAAGCAAAATTGAAGACCCCAACTCACAAAAAAATAAAATTCAAGCTAAAAGTTGAAACTTTATTTGAAGTTTGAGAAAAAAATAATTAAAGATTAAAACTTTAGTGACTGAACACCAACCTGGAATGAGATTATGCAGAGAGACCAAAAGTAGCAAGCAAAAATAAAACCCAGATGGTAAAATTGTGCTAATAATGGTATGAGTTGTGGGGCTTACAGCCTCAACCCGTTTGAGGCTTCAAGATGCGATTGGAAGGGGCCATGAGAGATGCGATTGAAGGTCGAGTGAATTGGAAGGGGTCGTGAGAGATACGATTGAAGGTCGACTGCGATTGAAGCGAAGAATGGTTATAATCTGGATGAGAGGGGAAACAAGGGATAACTGGTTTAGTTGAGGTTTCGATTCAAGAGCTTATGAATATGAAAATCAAAGACGGTGATGAAATTCTAGAAGAGATGAACTGCAGGGTTGAAACGGTAGAGGATGTTACGCTGATGAGAGAGGGGAAAACGCGTTTAGAATAAATGGGATTAAGGAGAGATGAGTGAAGGATAAGGAGAAAGGTGTAGGATAAGAGGAATGAAGGATTGAGTGCCATGTAGGATTTTTCATGATATTAACCAATCAGTAGATGCCACGTATGCGATGACTGTACTGAGATCTTTTCCTGAATGTATATACTATGGATTTAAATTAAAAATAAGTCAATCGTGCATAAGTCAACTGTATTTAATATGAAGAGAAAAATGAAATAAATAAATGAAATTGTGTTGTATATATCAAACAATTTCAAAAACTTCCTTACACTCTACATTTACAGTACCGATATGTTGTTTGCCCGAATCATCGAGTTAGGGATGACAATTTTCACCTGCATGTGGGGTTCCCTGTGGGGATGGTCTAATTTGGGGACCCGATCTTGGAGAATTTTTTCCCGTGAGGGTGGGGGTGGGGACGAAATCCCCCCCCCAAAACAAATTTGGGGATGGGGCTGTGAATCACCCTCCCCGCTCCATGTGCATAGGTAAAAATTCAATAATACCCTTAATAATAAAGTCAAGTAGCTAATAAAAAAATATAAAGGATCATAAACGTAGTCGATTAGGTACTTCAAAATTTCAGTTTGAACAACATATTATTTATGAAGATAAAGATGTTATTGAGGTAAAAAAATATGTGATTTCTATATTTAAACATTTGTGGTCCAGGTTTAAATTTATGTATTTTTTATTTTATTTTTAATGATATATTAGTGATCCCTAAGAGGATCCGTGGAACCTGCGGGGAGGTGGGGTTCACCCAGCCACGGGGATAGGGAGTGGGGATGAGGACGGAGAAGGGATACGGGGACGGGGAGAGCCTCCACTCCCTGTCCCCACCCCGAGCGGGTGCCATCCTTACATCCGTATACAAAGTTTAAGACCCTTTCTTGAGCGTATAGTAGAGAGAGGTACATATAGTTTACCAGTGAAGACGGACCTCATAAGGAAGAGTCTAACTTGAGATAGTTTGTCCTTGCTTTTGTTTTTGGTCATCGCGAAGCATACTGCAATTGGAAACTATCTTCTTCTGAATTTAATTGGAAATTTGGAATTAAAATGGACTTGGTTCCTTCTTGAAATGTGTACTTTGTCATTAATATTTGTTTCTGTGATAATAGTTGCACTAATAGCATGTTCACCATGTTCATCCACAATTAACCCGGTTCCATTGCGTAAACCTGATGCTTGATCTATATTTCTCAAAAGCATGATTGGAGAACCTACTTTCAATAATAGTTTGTGGTTAGGGATTCCTGAACTTTTGGTGTCGTTCAAAAATTCTATGGTAAACCACTCACCTCAGATTTCAAAATCCTCATCTGATCGCAAGGTAGAGTCGGAGCTCAGATATCCATGTTATGGTGCAGCTACCATGCCAAGCATATAAGTGTTTATCATTTCAACTTCCTCCAGTGTAGGGTTCAATATTGCTCTATCTTGAAAGAATTGCAGGTCTTTCATTTTGTGGAAGGTCAAAATATGTATATTTAATCAATTCCATTAATGGGTCGGGACTAATTGGGATGAGCAGATCTGGCGAGATTTGAACATCATACTTTCATGCTCTGGAATCAGGATAATCGTCATTTCCAATTTTAAGAATCCAATCTGCAAACTCTTTGATTTCTTTTGCTTCATCAGCCATCTCAGCTGCGGTTAGACATATGTTCTTAGACAATTTCATAACTTTAAAACGTTTCCACCATGATGAAGAGTTTACAGTAACTTCCACAACTTTATGTTTGCTTCCTCTAGTTATTACATGTAGTATTTTTCTAAAATCACATCCAAGTATTACTTTTTTTTTCTCCAAAAGGTTTATGTACGTTGTCTTCATTTTTCAACCTCATTAAATCTCAGAGTGTAACGTCAAAGAGCTTCAAAACAAAACTTCTTCAACATTGGAGCTTCGTCCCATATAATAAGGCTTATTTCAAGCAGAAGCTTTGCTCGTAGACTTCCATGCTTTATATTGCATATTGAGGTCTCTGTAGCATCTAATAGAATGCAAAATTTAGAATGAGTTGTTCTGCCTGCTGGAAAGAGTAATGATGTTATGTCGCTGGAAGCAACATTAAAAACAATTAGTCCTCTAGATCTAATTGTTTAAATGATACATAACTTTTTCAAATCAGCATCTACGATTCATAGTACAACAGCGAGAAGGAAGATTAACTAATGTTGTTTACATGTATCGAATATAACTAATGATGTTCACACATTTTGCATAATTATCATGCGCAACGTGATTTTCTAAGCTTTTGAATTTCATTTAAATTAATCTCAAAAATTAATTATATTATTATTGCAACATTTCAACTCTTAATAACATAACTTGAAAACCTACATATATGGATCATGAAATATTTTTCTATTAGGGTGTAGAATGCCTTCTAATAAAAGCAGTCAGTATGCGTCCCAAACATCATTAGGTTTTGAAATTGAATTCATCATTAACATTCTTACAAGTGTAATAAATAACATACCCGTTATCAATTTCAATTATAAATGGTAAAAAAATTAGTTAGGGTTTGGTTCTAAAATAAAAATATTTTTAATTTATATAAATTTCGAAAAATTCAAAATAAAAAAATCAATGATGGAAATATTTTTTTTATCTATTTTGTAAATAAGTTTTTTATTCCCGATATTGGTTTAAAATTCACATCTAATTACAAAAATATTAATTTTCAAAATAAATATGAATTTTCTCAAACAAACTTTAGCTTTCATGAGGAGCATGTCGATAAAGTCAGGTTGATCAGACTGCTTTGCGTTGGAAAAAACGTGTAAGTAAAACATTAGTTAATTTCAGGAGCAATCTAAGGTGAAAAAACGTGTAACTAATAAAATTCAAGTAATAAATAAAAACGTGTGGAAAAAATAAAAAAGTAAAAACAGCTGGTATCTTAATCATGTTATTAACCGTTTCCACTTGAAAATACTTTGAATGTCAACATTTATGGTGAATGAATTGAAGGAAAATATTTATGGAAAAATTTTGAATGTCAACTTTGAATTTCTATCGCATTCCGAATTGAACACGTTTTTTCATACACTGTAAAAATTCTGTGCAACACTAAATAAAAAGATACCACCATTATGTTCATGGAAACTAAGTTTATATTCAGTGTACTCATGCCCAACTATATATTATATTAATTTTGGAATCCATTCCTCTTTTAAAACGAAACAAACTTTTCAAATTTTGATACACCACAACAAAAAGATTTGTTCTATCCTGAGAACATTGAATGGGGTAGAGTACCCAAAGTGTGAGGAAAACGGTATGAATGTTTTAGTGAGAGAAACTCTAACTGCTAGAGAGAGAGAATAACTGAATTTCAATTTGAATATTTCTCAAATGAGCTAAGAGTCCTTTACAATTGGTATTCCCCTCCTATTTATAGAGGCAGAGTTGGGCTTTCGCGCCTGTAATCTATCTAAATGGGCTAGTTGGGCCTCGGGGAGAGAGGCCCAAGTCCCTGGCGCGCTCCCTGTATGAGGTTAGTGCTCCTGGGCGAGGTACCCTGGGGTCTCGCCCAGTCCACAAGACACCGAGCTCGAAGCATGAGAGCTAAGTGTGTCTTCAAGCAGAAAAGCTAAGGCGAGCGCCGTAAGAAACTAACCAATGCTAGAACCTAAAGTTTTAATAAAATGAAGAACAGTAGCCAACATGGCTTAGAGAATAAAGTATTTAAAATCTATACATTCCAGACTTTTTGTTGCGTCACCTCCTTCCGGGCGAACAGAGTCCATAAGTAGTCTTGTGGCAATAGCTTTTGGCGCGCTCGCCCCATCGTAGCTATGCACGTGTTTTGATCCGCAGCACTTAGACACGTGTTGAGCGCTGAGGTAGTGTTAAGATCAGCAAATCCCTAGGATCCCAACTGTTATCTCTGAAACGTCCCCTCGAATCTTTGTGAAGCCTGTCGTCCCGAATTTGGGCCAATAAGCTTTAACTGTGGTAACTTTTCATTTCAAGCATCCTTCCCATTTCCCAAAATCCCGCAACTGCCATCATACCATTTTCTGACGTCATGGAGCACGATTCCCCACTTTTTCTCCATGTCTTTCAACAACGTCCCTTAGCCTCTCTTCACACGTTTCCTTTCAAATGTCACTTCTCGCTTAAAAAGGTGTTGATTTCTTGCTTCCCGCTCCTTACGCGAACTTTCTTCACGGTTCATTGCTTTGGCTTTTTACGATTTTCTGCTCATCACCTCCTTTTCCGGCAAACCCTCGCACACCAGAGTAACCTTCACCCCTCGTACCCCTTTCACAATGACACCAAAATGTCAGACCAAAAACCATAAGCGCAAAGTTACTATCACCACCCCTCTGTGATGCGTTCCTCCCGTCGTCTCGCCCCCACCGGGAGGGGTTCCCCTCAAAGAAGAAGAAATTATTGGCTTTCGAACGAAGACCTGGGAATCGCTGAAAACCCCCGCCATAAGGGATTTGCCCGCCGGGACGATGCCTAACCAACAGACCAGCATAGAGAAGGAGTCATCTATTTGGGAAATTTCTTCAGAATCGGGCGGGTTTTGCCACGAAAAACCCCTTGACAATCTTATGTATTACGGTCTGCACAGCCTCTGAACGCCCTTGTATCCGTCCTCAAGACAGTTATGTGGGTGCTGACCATTTCTTCTATGTGTACGGGTATATGTTCACGAGCTTGGGCATCAAATTTCCTTTTTCCGCTTTCATTTGCTCCGTGATCCGTAGCATCAATGTTGCCCCTAGCCAACTTCATCCCAACAGTTGGGCTTTTCTGCGATGCTTCAAGATCCTTTGCGACGCGATTCAGCAAGATCCTGAACCTTCCCACTTCTTTTATTTCTATCGCGTGTCTGCTCCACCGTCGCCACCGCGCAGCTGGGTTTCCCTGGAAGCCAGAGAGGGTCGCCAGCGTTTTAACCCTTTCTGGCCCACCATTATTGTTGACTTGGCTCGAAAGTTCTTCAGGGTCATGGTGTCCCACGAGTATCCCGAGGTTTTCACCCACAGGGATGGCACTGCCCGCTTTCCCCTCTACTGGACCCAGGAAGTGTGCCAAGTAATCGACCCGCCCGGGGACTCCCTGACCCCAGAAGACAAAGCTGTCATCGATTTCCTGGCCAGACTTCCGGTTTAAGATTGCGCCCGCGTGATTGGTAAATCCTTCTTCCCTATTTATTTCATTTTTTTCGTTTCCTGCCAGCTTATTCTTGCCCTCCTTGCCTTAGGACAATTACATCACGCCAACGGGGAGCTTCTGGCCTCCTTTAAGAAGAGGAGAAATGTCTCGTTTCCCCTACGAGTGAATTTGAAAGGTGAAAAGACATCCCTGCTGAAGATCCAGGCGAGTGGAAAACGACCTATTGGCGAGGAAGACCCTTTCCCTTCCCCGAAGAGACTGCACTCCGCACCTGCTGCATCGTCCTCTAGTAAGGAAGATTCCAATCCCAAGTTGAACCAACCTGGTGAACCTTCGAAGGTGATCCCGGCTCCTTCGCCGAACGTCCAAAGCAATTTAATTGACGGACCCTTCTCCTCTTCAACGGTTGCCCCGTCGTCCCTTGGTCAAAGCTCAGCGCCTCCTGCCAGAGCTCCACCGTTCCCACCAGGTCGCGCCGCCATCCCGTCCCTAACTATGACACCAACTCAAGTGTCGAGGATGGATGAGGTAGTGAGGCGGTATGGCCTAGATAAAGTTTCAGAAGGTGCATTGGCGACAATTCTCCACGCCTTTCATTGCTACAACCGATCCGCCCAGGATGCTGATGGATTACAATCAGAAGTGGCTCGCCTCCGCGCTCTTAATGCTAAACTATCCGAAGAACGCGAGGCGCTTCATGCTCAACTGATTGCCAAAGAAATCTCCTTCTCCCAAGAGCAGGCCGAGCAGGCCAGCCGCGCGGCGGTGAGCCTAGAGTTCCGAGATAAGAGAACTTCCGATTTGGAAAAAGCCCTGGCGGAGCTGCGATAGGAGGTGCAACTGGAAGCTAACGCGAAGGCAGACATGGTATCTTCCAAAGATTAAACCCTTTCTTTGTTGGAGGTTGACCTTGAAAACCTTCGCCTTGAACTGGCGAAGAGAGACGAGGCCTTATCCTCGGCGAAGACTCAAGCCCAACTTGACGCGAAGGCCTTGGAGGAGAAGATGACATCAGATGCTGTTGCGAATGCCGTTTTCGAGCGAGGTCGTGGCTTTTTCCTCGCTAAAGCCCGAGTTGAACACCTCCACCCACTGATCGACCTTCACCAGATGGGAACGTTCAAAAAGGTTACCCCCTCAGGATTGGTTGGGACCGAGGATCCCCCAGGCTTCGTCGTCGAGCGTTTCATGACTGAAGAAGATGTAGAGCAATAGGTCAATTCTGTACCGATAATTTGTTCCCTTGCTGTCTTAAATGAGAATTCCAAATTATTTTTGCATCTTATATCTATTTCTCTTTTCCTCCTTTTTTTTAACAATTTTATGTCCTTCTTCTCCGCCGATGTCGTTCTCGTTACAAACTCTAAGCATGGATACCCCGCCAAGGATGCTCCGTGCGGCAAATTATGCTAATTGTTTTCCCAGAAAACCCTGACGTTTGCTTAAGTGCTTCTTTCCAGATTCCAATGGTTATTGTTGACCACCGGCCATGAATACTTAAGCCTTTATTGCGAGTCGCTCCTTTTCTAAGAAAAAACTCCTCGAGAAACTGCTCCAGCAATAACTTCCGGAGACTAAACCGAGCTTATAAATAAGAACCAAAACGCAACAAACTTCACATCTCATCTGCTTTCTAAAACTTCAAGGAAATGGCATCCTACATTGCCTGCTTGGAAGAGCTCAGGAAGAAAGCTTTTGATGAAGATCTCTTCATCAACGTTAGGCATCCGGAGGATCCTAACGTTTACGACCTGACCAACAAGCTGCTGGGAATGGATTTGAGTCCAGAGATGGACCCTATCCTCAGAAATTTCCTCTGCTTCGTGGAGGAGGTTCAAGAGCTCTGCCGGCGGGAGCTGGATCTGCTGGAGAAGATAGGAGCAGTGAAAACAGCTCTGGAGACGGCGGAAGAAGGTCCTGAGAAGCTGGAGCTGAGCCTGTAACACCCCGATTTCGGTGGCGTCACTTTAGTAACCAAAATCAAATAAAGCGGAAAAGCAGGTATATTTTTTTTTCGTTTTGTTTAAATAAAAAGATTTGTCGAAATAAAGACTCAACCCAATCGCGATTAACAACGACTAACAGACAATATAAGTACAGCCCTCGCTGCAACTAAAAACATCGTCACGAGTGTCCACAAGTGACAAAAAGTAACTAAAAGTGGTGCCCGCAGGCTAATAAGTGCGACCCATAGTTAGAGTCATAACATTTATAAATACAGTCCTCCAAGAAAGTAAGTCAGCCCAGAACGGCCTCCAAAAGACCTCCTACGTCCGACAAACTCCCTGTGATCCTCATGGAAGAGAACCACACAACAAGCTAATAGTCGGGGACCTACCCTGCCCCAATACAAAAAATGACAATCAGAGCTATGACAACGACACCCGATATACTACACCCCTAACATCGACCCTCATCCGATCCTGCATGAAGTGCGGGTCCACGTCGAAGGATCAGTAGTAGTCATTTCGCTCCGGGTCCTCCCAGAACGTTGAACTATCACGAATCAGTTGTTGAACGTCTGGCAGCAGGCCGACCGTCCAAACACAAACATGAACACAAAGCCAAGGCGCGAGGGTCAACTCACAGAATATGATAAATAATACAAGCAACATGTGAAGAATAAGGGGGTATATATATATATATGTTGTATATATATACATATAAGTTCTGCATTGCCTACCCTAAGGTATATACATGGCATGTTATCGAATCTCTAGTAACAACACAATATTCAATATCTCAACAATTCAACAAATAACATAACATTGTTCACCAATATCAAATCATCAAAATCTCAACATATGAAGTTAGGTGATAAGGTTAGTGAAACCATGTATCGTCCTCCCAACGCACAAGTGTCTAACTAAACAAATGTTCCTTGTCGTTTGCCCTAAGGTAAACGACGATGAAATCTCACGCTTCCATGAAGTCTCACACTTCAATGGAGTCTTACGCTTTCCCGAAGTCTCACGCTTCAGTGAAATCTCACACATTCACGAAGTCTCACGCTTCAGTGAAGTTTCACGGATTCACGAAGTCTCACGCTTCAGTGAAGTTTCGCGCCTTCATGAAGTCTCCCGCTTCAATGAAGTTTCACACCTTCACGAAGTCTCACGCTTCAGTGATGTTTCACACCTCCGCAACGTCTCCCGCTTCAGCGAAGGTTCCCGTCTCCACGAGGTCTCCCGCCTCAGTGAAGTTTCTGCTTTCACGAAGTCTCACGTTTCAGTGAATTTGCACACTTTCACGAAGTCTCACGCTTCAGTGAAGTTCCATGCTTTCACGAAGTCTCACGCCTCAGTGAAGCTTCCCGGCTCATCCTTTGGACGGCTAAATAAATTGCTCAAAGAGCAAAGGAGTACCAATGTTGTAACACCCCGATTTCGGTGGCGTCACTTTCGTAACCAAAAGAAATACTTAATGCGGAAAAACGTGAATATTTTTTTTCTCGATAATACAAAATTAAAACTGAAAGAAATAGGGCTTGACAACAGAAGATAACAAAACTAATATACAATAATAGTTACAGCCCCCACTGTAAGTTGTAAACCACGTCACGAGTAAACCTCCAGTGACGGAAAGTAAAAGAGAGTAACGCCCGTAGGCAAAAGTACAAACCAAAAGAAAAGTCAAGTGTCCGCAACACTATCCCTCAAAATGAGAATGAGTTAGCCCAGATGGCCTAAAACAAGACCTCTTAGCCCAACCAACTCTCTGTGATCCCCGTAGAGGAACCACACAAAAAGCTATAGGCGGGAAACTACCCTGTCCCCAAAGAAACAATGACGGTCAGAGCTAAGACTCTACTCCTACACTAATCCCATCTCGAGTAAGTCGCTCGGTGGCCAGCGGGGTCGACCACCCCTGAACCGTAGTCCTCCTGATCAAGCTTCTTCAACCTAGTTTCCCCTGAAGGGTGAACCATCGTGAACCGGTCCGCCATGGACATCTGACAAAGGCGTAGTCCGCCCAAACACACACAGAAGACGCGAGGGTCAACTCCAAAGAATTATATAAATAATAAAACCAGATATATAGGGTAATAATTATTTAGCCTCTCAGGCTTATACGTTTAGGGATAACATCCTAGGGTTGCATATATCACAATGAATATAAAGATCATAATAACAATTAGCATGCCTCAAATAGGATTAACAAGTACCAATCACACTCAACAACTAAGTCAGTATGTATGTTGCATGAAATGCAATGCTGGATAACAAAATGCATTCCGGAAGAAGGATGGACACCATCGAGTCAGCCCTAACACCGGCCAAAGTGGGACCATTCCGCTCGGGCGCCTCTTACACCACACAAAAGTAGTCAGATCAGCAGTGAACCCGTAGGTCTGCCATTCCGTCTGCTACTAAGGACCACCGTAGTGTCCTAAATATGGAAATCCGGGTCTTATGACCATTTTGGAATCCACCGAGGTCCGGTAATCCGCCGTGTATTAACCTCAAAATGAGTGCATGAATGCAAGTGATTAGCCAAACAACGTCTCCGACCTCACTCGACACGTCGCCACGTGTTCTAACTAACTTAATGTCTCTAAAAAGCCTACCCTAAGGCAAACGTCGATTCTGCGACAAAATGAATTAATCAAAAGAAGAAGAATGTACTTTGGAACTCATGGTTCCCGGCTAAACTTTAGATAGCCAATCAATAAACTGCTCATCGAGCGAAAAGGTACCGAAGTACTTGGAAACTTATAGTCTCCGGCTAAACTTTAGATAGCCAAACATTAAACTGCTCATCGAGCGAAAGAGTATAAGCATACTCGGAAACTTGTAAGTTTCCTCAAGACTTGGACTCGACGACACTTCTCATTTTCAAAACTAATATTCAGGCTCTAAGCTCTTATCTAAATGTTGTTATCATTTGTTCAAGGGGTTTAGAGATTGATTAATGTCTTATGAATTTTCTTTGAGAAAATAGATTTCGTTTAGTCTTATGATACTTCCTATGAGTTTCAGGGATCCCATAATCCCAATTAATTTCTGAGAAGGTCTCGATCCATTAAAATATAACAAGGTCCGAACTTCGTTCGTCCTTTCAAACTCTCTCAAAATCTCATAAAAATTCGGCATGACTTGCCCGTAATCCTCACTTTCCAGAAACATAGGCACGAGTGGAATAGCATCATGAAACAGCTCAACCAATAGGCATAAACAGCATATTCCAACACATCCTAAGTTAACCATGTAGCACATAGCATGTGAATCATTTAGCACACAATATCATGGCATCAAGTACTCAACAAGTTCGGCCGAAGCCTCAGAAATCATTTCAGACATTTAGCAATTAGGTGCATAACACATAAATCAAGTCGAATTTCATCGACACCTAAAGCATTATCTAGTAATTCAGAGAGTAGCCCTCACCGGTGGGTCTTCCAGCTTCCTCCTCAAAATGTTCTTCAAGCTCTTCTCCTTGATTTCTGGGAATCTCCTCAAACGAACCTTAAGCAAAAATCACAGAAATCAACACCAAGAGTCAGAAACTCAGCAATCAAAGAGTCCTAGGGTTACACAGTACACTACTACCTCCGTGGTACGACAATCTAACGCGTTAAGACAAGTTTTCGAAAAATCGGATTCTCCTCTCCCCTTGATATAGCTCTCGGCCACTTCCTCTAATTGGGAGGGTCGATTTTTCTTCGATCAAACTTGGTTCCTAGGTTAACATAAGCCGTAACTAAGACGGTTCTAGGCTCAGAAAAATTTTCGGATCGAAAACTGATATAGGGGTAGTTTGGTCATTATTTTTAGCTCAGAATTTCAAAATTGGATTTTTGAAAAACAAATTGGATGGGGACGTCCACAACGACGTTTATGACGATAAATCCTACTAGCACTAAGCCAAGTCGATAGATTAGAGCGTAAAGGTTGCGACTTTGCCGAAAAATGGGTATTTAGGGTAGAAATTGATCCCGGCGGCATTTCGTCGACATTTGACAAAATCTAATCCGCAGAACACGCTCAGGAGCATGCAGGGAAGAAGTTTAGACGCTGAAATCAGCTGATTTGAACAGTTTTTCAAAAACCTCAAAATTTTGAACTCAGAAAGTCGCAGGAGAAGTGGACAGAAACGACGATTCGAAGGAGAGTATAGATTACCTACCTCGAGGTCTTCGATTAGTGACGATCGGTGAAGCAAACGGGCAAGAAACGACGAAGATCCGGATTCTCTCTCTCTCTCTAGGTGCTCGCGGGTTTGGGGAGGGGAAATGGGTATTTTTTTGCAAAAAATCTAATTTTCAAGCTATTTATAGGTTTTGGAAAAAACGGAAAAATGATTTTTTTGCGATTCCGATTTTTCCTGCGCGTTCCTCTGCGCATTCTAAGATAGGTTCTGGCGACAGAATTCCAGAACTCAAAATAGGATTCTTGGAATTAAACCAGAAGATCCAAGATCGGCATAAGTCGGTGTAAGTCGGTTTATCCCGAAAAACTACTTTTTGCAGTGATCGTCGGATGAGAATACTTCCTTCTGAAGAAAGATTAGAATTGACGAGAGAAATAGGAGAACGCGGGTGGAATCTTCTTTTGCAGCTCCGAATAGAAAAAACATTCATCGTCTGTCGATCTTAGGTTTCTCGAACTATCAGGGATTCCGTTTCGGCAAACTTCCGAGAATTGGAATTTGACGTTCGTACTTTCCAAGATTTCGCATCGAAATGATTTGTTTAAGGATGGAAAAGAGAAGTTCTAACATTTCTCTGAGGATTCTTGGAATTAGTTTCCATCGTGTCCTAAAGCATAAATTAACTATTCACTAATACCTTTGACCTAGGATTAAGCGTATGTTAGTCGTGCTATAACTCTTTCGGTTTTTCGATAAATTCTTGGACTTTTCCTGAACCTTTTTCCTTCCCAAATTTATCTTAATCAAATAACTCTTTTATTTTATTCACTTATCCAAAGCGTTAAAACTTGGGCCTTACATTACTACCCTCCAAAAAGAAAGTTTCGACCTCGAAACTTAAGGGTCAGTAAAAAGTTCTGGATACTGTTCCTTGATCTTTTCCTTCAGCTCCCACGTCGCATCGCCGGTGTCCTTGTTCCAAATAACCTTCACTAACTCGATCTCTTTTCCCCTCAACTGCTTTATCCTTGTGTCACCAATGCTGATTGGCGGTGTCTCGAAAGACAAGTTATCCTTCAACTCAATGTCATCCAACTCGATGACATGTGTCGGATCAGCAATATACTTCCTCAGTTGTGACACATGGAATACACCGTGAATGTTTGATAGGAAAGGCGGTAGTGTGATCTGATAAGCTATCGGTCCTACACGACGAGTAATCAGATAAGGTCCAATGAACTTTGGCGCAAGCTTTCTTGACTCGATTGCTCGACCAACTCCTGTAGTATGAGTAACTCGCAGAAACACATGGTCTCCTTCTTCAAATTCTAAGGTTCTGCGCCTTTGATCTGCATAACTCTTCTGTCTACTCTGAAAAGCCTTCATCTTCTCTCTGATCTGTTGGATCTTCTCAGTTGTCTGTTGCAGAAGTTCCGGTCCTACTAACAAATTCTCTCCATCTTGATACCAACATAAAGGCGTTCTACACTTGCGGCCATACAAAGCCTCATACGGTGCCATGCCTATGGTCGTATGAAAATTGTTGTTGTATGTGAACTCAATCAGTGGCAATAGGGTATCCCAACTGCCCTTGTTGTCTAACACGCAAGCCCGTAGCAAATCCTCCAATGATTGGATAGTTCTCTCAGTTTGTCCATCAGTTTGTGGATGATAAGCAGAACTTAATCTCAGCCTCGTTCCCAAAGCCTGATGAAGAGCTCCCCACAAATGTGAAGTAAACTTCGGGTCTCTATCGGAAACGATACTTGTTGGCACTCCATGCAGTCGCACAATCTCAGCTATATATATCTCTGATAGCTTCTCCACGTTGTACGTGGTCCTCACAGGTATGAAATGAGCCGACTTAGTCAATCGATCCACGATTACCCAAATCGAATCATATACTTTCTGAGTTCTTGGCAACGCCACGACGAAATCCATCGATATACTATCCCATTTCCATTGAGGTACATCCAAGCTCTGTAGCATACCTGAAGATTTTCTGATGTTCCACCTTCGCCTTCTGACAGATTAAACATGCAGCTACATATTCTGCCACTTGTCTCTTCATCCCTGGCCACCAAAAATTCACCTTCAAGTCCTGATACATCTTTTTCATTCCAGGGTGAATGCTCAACTTGCTTTTGTGACCTTCGTCCATAATCAACCTCCTTAAGTCAGGGTTGTTAGGTACGCACACTCTATCCTTGCATCGCAGGATATTGTCACTCCCTACCTTGAATTCCGGGTCCTTACCCTGAATTACTAAATTCTTATTTTCCGAGTAAAAATTCATCTTGTAACTGTTGGTCTCGGATTTCTTCCATCAATCCATTGGTGATCTTGATCATCCCAAACTTCAGTTCTCCCTCAGATGCTCTCACATCTAAGCTCAAATCTCAAAATTGTTCCAGCAGTTGCAGCTCCTTAACCATCATTGATGAGATATGCATCTTCCTGCTCAATGCATCAGCAACGACATTAGCCTTTCCAGGATGGTATTGTAAGGTAAAATCGTAATCCTTGAGTAATTCCATCCAGCGTCGTTGTCTCATGTTCAACTCCTTCTGGTCAAACAAGTACTTTAAGCTCTATGTCGTCCTGCTCGACCACTCGTGTCGGTTCTATGTTGGAAATAACATTGGTTGACGCTACGTGCAATTGCACAACCTTAACCACTTGATCCTTTACTTTTGTTCGTCCAAAAATTCTGCTTAAAATCAGTACACCTCTGGCATTCCAGAGTGAATGTTCAACCTGTCCTCGTGATCTCCACTCATGATTCAAAACTTAACTCGATCGCTCTATAACTCATAGACGAACTATTCCCTTGGAATCTACTAGTCCATTAACGTCGATTCCAACTTCGTAACTATCCTCATTCGCACCATGAAATCAATCTTCTACTTAGTCATCACTCAAAGTAAAACTCGACGTGAGTCTTAATACCTTGTGCATCGCTAGACCCAATCCCTTTTAACATCCATTCATCAGCAACTTATAAGCTAATCACCATCTTAATATCTTACAATCCATTATTGTCATCTCCCCTTTTTCGAGACTTCCCTTACTTGAACCATAAAACCAACCTTCACTTATTCACAACCACTTTACAATTACCTAAAATCCTTAACACTTCCCCCAAATCCGAACTTATTCCCTAGAAGGTCAAATCATAATTGTACCTCAAGAAACTTAACTAGTCATTTTATCATCCGATCTCTCAATGTAAGGCCCTAAGTTCAATTTGGAACAATTTTATGGAAGTTTGAATAAAATTGAAGTTTTAGCTAATGTTTGATAACTGGCAGATTAGAACTGTCAACTTGTGTGAATTTTTAGAGGGTCTTAACGACTTCATTTGGGAAAACTTCCTTCATGAGAGTTGTAGACCTTCAAGTCTAGAAAATTCTCCAAGTGGTTTCGTGTCGATCCGATATCTGTAGCTCCAGATATCCCCGTTTTAGTGAACGTAGTTCCGGCTGTACAGTGCCAGCGGGATTATTACATTGTTTTTCTTCTAAGTCCGAATTTAATTATGAATTTACCTTTGAGGGCTTAGGTTTTAGTAAGTTTCAGGTCTGATTAGGTAATTATACTGGTGGGTTAAGGTTGGACTTGGGTCGGGCTTGTGGAAAAACAAAACCCTAGCCCACTTGTGGGTTGCATGGGATTTTAGCCAAGGGGGGAAACCCTATTCTTCCACAATCAGAAAACAGAGATACACTACAGCACCTTCACGTGAAAAACAAAGAGAGAGCAGAAGAGAGAAAAGAGAGAACGTGTGAGAGAAGAGAAGGGAGCCACCGCCCAAGCCACCACCATTGTCGCCGGTCACGCACGCGAGCAAGGGAGAGAACGCGAGTAGAGAGGGATTCGCGAGGGAGAGGAAATAGAGAACGAGGACAGCAGCTTTTGAACCTTCTTTCCATCTCCAAACTTCTGTTTTTCCATCACCAAACAAGGTAAGGGCTGGTCTTAGGATCTTTTGGGTAGAATAGGGGTTATATCATGAGTTTTCTTGGAAAAATTATGATTCTTGCCATGCTTTGACATGATTTTATGTATGAACTTGATTGATGTGCTTGAGGTTTTGAATATGCGATGTGTGCTGGACTTTTCCAGGTCATATTGGGTTACACTGTGAACATGTTACTATATTTGATGCTGGTAGATGACTTAGAACCCTTAGAATAGAATGGCTTAAACGAAATTGATGGCAGATGCATTCTCTGTCAGATTTCTGTGCTGGACAGTAAACTTCAGGTCCTATTTTCACTTGTTTCTGGTCGTCAAATAAAGAAATGATTAAAATACAAATTGTAGATCTTCGAAAGAGCTTTCCAGGCATATAAAGATCATAAATTTTGGTCTAGTATTGTGTGTTGTAGGTCGTTTTGGGTAACTGTCATACTTGCTGTTTTTCCCTGTGTCGGACAGAAACTTTAAGGAGTAATATCACCTAATTCTGGGGCTCAAATGAAAATGATTTTAACTAGAGAGTTGTAGATATTTAAAATAGCTTTCTAGAAAGGTATCATACGTGATTTTTGGTTGAAAGATGCATTCTGTGGCTCTATTTTTGTGAAAGTTGTTTCTGCTGTCAATATGTTGAAGTTGCGATGATATATTATGCATGAGTGAATGTTCTTGCGTTCCTTTACGTGGATTATATTTATTTTCTGAGTTAATGGTTCAAGGGTCGCTCACCTAGCCGTAATTCCCTTGTAACCCGTGAATGTTGTGTTGTGAAGGTTGTTGTATAAAGAGTATGATAAGACTCTAGGATTGATTTTAGAGACTTAACAAAGAGAAAAGTGTAATAAACTCGCTTGCAAGTAAATGTGAATAATTGGACATAGGTCTGGTGAGGACTATGGACCATGAGAACGATGGTACCTTGCACGCGAGGGTGTTTTGTGGGTTGTACGGTGAGTCCCCACGTGATTGGCTGACTGCGGTCGCCTTGTGATTCTGTGGACGGACGGTGAGTCTGGCGGACGGTGTGTCCCCCCACATGATTGAGGGTTGTACGGTGAGTCCCCTCCGAGATTTGTTCATCTGCGGATGATCGTGATTATGGCCATGGAAGTTTTGGTGGGTTGTGTGAAGTGAGATTCCGTTAGTAACTGACTCTTTCCCATAAAAGACATATAATATACTTATATTATATATGTTGTTGTTGATTTTGTCATTATCATTCTTTTGTTGGACCTGACCCTGCTTGTTTGCTATGTGTTTGTTTGGGGGGGGGTAGATGGTCGTGAAGATAATGGCGATGACTCATTCTTGGGAGTTGATGCTACGTGACGTGCCAATACCGGAGGACGACTACACTTCAGAGGAAGAGGAAGAGGCTAAGGAATAGGGTTTGGGTTGAGAGTCTTTTGTTTTCTGTTGGGGTTGAGAGTTTCCGAAGTGTTGGTATCGAACAATTTTATTGCTTAAATTCGAATGAACAAGTTTTGATGTAATCTTTATTTTCATTCAGGCCTTTGTTTCGTACTCTTTACAGTTGGTTATTTAAAAAGTTTTACGAAGTTGGTTACTTCCGCGTGTTTTTGGAAAGGTTATGTTTCAAGAGTTTTTGTAAAATGAAAGGTTTGTCATTAATTGAAGATTAATAAGTGAATCGACGAAAACTCTTTACGAAAATTGGTTAATTAGTTACTGTGTAACACTCGAGAAATCGGGGCGTTACATTGTGGTATCAGAGCTCCGGTTGAGAAACCAGAGCACTAAGGGTTTTGGGCTTACGAGTTTCCGAACTCGTGGTGTTTTGTTTTTGATAAAGGAGTTTTCAAAACTTCGCGGTGAGATTGGGTAGACTTGTTTGCTAAGATGTTTGCTTGACTGTGAGATTGTCTGATTAGTATCATTGCCTTGATACTTGAGACTAATTCTTTGATTATATTAAGATGTTTGGACTATTAGATCGTTTGATGGAATGTCAATCGAAGGAAGAGTGAAACTTGGAATCCCTTTTGCACCCCAAGGCGTTCGCCTGTGTGCGTTTGTGTGCACCTGTGCTATTGGTAAAGAAGAAGGATGGGAAGTCCAGATTGTGTGTGGATTACCGGCAGCTGAATAAGGTGACAGTGAAGAACCGTTATCCGATGCCTCGGATAGACGACTTGATGGATCAACTTAGAGGAGCGGTGATCTTCTCGAAGATAGATCTTAAGTCAGGATACCATCAGATCCGAGTCAAGGAATCGGACATCCAGAAGACCGCATTCAGGACCCGATACGGGCATTATGAATATCTTGTGATGCCGTTTGGGGTTACTAATGCACCCGCAGTGTTTATGGACTACATGAACAGAGTGTTCAGGCCATTCCTGGACAAGGTCGTGGTGGTGTTTATTGATGATATTTTGATCTACTCGAAGAGTAAGGAAGAGCATGAAGAGCATTTGCGTCAAGTGCTAGGAGGATTGCGGAAGAAGGAGCTATATGCTAACGGCTCGAAGTGTGAATTCTGGATGGAAGAGGTGAAGTTCCTAGGTCATGTCATATCAAGTCAGGGTGTGGCTGTTGACCCCAGCAAGATCGAGACGATTCTGTCATGGGAGCAACCAAAGACAGCAAGCGACATCAGAAGCTTTGTTGGGCTTGCTGGCTACTATAGACGCTTCGTGAAGGATTATGCAAAGTTGACTTCACCGTTGACTCAGTTGACAAAGAAGAACCAACCTTTTGCATGGACGGAGAAATGTGAAGAGAGTTTCCAGGAAATGAAGAAGCGACTGACTACTGCACCGATACTAGCTTTACCCAAGGAAGGAGAACCATATGACGTTTATTGTGACGCTTCACACAATGGGTTGGGTTGTGTAATGATGCAGGAGAAGAAAGTGATTGCTTATGCCTCGAGACAGCTGAAGATTCATGAGAAGAATTATCCTACGCATGATTTGGAGTTGGCTGCTATAGTATACGCTCTCAAGATTTGGAGACATTACCTGTATGGCAGTACGTTCACGATCTACAGCGATCATAAGAGTTTAAAATACTTATTTGATCAGAAGGATCTAAACATGAGGCAGCTGAGGAGGATGGAATTCCTTCAGGACTATGAGTTCACTCTACAGTACCATCCGGGGAAAAGCAATGTCGTAGCCGACGCTCTCAGCCGGAAGGCTATACATGTGTCCTCAATGATGGTCAAGGAGTTAGAACTGTTGGAGGCTTTCCGAGATCTGAGCTTGGACGTTAAGCTCGCACCCGGAAGACTGAGTTTCGGAATGGTGACGGTGTCAAGTGGACTTTTGGAAGAGATCAAGTCTAGACAATAGACTGATGAAGGGATAGCTGAGTGGCGAGACCGTGTGACTCAGGGAAAGGCACCAGAGTTCTCTATTGGGAATGACAATATTCTGCGATGCAAGGGACGAATATGTGTGCCTGACGATGTAGAGATGAGAAGATTGATCCTGGATGAGGGGCACAAGAGTAGACTGAGCATCCATCCCGGAATGAACAAGATGTATCAGGACTTGAAACTCCACTTCTGGTGGCGTGGGATGAAGAAGCAGGTTGCTGAGTATGTTTCTACTTGCTTGACATGTCAGAAAGCGAAGGTAGAGCATCAGAAGCCCGCAGGGAAGCTGCAACCACTAGATGTCCCAGAGTGGAAGTGGGACAATATTTCTATGGACTTCGTGACGGCTTTACCTTTAACTCGGAGGAAGTTCGATGCAATTTGGGTTGTTGTTGATCGTTTGACAAAGACCGCTCATTTTATCCCGATCAACCTGAAGTACAAGGTGGAGAAATTGGCGGAGATTTATGTGGCTGAGGTTGTGCGTCTACATGGTGTACCGACCAGCATCGTGTCAGACAGAGATCCGAGGTTTACCTCTCACTTTTTGGGAGCCTTGCAGCAGGCCCTCGGAACTAAGTTGAGATTGAGCTCTGCCTATCATCCGCAAACCGATGGGCAGACAGAGAGGACAATCCAGTCGCTGGAAGATTTGCTACGGGCCTGTGTGTTGGATCACAAGGGCAGTTGGGATGAGACGCTGCCATTGATCGAATTCACTTACAACAATAGTTTCCATGCGAGCATCGGCATGGCACCTTACGAAGCTTTGTACGGTCGGAGGTGTCGTACGCCCTTATGCTGGCATCAAGATGGAGAAAATTTGGTGATTGGCCCGGAATTGGTGCAACAGACCACCGAGGAAGTCAGGAGGATTCAGGAAAAGATGAGAACCACGCAGAGTCGCCAAAAGAGTTACGCCGACAACCGACGGAAGGAGTTGGAATTTCAGGTCGGAGACCATGTCTTCTTGCGGGTTACCCCGATGACAGGTGTCGGAAGGGCAATCAAGTCCAAGAAGCTTACTCCGAAGTTTATTGGGCCGTACCAGATCACGGAGCGAGTTGGACCGGTGGCGTACAGGATCGCCCTACCACCGTTTCTATCCAACATCCATGACGTTCTTCATGTGTCGCAGTTGCGAAAGTACATGGCAGATGATTCACATGTGATTACGCCAGACGATATACAGCTGAGAGATGATCTGACAATGGAGGTGCCACCCATCAAGATCGTCGACCGAAGCATAAAGCGCTTAAGAAACAAGGAGGTGCCTTTAGTGAAGGTCGTGTGGAACCAAGAGACTGGCGACGCGACCTGGGAGTTAGAGGATAAGATGCGGGAGTCACACCCCGATTTATTTGTAAACCCTTAAGTTTCGAGGGCGAAACTATTTTAAGGGGGGTGGTATTGTAAGGCCCTAAGTTCAATTTGGAACAATTTTATGGAAGTTTGAATAAAATTGAAGTTTTAGCTAATGTTTGATAACTGGCAGATTAGAACTGTCAACTTGTGTGAATTTTTAGAGGGTCTTAACGACTTCATTTGGGAAAACTTCCTTCATGAGAGTTGTAGACCTTCAAGTCTAGAAAATTCTCCAAGTGGTTTCGTGTCGATCCGATATCTGTAGCTCCAGATATCCCCGTTTTAGTGAACGTAGTTCCGGCTGTACAGTGCCAGCGGGATTATTACATTGTTTTTCTTCTAAGTCCGAATTTAATTATGAATTTACCTTTGAGGGCTTAGGTTTTAGTAAGTTTCAGGTCTGATTAGGTAATTAGACTGGTGGGTTAAGGTTGGACTTGGGTCGGGCTTGTGGAAAAACAAAACCCTAGCCCACTTGTGGGTTGCATGGGATTTTAGCCAAGGGGGGAAACCCTATTCTTCCACAATCAGAAAACAGAGATACACTACAGCACCTTCACGTGAAAAACAAAGAGAGAGCAGAAGAGAGAAAAGAGAGAACGTGTGAGAGAAGAGAAGGGAGCCGCCGCCCAAGCCACCACCATTGTCGCCGGTCACGCATGCGAGCAAGGGAGAGAACGCGAGTAGAGAGGGATTCGCGAGGGAGAGGAAATAGAGAACGAGGACAGCAGCTTTTGAACCTTCTTTCCATCTCCAAACTTCTGTTTTTCCATCACCAAACAAGGTAAGGGCTGGTCTTAGGATCTTTTGGGTAGAATAGGGGTTATATCATGAGTTTTCTTGGAAAAATTATGATTCTTGCCATGCTTTGACATGATTTTATGTATGAACTTGATTGATGTGCTTGAGGTTTTGAATATGCGATGTGTGCTGGACTTTTCCAGGTCATATTGGGTTACACTGTGAACATGTTACTATATTTGATGCTGGTAGATGACTTAGAACCCTTAGAATAGAATGGCTTAAACGAAATTGATGGCAGATGCATTCTCTGTCAGATTTCTGTGCTGGACAGTAAACTTCAGGTCCTATTTTCACTTGTTTCTGGTCGTCAAATAAAGAAATGATTAAAATACAAATTGTAGATCTTCGAAAGAGCTTTCCAGGCATATAAAGATCATAAATTTTGGTCTAGTATTGTGTGTTGTAGGTCGTTTTGGGTAACTGTCATACTTGCTGTTTTTCCCTGTGTCGGACAGAAACTTTAAGGAGTAATATCACCTAATTCTGGGGCTCAAATGAAAATGATTTTAACTAGAGAGTTGTAGATATTTAAAATAGCTTTCTAGAAAGGTATCATACGTGATTTTTGGTTGAAAGATGCATTCTGTGGCTCTATTTTTGTGAAAGTTGTTTCTGCTGTCAATATGTTGAAGTTGCGATGATATATTATGCATGAGTGAATGTTCTTGCGTTCCTTTACGTGGATTATATTTATTTTCTGAGTTAATGGTTCAAGGGTCGCTCACCTAGCCGTAATTCCCTTGTAACCCGTGAATGTTGTGTTGTGAAGGTTGTTGTATAAAGAGTATGATAAGACTCTAGGATTGATTTTAGAGACTTAACAAAGAGAAAAGTGTAATAAACTCGCTTGCAAGTAAATGTGAATAATTGGACATAGGTCTGGTGAGGACTATGGACCATGAGAACGATGGTACCTTGCACGCGAGGGTGTTTTGTGGGTTGTACGGTGAGTCCCCACGTGATTGGCTGACTGCGGTCGCCTTGTGATTCTGTGGACGGACGGTGAGTCTGGCGGACGGTGTGTCCCCCCACATGATTGAGGGTTGTACGGTGAGTCCCCTCCGAGATTTGTTCATCTGCGGATGATCGTGATTATGGCCATGGAAGTTTTGGTGGGTTGTGTGAAGTGAGATTCCGTTAGTAACTGACTCTTTCCCATAAAAGACATATAATATACTTATATTATATATGTTGTTGTTGATTTTGTCATTATCATTCTTTTGTTGGACCTGACCCTGCTTGTTTGCTATGTGTTTGTTTGGGGGGGTAGATGGTCGTGAAGATAATGGCGATGACTCATTCTTGGGAGTTGATGCTACGTGACGTGCCAATACCGGAGGACGACTACACTTCAGAGGAAGAGGAAGAGGCTAAGGAATAGGGTTTGGGTTGAGAGTCTTTTGTTTTCTGTTGGGGTTGAGAGTTTCCGAAGTGTTGGTATCGAACAATTTTATTGCTTAAATTCGAATGAACAAGTTTTGATGTAATCTTTATTTTCATTCAGGCCTTTGTTTCGTACTCTTTACAGTTGGTTATTTAAAAAGTTTTACGAAGTTGGTTACTTCCGCGTGTTTTTGGAAAGGTTATGTTTCAAGAGTTTTTGTAAAATGAAAGGTTTGTCATTAATTGAAGATTAATAAGTGAATCGACGAAAACTCTTTACGAAAATTGGTTAATTAGTTACTGTGTAACACTCGAGAAATCGGGGCGTTACACTCAACATTCTGAGGTTTAACTACAATCATTAATGCCAACACCACTAAATCTCTGATTCGAACATGATTTTCACCTCCCAAGGTCAATCTTAACCCTTAAATCCTCACTTAACTTAGTGAAATTCACTTGCTAACCCCAGTATGCAATATCGGAATCCATAACAAAGTTCCATTCACTCTTAGACTCTAAGAAATTTGTCCACATATAACAACCTCAAGTATTCATCTTAATACTAACTCTTTATTTCCGTAACTAGATCGTCCTCCAATCAATCCGATACTTAGTCTCTCGATCAAAACCTGACAAACCTTGAGTCCTACGCACTTGAGACAAGAATTCATAGACTTAAAACCTAAACTTTCACCAAGTTTGGACCTCAAATGTCCTTTAATTCTTCAATACTTCTTAAATGAATATCCATTTCTTAAACTATAACTCCTCCCCTAAGGAAATCAATTACTTAACAAAAACTTTACTTCCCGACTCCACTAATCCTCGATCCAATCAAATTAATCTTACCAATCCATCTATCAAAGTCCATTGCCAGTTCTGATTCCGAATATCACCCCCTCAATATTAAGTTGATCAGGCCTAATACATCGAAGGTGAAGATTTAGAAAAACCCACTGGAACAGTCGATGAGTTCCTAACATCCAGTAGTCACAGAGATCTTGATATTAAATCCCCAATGATGCCGCTACGAAATTACACACTCTCGACATCATACGTATACTATCCATACGGAATCTCTCTGAGGTTCATCCTTCAGCTTCTAGCTTCTTTGTTAAACACATCGGTGCAAGACTACTTTTCTAGGCTTAACGCGTTATTCTAAACCTCGTGTAACTTCTATAGTTTAAACACGAGCAACGGTCAAATAAAGTATTATTAGGCGTAATAACTATAAAGTCAAAGCTCGACAGTAAAGGCAAGTTAGGTGTGTTGCACACGTTACGAGAGTATTGAAGCGTATTATACCGGAATGAGAAAGAATAGTTAGAAGGTTACCATCGTTATTGAGCTCTCCTCTGGTTAATCCCTCAGCTCCTTCACCGTCCATGATATAAACCCTTCCTTCAGCAGCAGGGCGCTTTCCCCTTACGGTGTTAACAAACGGCTCAACCTTGGGTGTCTTGCAGTTGTTGGCCAGATGTCCTGGTAGATCACACTTGAAACACCTCGGCTTCCCCTTCGGGCATTTCGTGGAGTAGTGCCCAATCTCCCCGCATCTGTAACATGACACTTGTTTCTTTTCCCCTCTGACCATGGCAGGAAGCTTGCCCTTCATCTTGTTGTCAGACGGTCCTGCCTGGAACGTCCTACAGTTTACAGCCAAATGTCCACGTTGTTTGCACTTGCAGCATTTTGGTCCAGTCATTGGGCACTGAAAGGCGTAGTGTCCAAGTCTCCCACAACGGTAGCATGTCACAGCCTCCTGGAAATTAGTTGCGGTCGTTAACTTGCGTGATCCTGGGGTAGGGTCTCTTCCCTCGGGATGCTGGTATGGCTTCCACTGCCGGTACTCCTGTGGATCTGACCTCACTGGTCCTCCAGCTCCAGCTCGATCCAATCCACTATGCTGGTACTTGGACGCCTCGATTAGCGGTTGAGGTCGTTCACGTGCAGCCTCCTCAGCGCGTCTGTAAGCGTCCTCAGCAGCCTGATTCATCATTGCCTCAATCATGGTAGCTATTGCCTTTGCCATCCTGTCAGGGCTTACCATCCTATGCTTAGTCAAACAAACAGTTAGTACCCATCACAAGATAGTCTCTAGCACAACTATACAATATGATCAAGCAATAACTCAATCAATTCTAAGCGACAAATCGCTTGGCAGACAATCAATTTTTACTCTTTGCAGAGTCACACAACCTAGCACAGAAGACCTATTCCCCAAAGACTCCCGAAAGACTCGACAAGCTCTGATACCACAATGTAACACCCCGATTTCGGTGGCGTCACTTTCGTAACCAAAAGAAATACTTAATGCGGAAAAACGTGAATATTTTTTTTCTCGATAATACAAAATTAAAACTGAAAGAAATAGGGCTTGACAACAGAAGATAACAAAACTAATATACAATAATAGTTACAGCCCCCACTGTAAGTTGTAAACCACGTCACGAGTAAACCTCCAGTGACGGAAAGTAAAAGAGAGTAACGCCCGTAGGCAAAAGTACAAACCAAAAGAAAAGTCAAGTGTCCGCAACACTATCCCTCAAAATGAGAATGAGTTAGCCCAGATGGCCTAAAACAAGACCTCTTAGCCCAACCAACTCTCTGTGATCCCCGTAGAGGAACCACACAAAAAGCTATAGGCGGGAAACTACCCTGTCCCCAAAGAAACAATGACGGTCAGAGCTAAGACTCTACTCCTACACTAATCCCATCTCGAGTAAGTCGCTCGGTGGCCAGCGGGGTCGACCACCCCTGAACCGTAGTCCTCCTGATCAAGCTTCTTCAACCTAGTTTCCCCTGAAGGGTGAACCATCGTGAACCGGTCCGCCATGGACATCTGACAAAGGCGTAGTCCGCCCAAACACACACAGAAGACGCGAGGGTCAACTCCAAAGAATTATATAAATAATAAAACCAGATATATAGGGTAATAATTATTTAGCCTCTCAGGCTTATACGTTTAGGGATAACATCCTAGGGTTGCATATATCACAATGAATATAAAGATCATAATAACAATTAGCATGCCTCAAATAGGATTAACAAGTACCAATCACACTCAACAACTAAGTCAGTATGTATGTTGCATGAAATGCAATGCTGGATAACAAAATGCATTCCGGAAGAAGGATGGACACCATCGAGTCAGCCCTAACACCGGCCAAAGTGGGACCATTCCGCTCGGGCGCCTCTTACACCACACAAAAGTAGTCAGATCAGCAGTGAACCCGTAGGTCTGCCATTCCGTCTGCTACTAAGGACCACCGTAGTGTCCTAAATATGGAAATCCGGGTCTTATGACCATTTTGGAATCCACCGAGGTCCGGTAATCCGCCGTGTATTAACCTCAAAATGAGTGCATGAATGCAAGTGATTAGCCAAACAACGTCTCCGACCTCACTCGACACGTCGCCACGTGTTCTAACTAACTTAATGTCTCTAAAAAGCCTACCCTAAGGCAAACGTCGATTCTGCGACAAAATGAATTAATCAAAAGAAGAAGAATGTACTTTGGAACTCATGGTTCCCGGCTAAACTTTAGATAGCCAATCAATAAACTGCTCATCGAGCGAAAAGGTACCGAAGTACTTGGAAACTTATAGTCTCCGGCTAAACTTTAGATAGCCAAACATTAAACTGCTCATCGAGCGAAAGAGTATAAGCATACTCGGAAACTTGTAAGTTTCCTCAAGACTTGGACTCGACGACACTTCTCATTTTCAAAACTAATATTCAGGCTCTAAGCTCTTATCTAAATGTTGTTATCATTTGTTCAAGGGGTTTAGAGATTGATTAATGTCTTATGAATTTTCTTTGAGAAAATAGATTTCGTTTAGTCTTATGATACTTCCTATGAGTTTCAGGGATCCCATAATCCCAATTAATTTCTGAGAAGGTCTCGATCCATTAAAATATAACAAGGTCCGAACTTCGTTCGTCCTTTCAAACTCTCTCAAAATCTCATAAAAATTCGGCATGACTTGCCCGTAATCCTCACTTTCCAGAAACATAGGCACGAGTGGAATAGCATCATGAAACAGCTCAACCAATAGGCATAAACAGCATATTCCAACACATCCTAAGTTAACCATGTAGCACATAGCATGTGAATCATTTAGCACACAATATCATGGCATCAAGTACTCAACAAGTTCGGCCGAAGCCTCAGAAATCATTTCAGACATTTAGCAATTAGGTGCATAACACATAAATCAAGTCGAATTTCATCGACACCTAAAGCATTATCTAGTAATTCAGAGAGTAGCCCTCACCGGTGGGTCTTCCAGCTTCCTCCTCAAAATGTTCTTCAAGCTCTTCTCCTTGATTTCTGGGAATCTCCTCAAACGAACCTTAAGCAAAAATCACAGAAATCAACACCAAGAGTCAGAAACTCAGCAATCAAAGAGTCCTAGGGTTACACAGTACACTACTACCTCCGTGGTACGACAATCTAACGCGTTAAGACAAGTTTTCGAAAAATCGGATTCTCCTCTCCCCTTGATATAGCTCTCGGCCACTTCCTCTAATTGGGAGGGTCGATTTTTCTTCGATCAAACTTGGTTCCTAGGTTAACATAAGCCGTAACTAAGACGGTTCTAGGCTCAGAAAAATTTTCGGATCGAAAACTGATATAGGGGTAGTTTGGTCATTATTTTTAGCTCAGAATTTCAAAATTGGATTTTTGAAAAACAAATTGGATGGGGACGTCCACAACGACGTTTATGACGATAAATCCTACTAGCACTAAGCCAAGTCGATAGATTAGAGCGTAAAGGTTGCGACTTTGCCGAAAAATGGGTATTTAGGGTAGAAATTGATCCCGGCGGCATTTCGTCGACATTTGACAAAATCTAATCCGCAGAACACGCTCAGGAGCATGCAGGGAAGAAGTTTAGACGCTGAAATCAGCTGATTTGAACAGTTTTTCAAAAACCTCAAAATTTTGAACTCAGAAAGTCGCAGGAGAAGTGGACAGAAACGACGATTCGAAGGAGAGTATAGATTACCTACCTCGAGGTCTTCGATTAGTGACGATCGGTGAAGCAAACGGGCAAGAAACGACGAAGATCCGGATTCTCTCTCTCTCTCTAGGTGCTCGCGGGTTTGGGGAGGGGAAATGGGTATTTTTTTGCAAAAAATCTAATTTTCAAGCTATTTATAGGTTTTGGAAAAAACGGAAAAATGATTTTTTTGCGATTCCGATTTTTCCTGCGCGTTCCTCTGCGCATTCTAAGATAGGTTCTGGCGACAGAATTCCAGAACTCAAAATAGGATTCTTGGAATTAAACCAGAAGATCCAAGATCGGCATAAGTCGGTGTAAGTCGGTTTATCCCGAAAAACTACTTTTGCAGTGATCGTCGGATGAGAATACTTCCTTCTGAAGAAAGATTAGAATTGACGAGAGAAATAGGAGAACGCGGGTGGAATCTTCTTTTGCAGCTCCGAATAGAAAAAACCTTCATCGTCTGTCGATCTTAGGTTTCTCGAACTATCAGGGATTCCGTTTCGGCAAACTTCCGAGAATTGGAATTTGACGTTCGTACTTTCCAGGATTTCGCATCGAAATGATTTGTTTAAGGACGGAAAAGAGAAGTTCTAACATTTCTCTGAGGATTCTTGGAATTAGTTTCCATCGTGTCCTAAAGCGTAAATTAACTATTCACTAATACCTTTGACCTAGGATTAAGCGTATGTTAGTCGTGCTATAACTCTTTCGGTTTTTCGATAAATTCTTGGACTTTTCTTGAACCTTTTTCCTTCCCAAATTTATCTTAATCAAATAACTCTTTTATTTTATTCACTTATCCAAAGCGTTAAAACTTGGGCCTTACAAATGTACTTGGAAACTTATAGTTCCCCGACTTATCCTCTAGATAGCCAAACAACAAACTGCTCATCGACCGAAAAGTATCAACGTACTCAGAAAATTATTAGTTTCCCCAAAACATGGATTCGACGACACTTCTCATTTTCCAAAACTAACATCCAAGCCCTAAGTTTTCATCTGACATTGTTATCATTATTTAAAGGGTTCAGAGGTTGTTTAGTGTATTATGAATTTTCCTTGTAAAATAGTTTCCATTTAGGTTTATCTCTAATCTTATAAGTTTAAAAGATCTCATCATCCCAAGTAACTCCCAGAGAAGGTCTCGATCCACTAAAATAATAAGGGTCCGAACCTCAGCTCGTCCCATCAAACGTTTTCCCAAATTCTCATCTTGAGTATGGCATAACTACCCGTTTCCCCACACTCTGACGTTCCACAAATATTCGTATAATTGCACAGTATAATCAATATAATCCAGCAAATCATGTGCACAAGCATTCACATAGCCTATGATTATCCATTTAGCAAGTACAGCATATGAATCAATCAATGGAAAATCAAAGCGATAAATAAATCCCAATCATCAATGTCGGCCGAAGCCTCAGAAAACGGAGACACACGTCTCAATTAGTTCACTCGGCCGAAGCCTCCAGAAAAACATTTCCCAGTCAATCACAATCAAGTGCATAAACAATAAATCAAATCAAATTGGTCGACGCCTAAAACATTAGCTAGCAAGGTAAGTTGCCATCACCTCTAGTTCCTCCATAATCATAGTGTAAGTCACACTCACAAGCTTGCTCAGTCAAGTCCAAGGTTTCCACAAACGAACCTTAGAGCAAACAAAGCAAAAATCAATCAAAATAAGTCGGTACAGTCAAAACAATACTAACTAACGTTAGACAAAGCTCAAGAAGCTTCAGAGTACAACATTTAGGCACAAATGGAAGGGCTTTCCCCGAATGGATGAGTTTTGACTCGATTCAAGTTTTGTACAAAAACACTTTATTCGCTAAAACGTCCATAACTCGAGCTACAGAACTCAGAATGACACGAAACCAAAGCCAAAATTTCGACAACGGAGAGAGCTATGCTATAAATCAGGTCATACAGACCCAAAAATTATTTTTGGACACGGTACCATACCAAATAAGTTTCGGCCACTATCAAAATAGGGTTTCTCGAACTTTTTCTTCGATCTAATTTAATTCCTAGGTACTCTTAGACGATATCTAGGCCAGAGAAACTCTCTGAAAAATTATCGGGTCGAAAACTAACACAGGGGTATTTTGGTCAGTGTATTTAGCCCGAAAACTCAGTCAGAATTTTGAAAAATAAATTTGATGAGCGTGTTCCTACTGACATTTATAACAACTAATCCTACTAACGCTAAGCTCAGTCAGGAGTTTTTGATTCAAAAAGCGAAGCTTTTACCCAAAAATGGGTTTTTCCAGAAAATTGCATCTCTGCGACGATTCGGCGAGATTCAGGAGAAAACAACCGGATATTCATACTCTTGGGCATGTAGGCAATAAGTTTAGACACTGAAATCAAGTTATTTGAACACTTTTACAAAAAACTCGAAACTTTGAGCACAGAAAGACATAGAGAAAAGCGACAGAATTTACGATCAGAGGTAAGGAAAAGCATCAGTACCTCGAGGCCTACGTATAGCAACTGTTAGTGCGACGATCAGGCAAGAAACGGCGAAAATCTTCCTCTCCCTCCTTCCTCTTGAGCTCGCGGCCTTCAATGGGGTTATGGGTTTGGATTTTTGATTTCTCACCTATTTATAGGTGAGGGAAAATGCGGGAAAATGAAAATTTCGCGATTCCGATTTTTCTTGTACATTCCTCTGTGAATTATAAGAGAGAATCCGGCGACAGAATTTCAGAACTCGAAACAGGGTTCTTGGAATTTAAGCAAACGATTCACTAACGGTGTTAATCGATTTAACCCTAAAAGTTACTTTTTGCAGTTGATGTCAGATGAGAAAACTTCCTTCTGAAGAAAGATTAGAAACATCGAAAGAAATCGGTACGCACGTGTGAAATCTTCGTTTGAAGCTTCGAATAGAAAAAGTCATCATCGAGAGTTTATTTTAAGGTTCTTAATCTATCAGAGATTCAGTTTCGGCAAACTTCCGAGAATTGGAATCGGACGTTCGTACAACATTCCAGGGTTTCGTGTCGAAACACATGTCATGGAAATGAATAAGAGAAATTCTTATATTTCTCTGAAGATTTTTGGAATTAGTTCCTATAGTGCTTTAAGAGTAAATTAATCATTTACTATTAATCATTTACTAACGCTCTTGCCCTATGCGTAAGCGAATAAGACTCGCGCTATAACTTTTTTCGACTTTAATACTATCCTTAGCCTTTTCCTGAACTTTGTCCTTCATAAATTCATTCTATTCGATAAACACTTGTTCAGGTTTTTCCTTCACGATATATCGAACCTAATCGTGAATAGGAATTTCATTAATTTATTCTAAGCTTAAAAACTTAGGTCTCTCAGAGCCGAAGACTGTGCAACCTAGAGTACAGGCAATACAATTTGGAGCATGAGAGGACAGAGCAACGCGAAGAATGTAGGAAAATGAGGAGAGATCCTTCCTTTTGAATGTATAAAGTCAAATATTTGAATAAAAGTTTTGTTTCCCGAATTGTTTTGACGTGCATCATTATGAATCATATGAGCAAACAAATAAACGAGTTTGTAAATCGTCACGACACAAACAGATAAATGAAGGAATAAATGAATAATTAAATGAGTGAAGGATAGTTAAGAGGGCGAGGAGGGCGGCCCGCTACTTATCTTCACCTTTCGTTGATCGCCACTTGGCACGTGCTTTCAGTGCTAGTCTCCCAGTTTTGCTTGAGTAATTTTCGAGAGTGTGCTACGTATAACTAGGACTTTCGCTCGGTATTTTACCAAGCCTTTTGTTTGCACCAATATTTCCCGTAAGAGCAGATGCGGACCCTCCAGCCTTATTAGGTGGGGACTTACAGTTGCTCGGGGCCCAATGGCCATATGAGTTTACCCGAGACTTTTGGCTTAGTTAAAAAATGCTTCCCGCGTTTCAAGAAGACTCGACTTGCCCAAATTTCGGGGAGGTTCTTTGGATAAGGAGCTTTATTCGCGCACGCCGCCAACGGGTGGCGACGGGAAGCTCATCTGCACACGTCGCCTGCAGGGGCTACGGTCAGCACCGGACTTTTCAGAGCGATCCCCAGACATCAAGGTCGTGTTGGGATCGCCACCTTCAGGGAATTTTTCTCACCAGGCTTCCGTCTCAGTTCGATAGTTAGGAGTATTGCTAAGAATATCCTTTTGTATTTGATTTGTTTAAATTTTTACATCGAGGGATGCCTCGTTAAAAAACTCCCGTGTCGGAGAAAAAGAGTGCATCTTTATTTTTAGTCCAGGCTTCCTAGTTGCTTCCTTGGTCAGAGTATTACACCCAGTATTCCATCCTCGTCGCCCTGCTTGACTTTCTTGTCGTAAGAAGGAATCCATTGTTGCTCATCCTCCCACTCAGTGTGCCGGGCTGACTTCATTGGTCTCTTACTCCCATCCACTAGCTGTTCGCATTTCCTCTTATCCCGACGACTCTGCCACTGTTTATCCTTTTCTCCAGCCTTCCCAGAGAGCTAGTCTAATATTGGTAGCCCCCTGGAAGTGGTTCCTCCTTGCTCCCCACTAAAGAGGTCGGCGTTGTCCCTTACCAGCTTACTTAGGCTTCGTTCTTGTTCAATGGTCAGCCTGAGCTCGATCGCCAATATACCTCTACTGGTAGCGTTCATGTCCCAGCTCTCGTCGTACCACTCACTGTCTACTTGAGTAGAGGATACACTCTTCCCCACCCTTCGGGGTTCTTCGCCCCGTTCTTTCTCTTTCTTCACCCCGTTCACCTTCTCGCCGTCCTGCTTTCTTTGTTCACCTGAGATGCTCTGGCTTTGTGCCGCTGGATGCCCTTGCTCTCCTTCAGCCACCCGAATCTCATGACACCTGTGTCCGCTGCCAGCTCCCCTTCTACTGTAAGACCCCGAATTAAATAATTAGATTATTTATTTACTTTCGTCGTGTTGATTTATTAAGTAATTATATTTTATTGTTTTATGTTATTTTCACGACTCGAATCCTATTACGAGTCATGAAAACTATTTATATAATAATTAAGTTCAAATTATGTTTAAGGTTGACACTGTAGTCAGCTTAAGTAATAGCACGAGCCATATTCGCACCCGACTACGGTCGAGAGTGTCCGAAAAAGGCTATATCCGCTCCTAGAGCACTGTTTAAGAGAATTTCAGAATTGAAGGGAGAATAAGAACCTCTAGATATTTTTCCCATGACTAGTGTTTCGATACGAAACCCTGGACTGTACGCTTGTTAGATTTTGCTTCCCGGAAGTCCGTCGAAGCTAGACTTTAACTTCTCGAGGACTTTAATTAAGACCCTGAATGAAGAGTTTTTCTATTCGGAGCTTCTAACGAAGTTTCCATCCGCGTTGTCACAATTCTTTCAGCAATTGCGACATTTCTTCAGCAGGAAGTTTCTCCATCCGACGTCGACTGCAAAAAGTAGTTTTTCGGCGTAAATCGACTCACACCGTCTTTGAGACGTTTTCCTCAATTAAATGAACCTTGATTTGAGTTTCGACATTCTGTCGCCAAATACTCAATTTTTATCAGCAGATGAAAGTACCAAAACGACCGGAACCGCGAAATCTCAATTTTTCGGATTTTCCCCTCTCCTATAAAAAGGGAAAAAAATGATAAAATATCTCATTTTCTCCCAAAGTGGCCGAGAGCTCCAAGAGAGAAAGAGAGAGTGAGATTTTTCTTCAATCCTTGCCTGATCGTCCTGATTTCGAAAGCTACGCGTAGGCACAGAGGTAAGGATGCATAATCCTACTTCTATTTCTGCTATCTGTCGGCTTATTCTATCTATTTCTGTGCTCAAAGTTTTGAGCTTTTTTGTAAAAATGTATGATTACCTCGATTTTTCTTTCCAACTATCTTCTACTGCAACCCAACATGCTATAATCTCTGTCGGATCCTTCGGCTTTTCACCGAGTCGTCGTAGATCTGAAAAACTGACTAAAAACCCATTTTCTTCACATGTTCTTACTTTATTATCAAAAAGTCACAACCAAGCTTAGTACCCTTGAGATTAAGTGCTATAAACGTCGTTGTGAACAACCCCATCAATTTTGTTTTTCAGAATTTCAACTTTGAGTTTTTGGTCATTAATTCTGGACCAAAATACCCCTAAGTCGTATTTTCAGTCGTTAAATATTTCTGAGAGTTTCCCTGGCCTAGATATCACCTACGAATACCTAGGAATTACATTAGATCAAAGAAAAAGTTCAGAAATCCTATTTTCTAAAGTCGCCGAAACTTTTGTGAGCTGTACCGTGTCCAAAAATAATTTTTGGGTTAGTATGGCCTGAGCCATAGCGTAGCCCTTTCCGTTGTCGAAATTTTGGCTGTGGTTTCGTGTCATTCCGAGTTCTGTAGCTCGAGTTATGCGCGTTTTAGCGAACGAAGTCTCCGTTGTCCGTTCGTGCCTAAATGTCGAACTCTAGAGCTTTGAAAGCTTCTTTTCGGGTTTTGATAGTGTTATTAGTTGTATTGTTTCTTAGCGACTAAGCAATGATACTTTGCTTAAGGTTTGGAACGAGTTGAGCTGAGGAAAGAGACTTTGGAGCAATTAGTGAGGTTTCACAACTGAGGAGGACGCCCGGGGAACTTGCTGAGTTCGGGAGCTTTATTTTGGGATTGGACTGGGATGTTGAGCTTGAAATGAGAAATTGGCTAAGGTAAGGGTAACTCAGTTTTAGCGCGTCTTTGAGTTTTGCCTGCTTTTATTGCACTGCATGCGTTTGAGATGAAGCTGTTTAAACTTGATTGGCAATTGATTAAAATGTTGGTATGCGTGCAATGTTGTATGCTTGCTTATGTTGACCGTTTCTGAGACTGGTGCCAAATGTTTTCAGGAGGCTTCGACCGAGTGAACTTATTGAGACGTGTGTCTCCGTTTTCTGAGAAGCTTCGACCGTTTACTGGTTTCTGTCATTAGTGCTTTCTAATGGATAAGATGTGGTTATTGTTGATGCTTGACTTGATTATTAGACTTGGAATTGTTGATTGAGTGATTACTGAGGTTGAGGATTGTTGTTGACTAACTTGACATTTAGGGCTTGAACTTGAAGTGGCAATGTGGTGATGATTGTCCCACGTGATTGTCCCGTCTTTCAAGGCGTTATAAAGTGGCGATGTGATGGGTATTGTCCCACGTGATCGTCCCATCTTTCGAGATGTCCTAAAGTGGCAATGTGGTGGTGATTGTCCCACGTGATTGTCCCGTCCATATTGGCGTTAAGTGGCGGTGTGGTGGTGATTGTCCCACGTGATCGTCCCGTCTTGCGAGACGTTGCTGATCGATCCATATTGGTAGAAGCATATAACCGCATTATAGGACACTAACATTTAATTATGTTATTATCTGCTTTAATTATATATCGTTGATTATGTTTATATCTGCTTTAATTCTATGTTGTTAGCTTAATTTATCGGAATGTTTTGGAGCTTTTGAAGTGACGATGTGGTGGATATTGTCCCACGTGATCGTCCCGTCTTTCGAGACGTTATCAAGTGGTAGTGGAGTAGATACTTTCACATGACTATCCCGTCTTTCGAGGCGTTACTTAGTGGCAGTGGAGTGAATGTTTTCACATGACCATCCCGTCTTGCGAGACGTTATTGTTTGATTGATATTGTTGAGGATTATTGATATCTTATTTATTGTTATATTGTTGGCATGATGATATCTGATTTGATTTACATTGTGGGTTTTGTTGATATATGAGTTGATTTGTAATATTGGTTTTGTTGAAATTTGATCTACATCTATACTGTTAAGTTATTGATTCACGAGTTAGTTTATGTTGCTAAGTTCTGTTAATGTCTGTTTTAAAACCATATCGTTTAATTCTGTTAAATATATGATTTGATTTCATGATCGATAGGATGAGTTGTCATCTAATTTGAGTTAAATTGATAGTGTATTTACCATGCTAAGTAATCAAATTTGAATAGCATGATTTTCCCTTTTATACGTGGTAATTGCATGGAGTTAACCTTTTCTGTTTGTTACTTGTTGTTTGGGCGCTTAACGCTATTAGGCGATGGAGAATCTTCGATGGAGCTTGACCTTCGTACGAGTCGGAGAGGAGAACTTGAAGAAGTGTGGAAGACTTGAAGAATAAAGTCGGGTGTAGAGTTAGAGCCTTGGGTTAGAGAGCTTACCCATATTGGTTTAAGCTTGCATAAATATTTTAGGAATTTATATTTGGGGTTTCGGGTACTCGCCTTGTTCAAGGCTTGATGTAAATCCCTTTGTAGTTGGGAGTATGCATGACATGTTTTGGAAATACATTTGAAAAGAAAAAAATATACTCGTGTTTATACATTCTTTTGGAAAAATATTGCATATTTACTTTAATAGGTTACTAAAGTGACACCCAAAATTCGGGGCGTTACATCTGCCATACAAGTCAAGGCAATGGTCGCGGCATTTCCTCTCCCCTTTTTGGTCTATTACTATCCTCCCTATCCTTCCGCAGGGCCGCGGGTACTTTACCGAAAGGTGGGTCGTGGATACAACTGCATGGAGGCGATTTAAAGTGTTTCGCCCTATGATGACGTTATAAACTGCCACGACTTGGAGGACCAAATATCTTATCTTCAAAAGATCGGCGTCCTCGCCCACTCCAAAAACTGTGTCCAATTCCACATAGCCGCGTACCTGAACTTGCTTCCCCGAGAATCCTACCAAATTTCCTATGTATGGCCTTAAATCCCCGTCCCTCAGTCCCAACTGCTCGAATGTGTTCCCGTAGATTATATCGGCCGAGCTACCTTGGTCCAATAGCACCCTCTGCACATTGAAACCTCTGATTCTCACCATTACCACCAAGGGGTCAGGTGTATGGGTCTTGATTCCCTCAAAATTTGCAGACGATACTACTATGTTTGGATGTTCGCTCCCAAACCGAGCTTGACAACCTTGCATCGGTGTTGTTACCCCTGCCTGTCTTCGCCCTACTGTTGATACGCCATCGCCATCCTCGCAACCCCAGCAATGATCACGTTAGCTGTTTCCACCATTCCTTCGCCCTCGCCGCTCTCAGCTTCCTCAGCCTCTTTCCTCTTCGCCGCCCATGGCTGTCTTGCCTTGATTAGGTGTCTGATTTGACCCTTAAGCGTAAAACAGTCGGCGGTGTCATGGCCTTCCAAGTTGTGGTACTCACACCATTTGGGCTGATTCTTCGCCTCACATCCTGGGTCCATTCTGCACTCGCCTTCCCTGTTCATGTCCTCAATTCTTGCTTTCAAGAGTAATTTTGTCAATTCCTTACCTGAGCGCCCCTTTAGCCTCGTTTGCTGGTTCGCCTCAGCTGTTCTCCGAGAGCGCCGACTGAGTTGCCCGTCCTTGCTTTTCTTAACAGATCCATCAGCTTTTTTAACCTTTTGCACGCGACTTGCTTCCTCATCCTATATTTGTTTCCTCCCCAGCGCCACGTTTGCCGCCCTCTCTTGTTTCCTTTTGTGTGCTTCAATTTCTTCTTCTAGGATGTAGTCATGCGCTCGGGCGCGAACTTCCGTCATTGAGCTTGCAAGCTCCCTACTTAGTTCGCGGCTAAACTTTCCCCGGAATAAACCGCCTTTGAAAGCGCACACGCACATGCGTGGCTCCAGTTCCTCAAACCTCGCAGATGCAGCACTGTATCGTTTCATATATTGTTCCAAGGCTTCACGCTCCCACTGCCGCATATCAAACAGATCCTGGATCGTTCTTGTAGAGAAATGGCCAAGGAATTTAGATGAGAAGTCGTGGAACTTGGCTAGGGATCCTTGAGGCAAAGCCATAAACCAATCCATAGCTACTCCTCGGAATGTGGATGGAAACACTCTACACTTTACCGCGTCGGAAACCGCGCTCATCGCCATCTTTGCATTGAAATGAAGCAAATGATCCTTCGGATCCGTTTTCCCGCCGAACGCCTCCAACGCGAGGTTTGTTATACCTTCTTGCACAGTCACCTCTCGTACTGCTGTCGGGAAAGACCTGACCTCAGCAGCGGCCTCAGCTTCCTCTTCTACTTGATTCCACTACCGAAGGTGATAGTACCTCAACTGCTCCTGCAGACATTCATTTTGCAACCGTAAGTCACCACTAACAGCACAACGTGCTTCTGTACGGCGATGTCTATCCAACCTCGCGGTGCGCGGGGAAGAAATGTAACTTCGCTCTGGTTCCCTGCCACGTCGTCGGCGAGATGGCTCCATCAGGCTCTGTTGACGAATCAAGAATTCAACCACAAGCCTCTGAATCGCACAAATTTTCACAGAAACTTGAACTTCCTGAAATCAAATTACGAATCGCGCGGGAACCAAATCACGATCCACCAAGAAAAACTGGAGAGAAATCGCACAGAGAAACGAGCTTCACTCAACCGAATCACAATCCACGTAGTCCGGGAATCGAAATCTACCGATACCACAGACGGCGCCAAATGTTCTATCATGAGAACATTGAATGGGGTAGAGTACCCAAAGTGTGAGGAAAACGGTATGAAAGTTTTAGTGAGAGAAACTCTAACTGCTAGAGAGAGAATAACTGAATTTCAATGTGAATATTTCTCAAATGAGTTAAGAGTCCTTTACAATTGGTATTCCCCTCCTATTTATAGAGGCAGAGTTGGGCTTTCGCGCCTTTAATCTATCTAAATGGGTCAGTTGGGCCTCGGGGAGAGAGGCCCAAGTCCTTGGCGCGCTCCCTGTATGAGGTTAGTGCTCCTGAGCGAGGGACTCTGGGGTCTCGCCCAGTCCAAGATTCCATAAAAAATTATAAATAATAATATCTTTTGTTTCCATTCATGTCAACTTTGAATTTTTAATGATGATTATTTTTTCCTTTTTTAATTTGTAACGGTTAATTAACTCAAAAAGTAACATTTATGGAAAAACTTTGAATGTCAACTTTGAATTTAACCGTTTCCACTTGAAAACATGCTGGAATTTTATTGATTTATTAATTAATTAATTTATTGATTTGTTGACTCATTAAATTCGACCGATGAAAATTGAATAATGTGGACCAATCAGACGATGTCATTGGGAAATTCAATAGCAACAACCAATAGAATCAAAACATGTGGATATTAAGTTACAATGTGACCCACTTTGGTGGATGAGCTTTATATATTATTAAGATTAAGATTAAAAACATACTCCCTCCGTTCCTTTTTAAGTGTCGTTTTAGCATAAAGCTCTCCAACCAAGATAGTCGGTTATTAGAGTTGTTTTTCCCATTATACCCTCTCACATCCCAATCATAAAGTCATAAATCTCTCCGACCAAGAGAGTGGATTGTTAGTTTTTTTTCCACTCTCTCATATCATTAAACCACCTATCACTCTCACCCAATCATAAAGTCAAAAGGGTCTTCATAGTTATTAAGAAAGAAGAATTTTATGGAAAATGTGAAGTAGAGTTATTGAAAAAGTAAGGGTATAATTGACAAAATGAAACCTAAAACATCAAAACGACAGTTAATTAGGAACAAAAAAATTGTTCTAAAACGACACTTAAAAAGGAACGGAGGGAGTATATCTTATGGTATCATTTACATGATAAAAATAAATACTATCCATAAAAGTATTGCTTAATGATGTTTTCTTTTGACTTTTTTTTTTTTTAATTTGTAACGGTTAATTACAACAACAAAAAATAGAAGAAAATCATATATATCTTGCAATATTTGCATAATGATTATGTTTTTTTTTTCTAAAAACCTCAATTTTAAATTTTAAAATTTTGGAAAAGGGATTTTTATATTTTGTCAATTTTTCCAATTATTAAATTATATTTCTTTAAAAGAATATATCTCTGATTTCACTTTGTTTCTAAAAATCCACTATTAAAAATTTATAATTTTGTCATTTAAAAAAACTTTGTATAAAGTTAAAGATGTCATTTCGTTTTGTTTCACATGTGCCATTAAAGATTGTCGAATTCCTATTTAATAATGATTCACATTTTAAATTTCAAAATGTATTAATTGAATGAATTAAATGTTGACTTTATTGATTTATTGAGTCATCATTTTCGACCAACGATAATTCATCAATTTGGACCAATCATAATAAGACATTTGGAAATTCATGAATGATAACCAATAGAATAAAAACATGTGTCATTTAAGTAACTATATGACCCACTTTGGTGGATGTGCTTTATATATTATTAAGATATGATACATTAATTCTTTAAAGATTTTTATCACCAGAAAATCACTTTAACATTTTCATCTTAGGCCCCAAAATGTCTGTACACGGCCCTGGTTAAGCATATACTTTTAGGTAGCGTTTGACAGATAGGTGTGAAAGGAACGGAACGAGACATATGAGTTTTGTTCTGTGTTTTTTGTGTTTTTATGATGGAATGGATTAGGACAAAATGCTCTTGGAACGAGACACTTTGATTCCTTGGAAAATGGTGGCACGGAAGAGAACCGAACAGAACACCCTCTTAAAAATTTAACATGATAAAAAATGCCCCTAATTTATATCTGAATTTTTTTTATACTCAAAACGTTTAAAATCACTTCTTAAAGTAAAAAGAACTTATTGAAAAACCAATAAATTTCTGCTTTTTAAAAAAATCACTTAAAATAAAATCAATTATTTTTTTCAAAAGTAAAATCTTTTTAAGCAATGAAAAACGAGTTAATTTGAGAGTGCGTTTACGAGCTCGTTCAAGGATATATAATTTGACTAAAACAAATAGAAGCAGTAGGTGGGAGATAAAACATTTAATGACAGTATAGTTGGAAGAAAATGTGATAAATAGTCTAGAATTACTGTTTTGAAAAATAAGGGAAAAGCTAAAACAACAATCGTTTTGGAATGCAGGAAGTACAATTTTCATTTTATTCATACTATTAGAAATAATTGTATTAATAATAAAATCATTCATGTGACTAGTACTCAACGACTTAAGCTCTTAAGATAATTATTTGTTTGACATAATACCATAGCTTTTAAGGTGTAATCAACACTTTGTGCCACTTCCCAATCAACTTCTTTACTAAAACGATGTTGGATAACCAAGTGGTGTAGCTGATTTCTTTGATGAAACCAGCCACCAACAATTCTTTCACATTCTCCTTGATCACTTTTTGCCTCTCTGGGTGACCAACCTGGCCTAGAGTTAATGGATAGCTTGTGGCAGTATAAGTTCTCATCAATCCTAGGCATGTCGGTTGCGGTCTAAGCCAACACATATGTGTTATCCTTTAGGAATTGGATTAACCAGATCTTAGTGGAAACATACATCTTCTAGCTGACTTGTGTATATTGCATGGGGTAGGCCCTAGTTGGAAGGTTGTCAGACTCGAGAGTCCATGTAGACTCGTTTTGGGAATGTAAACTTATTTCGCCGAGTTAACTCGTAGACTCGTAAGAGTCTAAACAAAAATTAAATAAAACATGTCATTGTGTATAAAGAACACATATTACAACCATAAAGGAGACATTAACCAAAACTTCATAATAAAGCATAGTTAAAAAAATCGATAAAAATCATAAGTTCTTAGAGTCTAATCCATAAATAACCAAAAGTTCCTAGAGACTGTATTACATCATTGAACATATAAAACATTGAGTCCTTAAAGGTGCGTAGACACACGTGTAACCTGAAGTTAATCACATAGACACAAGAAGGAGTGTTGAATTGTGTCGGTAAATTTTTTTAATGGTTAACAACTTTAAAAATCTGTCTCAAAGTTTTATCTAGCATTGCTTCTTGATAGATTGAGTGTGTAGACGTTTAAAGCAGAATGCAAAGAGAGATAGAAAGGTAAGCACACATATATTTGTTCTGGTTCACCCCAAACACAGGGCTAACATCTCCTTCTTAAGGGTGAACTCACGACCTCCCTTATGAACTCTCTCTACTCACCTAACAGGGTACCTATCCTCTTTAATGTCTTTTTACCAATATTTTAAAAACCGGACCGGTCATTGAACCGGTGAAGGTACTAGTTTAAGGTTTAAAGGTTTAACCGAGGTCGAACCGGGGTCGAATTGTTAATAGTAAAATATCATTTAAAATATCATTTAAAATAATACTTTTAAATTTCATTACATGTAATATTACAAATAGATACAAGCAAACAAAATAATATTAAGTTTTATAAAGTTTTTGTGAAATGAAGTTTTATAAAGTTAACAAATATTCTATGTTTGAGTATATATTAAGTTCAAAAAAAAAGAGTATATATTAAAAAAAAAGTGACCCCTAATGTGGTGGTCTAATTTTAGACCACTTTTTTTAACCTACTATAACAGGTTAACACATTTTTTTTAAAGATATTTAATATATGAGAAATTTTTAATGATGTTTTTTTCTTAAAAAATATAATGTGTTGACCTGCTATACCAAGTCAAAGTAGGTGGTGTAAAATTACACCATCTAAAAATGGTGCATATATTAGATTCTCCCTTAAAAAAAACAATAAAACAGGTACCTTTCGTAAGTTTGTAATTGGCTAGTGATGTTTAACTGTTTTTTTGGTGAATGAACTAATAGCAAGTGACTTTTTTTTTTGAAACCAGCAAGTGACGTTATATACATTGAAAAGAGGCAAAGATTTTTAAAAATATTAATATTTACCACTTTTCAAGATTTATTTAATGTAATAGAGAGGAAAGATTGAATTTTGTCAGTGAAAAGTTATGAAAAGTTAACATGTGTCACACGGAATTCGAGCATGTGAGAGAGAAAAGTTAAAAAGAGAGAGAAAAAAGATTTTAAAATGCACCGGTTTAACCGTTGGACAACTGGTTGGACTGGGCGAGACCTTAGGGTTCCTCGCCCAGGGAACCTGCCCTTAGGCAGGGAACGCGCCATGACATTTGACCACCCTTCCCGAGGCCCAACTGACCCATTTATGCAGGATAAAGGCGTCAAAACCCAACTTCACTTCTATAAATATGGGGAAATACAAATTGTAAGGGGGGCTTGACTCATTTGAATAATGATGGCATTGAAATTCAGTGACATTTTCTCTTCATACTTTGGGTACTACCTTCCCTCTCTATGTTCTAGCACGGAACATTTGGCGCCGTCTGTGGGGAACGATAGATTTCTATTTCCGGACTACGTGGATCGTGATTCAGAAGAGTGGAGCTTGTTCTTCTAAGTAATGGTCCTTGAGTTTTTTGGGAGATTGTGATCCAGAGAAAGATTCTTCGATTTTCCATACAGTTTCTTCCGTTTCCGAGTTTTTCCGGAGAAATTCTCCAATTCCGATGGAAACACGTCGCAGACGACGTGATGACGATCCACAGCATCGGCATGTTTCGTCGACGCGCTACGTCAGAGGCAGGCCACGACGTGCGCAGGTTCAACGTGAGGAGACGGATCAGGTGACTCCTCCTGCTCCGCCTCCACCTCCTCCTTCTGCAACACCTCTGTTGCCCTCACCGTCGTCCTCGCCAGAGCAGCAGAGGACACCAACGGAGTCAAGAGAAGAGACCCAGGCACCTCAGGCACCGTTTGATTAGTAGTATTGAAGATATACGACAGTGAAACGAGTATCTCCAAGAGCAGCTAGAGTATTACCGCATTGAGTAGCAAGATGAGGGTGAGCGCGAGGCAGAGGCTGTGGCGGAGTTTGAACCGTTTTCAGCGGCAGTGAGAGAAGTTGCCATTCCGGACAATATAAGGTATATAATGCTCGAAACCTACAATGGAAAGGCTGATCCCAAGGAGCACTTGATGTATTTCAACACGAAGATGGTGATCGGCGCCGCTTCTGATGCGGTCAAGTGTAGGATGCTTCCAGCCACATTCAAAGGAACAACAATGGCATGGTTCACGACTCTACCACGAGGATCCATTACGAACTTTCGTGACTTCTCGTCCAAATTCCTTGTCCAGTTCTCGGCGAGCAAAACTAAGCAGGTGACGATTGAAGATTTGTACAATGTGCGTCAATCCGAGGGTGAGACTTTGAAGCAGTACGTGAAGCGGTTCAGCGTTGCGTCAGTAAAGATAGAGGAATCCGAGCCAAATGCCTGCGCCCGCGCCTTTAAAAACGGATTGCAGCCAAGAAAGCTAAAAAGTAAATTGAGCCAAAAGCCAGCCAAGTCAATGGCGGAGGTGTGAGCCCGGGCGAACACGTACATACTCGACGAGGAGGATGACGCTTTTAAGCGGAGGCCCGCGAAGGTAGAGAAGGATGGCGAACAGAGGGACGTGTCACCAGAGAACAAGCCGAGTGACACGTCCCGCTGGCAAGAAAGGTAAAAGGAGCGTGCAAGAGAGTGAGTTGACAACCCGCTGGCAAGAACTCCAATACATGAAATCCTAGTCAACAACAAGTCTTCCCTCCTTCCTTCCTCATGGAATTCGACTAGCATGCATCATGGGCTAGGTTTTCCTTTTTTTTTCTTCTCTCTTCATAACTTGGCCCAAGTCCAACTAAATACTCTCCTAGCTACTGATTAAGAGGCTCAATTAAATCAAGGCAAACTCCTTCTCTTGATTTTTAAAGAAACAAATTCGGACTTAAGAATTTTCTTCTAACAAAATTGCTAGTGCAATACAGCCTGACCTTCCGTCACTAAAACAAGGCTATCTCGGGCTACAGAGGTCGGAATGACCTGAAACCAACGAGAGAATTTAGCTAACTCAGAGAGCTACAACTCTAATGAAGGACATTTTTCAAGATTAGGTCTTTAAGACCTCTCAAAAATTCACACAAGGTCACGGACAGTTTAGCAATTAAATCAAACTTCACTAGAAATTTCACTTTCATTCAATAAATCACTTAAGCAATACATAAGCAAGGTTAGGGTCTTACACTAGTTTATTTACCATGCTAGGTAATTAAATTTGAATAGCATGATTTTCTCTTTTATACATGGTAATTGCATGGAGTTAACCCTTTCTGTTTGTTATTTGTTGTTTGGGCGCTTAACGCTATTAGGCGATGAAGAGCCTTCTGGCGATGCTTAGCCATGCTGAGATGGAGGAGGGATAGTAACCGGCGGAGCGAGGATGGAAGAAGCTGTATAGTTTCCTCTTAGTAGTTTATGCTTCGAGTCTTCTTCGTTATCTGAAAACTCTGTTACTAAAACCCTGTTTTCGCCACTGTTTAAGTGTGCGTACTTATTTTGGGAACTTGCTTATTCTATGGTAAGACACTATTATTATATGTCGGGAATGGGTTCTTTAATTAAGACTATGTTATGTATTAAACTGTGTTTAGTTGTTTTGAAAAGAAAAAATTTATCGTGTTTTTTTAGGATTACGAAATAGTCCTTAGACTTGTTAGGTTACTAATGTGACTCCTCAGTTGAGAAACCGGGGTGTTACAATTGTGGTATCAGAGCTTTGGTCTAGAAAACCAGAGCTTTTGGGTAGAGTGTCTGCTTAAGATGTTTGAACTCTGAGACCGATTGATGGGGTGTCAATTGGAGGAAGAATGTGCTTGATTACTGCTTATGTAGATTATTTTTGAAGGTTGTTCGTAAGTGGATAACCTTATGCTAGTTATTGTTAATTATACATATGATATAAGTATATACATAGTTAGTTATTATTATAGAACTTTTTGTTGTTCTGACCTGAGTTTCTGTTGTGGTCTTTGACTGTTCATGAAAACAGGAACAGGAGGTTTCCACAACTGGACGAGACTCAAGGTTCGGACAACATGAATCCGATGGAGCAAGCTATTGCTAATCTAACTGCCCTTATGGCACAAAAAGTTACTAACACTGCCGCAAGGGAAGAAGCTGAAGCTCAACGTGCTGCTACTGCTGCTTTGGTGGCTGCACAAAACCATGCTGAAGAAAATGCTCGCCGTGTTCAGCGTGAGGAGCGTGAACTAGCTGCTGCTCAGACCAGGGGTCTGAATGATTTCAAGCGTTAGGATCCGCCGAAGTTCTCTGGGGGCTTTGATCCGGAAGAAGCTGACTTATGGCTCCAGGAGTTGGAGAAAATCTTCACCTTTCTGCGTACTACTGCTGAGATGAAAGTGGATAATGCGACCTACTTGCTGACTGGTGAAGCTGAGTATTGGTGGCGTGGGGCTAGAGCTATGTTGGAGGCTGACCAACAAGCCATCACTTGGGAGTGTTTCCGTAGAGCTTTCCTGGACAAGTATTTTCATGCTAGTGCCAGAGCTGCTAAGGAGGCACAGTTTCTGAGGCTCCGTCAGGGGGCCATGATCGTTGCTGAGTATGCTGCAAAATTGGAGTCGTTGGCGAAACATTTTCGCTACTTTAGAGGACAGATAGATGAAGGCTATATGTGTGAGCGCTTCATTGATGGGCTGAGTTATGAGCTGCAGAGGGCGATGCAACCGCTAGGACTGAATCGCTACCAAGTGCTGGTGGAGAAGACCAAGGGGATTGAAGCCATTGATAATGCAAGGGGCAAATTCCAAGGTCTGAACAAGCCTTACCAAGGAAGTGGAGGTCCGGCTAGGACTAACCAAGGAAGAAGTGACAAGGGTAGGCATTTCCAGAAGAAGCCGTATGTTCGTCCCCAGGGTAGGGGGACAGCTTCTGGTTCTTTCTATCCCACGGGTGGGAATGCAATTGCACCGAGACCCATTTCAGTGAGTTTGGAGGGTGTGACTTGCTTAAAGTGTAACCAAAAGGGACATTATGCCAGCCACTGTCCCGAGGGTCCTCAGTTGTGTTGGAATTGCAACAAGCCAGGCCATCATTCTAGGGATTGCAGGATTTCTAAGGTCGAGGTTGCTGCAAATGTTGTTGGGGCTAGGAGGCCTACAGCTGGTGGAAGGGTCTACTCGATCAGTGGAACTGAAGCTGAGGAAGACGATGGTTTGATCCGCAGTACCTGCGAGATTGCGGGTAATTCCCTTATCGCGCTATTTGATTCTGGTGCTACGCATTCATTCATAGACTTAACTTGTGCGACGAGTTTAAAGCTAGAAGTGTCAAAGTTACCGTTTGACTTGACAGTGTTTACCCCTGCATCTAAGAGTCTAGTAACTAACACTGCATGTTTGGAATGTCCTTGGATGTACCTAGATAAGAAGTTTATAGCAAACTTAATCTGTTTACCTCTCAAGGGATTGGATGTGATCATAGGCATGGATTGGTTGTCCCACCATCATGTTCTTCTTGATTACGCCAATAAGGTAGTTATCTTTCCCGATGCTGGACTCGCCGAGTTTCTGAACTCGTACTTTTCGAAGCTCTCTTTGAGGAAAGGAGCTTTGAGTACCCTTCTGTCAACAACGGTGATGGAAGCTAAGGAGAACGGGGTACAAGGAGTTGTTGTTGTGCAAGATTTCGAGGATGTATTCCCCGAAGACGTACTTGGAATACCCCCAGTCAGAGATATGGAGTTCACAATTGATATGGTCCCAGGCACTGGACCTATATCAATCGCACCTTATCGTATGGCACCGGCAGAGTTGACTGAGCTGAAGAGTCAACTTGAGGATTTAACCAAGAAGGGGTTTATTCGACCTAGCGTTTCTCCGTGGGGAGCGCCAGTGCTGCTTGTGAAGTAGAAAGACGGAAGATCGCGACTTTGCGTGGACTATCGACAGTTGAACAAAGTCACGATAAAGAACCGTTATCCGTTGCCGAGGATTGACGATTTGATGGATCAATTGAAGGGTGCTGCTATTTTCTTGAAGATTTTCCTGAGATCGGGATATCACCATATTAGAGTCAAAGACGAGGATATCAAAAAAACCGCGTTTAGGACACGTTATGGGCACTACCAGTACTTGGTGATGCCGTTTGGAGTTACGAATGCACCAGCTGTATTCATGGACTACACGAATAGGATCTTTCATCCATTCTTGGATCGCTTTATTGTGGTGTTCATCGACGACATCTTGATCTACTCGAGGAATCGTGAAGAACACGAGGAACATCTGCGACAAGTTTTGCAAGTACTTCGGGAGAAGGTATTGTATGCCAACGCGGCGAAGTGTGAATTTTGGTTGGAAGAAGTGAAGTTTCTAGGACATGTCATCTCAAAGGAGGGCATTGTTGTGGATCCTAGTAAAGTGGAAGCGGTACTTGCATGGGAACGTCCTAAGACTGTGAAGTTTCATCGGTTTAGCTGGATATTACCGACGATTCATTGAAGGGTTCGCTAAGATTGCAGGACCATTGACGAAACTCACCCGGAAGAACCAACCTTTCGCTTGGACAGAGGATTGTGAATAGAGTTTCCAGGATATGAAGGAGCGCTTGACGACCGCGCCAGTTCTGACTTTACCACAAGAGGAGGAACCCTATGAGGTTTACTGCGATGCTTCGTACCAAGGTTTGGGTTGTGTGTTGATGCAACACCGAAAGGCTGTGGCTTATTCTTCAAGGCAGTTGAAGATACATGAGCGGAACTATCCTACGCATGATTTGGAGTTAGCGGCTGTGGTCTTTGCGCTCAAGATTTGGAGGCACTATCTTTATGGGAGCACTTTTACTGTTTTTAGTGATCACAAGAGCCTGAAGTACCTGTTCGATCAGAAGGATCTGAATATGAGACAAAGGCGTTGGATGGAATTTATCAAGGACTATGATTTCACTTTGTTGTACCACCCAGGAAAAGCAAATGTTGTAGCAGACGCACTGAGTCGCCAGACAATTCATGTTTCATCGCTGATGATTAAGGAATTGGAACTTATCGAGACTTTTCGCGACCTCAGTTTGGGTATGCAAGTGACACCTGGAAAATTGAGCTTTGGGATGGTGACGATCACTAGTGATTTTCTGAACGAGATCAAGGTGAAGCAACTGTTAGATGAGGAGCTGATCAAGAAACAGAACTTGATCATTTTGGGAAAAGCGCCGGATTTCGAGGTAGGAACCGACAACATTCTGCGTTGCAAAGGACGTGTCTGCGTGCCATTGGACATGGAGTTGAGAAGGATGATTCTTGACGAAGGTCACAAGAGTAGATTGAGTATTCATCCGGGATCGACAAAGATGTACCAAGATCTAAAGTTGAATTTTTGGTGGCCAGGAATGAAGAAGAATGTAGCAGAGTTTGTGGCGGCATGTCTGACATGTCAGAAGGCAAAGATAGAACATCAAAAGCCTGCGGGTATGTTACAGTCACTCTATGTGCCGGAGTGGAGGCACTTGCAAAAGTGTATGTCGCTGAGATTGTACGACTTCATGGAGTACCCTCGAGTATTGTTTCTGATAGAGATCCGAAGTTTACTTCGCATTTCTGGAAGGCCTTGCACGAGGCGCTTGGCACGAAGTTGAGGTTGAGCTCTGCCTATCACCCTCAGACAGATGGACAGACCGAGAGAACAATACAGTCATTGGAAGACTTGCTGCGAGCGTGTGTCTTGGATAGTCAAGAAAGCTGGGATGAGCTGTTGTCGTTGATCGAGTTTACTTATAACAACAGTTTTCATGCTAGTATTGGAATGGCACCATGCTAGGTAATTAAATTTGAATAACATGATTTTCTCTTTTATACATGGTAATTGCATGGAGTTAACCATTTCTGTTTGTTATTTGTTGTTTGGGCGCTTAACGCTATTAGGCGATGAAGAGCCTTCTGGCGATGCTTAGCCATGCTGAGATGGAGGAGGGATAGTAACCGGCGGAGCGAGGATGGAAGAAGCTGTATAGTTTCCTCTTAGTAGTTTATGCTTCGAGTCTTCTTCGTTATCTGAAAACTCTGTTACTAAAACCTTGTTTTCGCCACTGTTTAAGTGTGTATACTTATTTTGGGAACTTGCTTATTCTATGGTAAGACACTATTATTATATGTCGGGAACGGGTTGTTTAATTAAGACTATGTTATGTATTAAACTGTGTTTAGTTGTTTTGAAAAGAAAAAAATTATCGTGTTTTTTTAGGATTATGAAATAGTCCTTAGACTTGTTAGGTTACTAATATGACTCCTCAGTTGAGAAACCGGGGTGTTACACGACCGGTGGCGGCTGGCGGTGGCGGCTGATCACGGTGGTGGCAGCAGCAGACTATGGTAGCAGCAGCCGGCAGCAGTGGTTGCGGCCGGTGGTTGCTTCCGGAAATCTAACCGGTAAAAATAAGAGTTAGCCTATGACGGCCGAAACCCTCAGAGGGAGACTTGAATTAGAAAGCTCTGGTACCAACTTGAACGAAATATTCTGATTGGTTATTCCATGAAGCTGAGTACATATATATATACAAGAGCTTAGGGATAGCTAAATAAGGAAAAGATCTATCCTAATAAAAGATAAAATCTACTAAATATATTTATCCCTATTTATTTTATCTACATATCTCAACAATAACCAAATCTTCTCCCATTGAACTCATTGGCAGCTGGCTGGAGTTGCAAAGATACATATATTTGGAAGACATTTTGCTCCACTAGGAATGATTTCAGGGGTCACCATCCCATAGTTCTTAATAGGACTTGTAAGGCCCATTTTCTGATACAAACATATCTCCAGGCTCCAGAGCACATCCTACGCTACGGTATCTGGCTGAATTTCTGTGCCTCCTCCCAGGTCAGTTCCCAATCAAATAGTTCAAGGTTTAGTTTCATTCTCTCCTTGTTGAAGCTTTTTACAATAATACTTGCCCCTTGCTTGTATATCCATCTCAGTGCTATCTGCATGACATAGCAAATAATGGACACTTTACTATTTACCAAATAATGAGATTATGTCCATATAAAAAATGGATACTCCTTATTGGACATAGCAAATTGTTATGTTCTTTTTTTATATGGACATAGTCTCTTTACTCTTTACTATTTTCTAAAGGGAACTTTTCATATCTAGGAAAGTTAGAGAACCTGAGCTACACTCTTCTGTCTTGCATGTGCAATTTCCTTAAGGATTGGGTTCTCCATCACTGCATTTTTACCGTACACACAATTGTAGGTTCCTAGGGCTGACCAAGCGCTTACATGGATTCCTTTCTGCTAGCAGAATTCTCTGAGTTTCACCTTCCGCCATGATAGGCTCATTTCCACCTAAAACCAAAGGAATCGCCAGCAATTATTCATCACCTCTCTGTGAAAACCAATCTGGCATTGCAAAATATTCATACCTGATTCACTGCAGGGGGGATGGAGGCTTTCCTAAGAGCTGTGTGAGCTTTTTGATGCCAAAGTTGCTGACACCTTTGGATTTGGCTAACCCCAATCTGTTACACTCTTCTATAGCATTCCATGTTCATTTCATGTCAAAGGGTATCACATCCTCCTTTGATATATTAATGCCTTCAGTTTCAGGCTTCAACCTCACTGGCCAATGAATTTAATAGAGATCTACATACTCCAGCCCCAGCTTCCTAAACAGTTTCAAGGATACTTAGAACATAACCAATCATAGGGAGGCTACAAATTAAAGTGAGGAAGAGGACTGTATTGTATTGTACTTACTGAAGTGTTGTTTTCAGAGCTGAAAGAACAAGGTCATGTTGTGCATCTGTGCCCCACAATTTGGAAGTGATGAATATCTCATCGTGACTCTTAACGAGGCCGATCTCTAAAGCTTTTGCCACTGCTTTGCCTAGAGGCTCCTCACTTCCATACACCGCAACATTGTCAAAGTGTCTGTAGCCAACATCAAAGGCATCAATGAAGATGGAGGTGAGTGCTTCGTGTGGTGGGAGAGGCATTGTTGCAGTTCCCAGGCCTGTCAGTGGCTTTTTTTCCGCTGAGTTTAGTGCCACTTCTGGGATTTTCTTAGCTTCCATAGTCTCTTGTTGGTTTTGGTTTGTGTTAATTTTGTTGTGATTAGAATATATACAAGACATGAGTTACCAAGATATGATGATGGTGCCCGGTTGTATCCACACGTTAGGCTATGCCTCTGGAAGAAGTTGAGAAGCATCACGTTTGAATGAATAGACCGTTCCACAAGGATCATTTGTCACTTTCTAGTTTTCCAGATAACTGATACAATACACTAGCTGCTGGGTGTATTTGTGTTCTGTTGCTTGTTTTGCTATTAAGCTTTTAATTGGCAAGCACGAAGGAATTGATAACATATGCAAAGTGAGTGAATTCACAGGATACTGTCATGTTAAAATTATGTCAATTTCTCTCTTTAAGCCTCTTGAATAGTGGGTGAGACGCTCTATATTGATGAAAGATAAATAGTTGCAAAATTTCATGTAATTGTGTCATTTTATATGAGAAAATCTTAATCCGTTAGAGATAGAGTTAATTACCAATTTAACCGTTATTCTTCCCTTAAAGTTCAGTTTTATATTTTATAATATGCATTATTAGGTGATTTTTAAGTTTACCAAATTATAGTTTCAAAAAAAGTTAGATTGGAACTAAAAAAAAATATATGCACTTCCATTGTAACTTTAAGTGTCTTATAGCTCAAGTGAGCTTTACATAAAAACTTAACCAAATTATGATATTAAAACTTATTTAATGACATTAAACACTTATTACTTAACATTTTTACGTAATTTAAATATTTCAAATTAACTTAATAATTTTTCATATTATTAAATAAATAAACATTTTAATTTTTAAAATTATTTCTATGCTAATAATTAAATTTGAGTAATTTTAATTATTTTTTTATAACAAAAGAACTTTATTATAGAATGAGAAAAGATGATGAGAACAACCCTATGAAAAAGAACTATATTATATTTATTGAAATGTCTTAACACAATTTTTTATATTTATAATTAAAAAATATTTTTATTTTATTTGGTTAAACTATAATAGTTTTTATATAATGTTAAAAAGTATTGTACGTAAACCCGTGCGATGCACGAGTATAATATCTAGTTGTCATGATTTCTTTACAACTTAACACATAAAACTGAAAAGAGTTTATGGAAGCTATTAATTTGGCATGCTACATAATAAATAAAACAGCATGTAGCCATGTACAATATAAAAGAATAGAGATGGTCACCGTAATTGAATGGATTTGTTACATTATCTTTTTATTTATAAATGTGACATTTTTTAAAAGAAAGAATAATTAAAATATCAACGGGTGGTCAGTTCAAGTAGTGCATAGTACAAGATATACTTATAAGCACACAAAAATAAATTAAAACACTTTAAAAATACATATATTATTAATAGATTTAACAGTTACAATTTATTTTTACCATTTTCATGTATATATAGATAATTTGTTATTACATATTTAAAAGTCGAGGGGTTTCATATACATTTTATATTTTCTTTCATACTATAATTTTTATAACTTGCAATTTAATTCTTTACATTTTAAATAATGGACTCAAGAGTTCCAAATTGTCTCATAAACTGTCTAACATGTGTTTAACTAAACTTTTTTTATTAGAATAATGAGGGCAATAAGATCAAACTTTAGATCACTTGGCCATAGCGGCGCCCGCAACAATGACTTCATTAATCAGAATTCTAAACAAGATTATTCTTGTATAAAATCAATTATCCTAAAAGCTTAAGTTATTGGGTAAGATCACATGATTGATGTTTAATAATTCTCAAACATTCATCTATTACAACTTTCAAGTTAGAAACATTGAATTCTTTCCTAAGGAAATGACCATGGTGAAAGAAACAAAAGATATTAATTAAAAATAATAGTACTTTGGATTTTTTCAATTGAATAAAAATCAATAATTATTTATTCACACCTCAAAATGAGGTGGAATGAGGTGGAGGAAGAGAGAGATAGGAAGAAAAGAAAAAGTAAGAGTGATAAAGTATAAGATGTGATAAAGAGGAGAGAGATAGAAATAAAAATATGTGGAAATGAAGTGTATAAAAAAAGATGTGTGTATATATCATTACCCAATAAAAATTGCTACCCCATCCTTTAAACAGTTGGATACTTGGAGGTGATGCACACTAGAAAAGAAATGAGAGTCGGACAGCAAAGTGAACATGACAATTCAGCTCCTTGCCAAACCCTGTTTGAAAAATCAAACAATGATATAGAAGGAAATCTAGTAAGAGTTAACTTTCGTTATGTAAACATTACCCATGCAAAATTCAACATAACCAGCACGATTCAATTAACAGAACTGTCAATCATACAAAACAACATCAACAGAACAAGAACAAAAAAGGAAACTATCAAACTACCAAGACCTAAAAATGGCCGGTAGACCTAAAAATGACCGAAACACGTTTTGATCAAAAGAAAAAACATGAAAACAACCTTCAAAATACATAAACCAAACAAAAAAAATGGAGACCCTCAAACTGCTAATACTTCCAAAACGACAGAATAGCTGGATTATAGGCCAGGACACCACCAAGAACATGGGAACATCACTACGAATTATCACCATAACTTCCAATTCTGTTCAGGATATTTGCCACAGTCTCCTTGCTTTCCCTGAGGACTTTCACACTTCTGTTCAGCTTTTCTCTCTTCCCAGAAATAGATGGAGACTCCTCCAACAGCCTCTCAATCCCACCGTCCTTTGGAGACATGAAATCATCGCAAATCTCCTTTTCCAGCTCATGGTCAACAAGGTCTTTGATACTCATCCTTAAATGCAATGCCATACAGTCAATCAGCCTCCTCTGCACAATCTTCCAATAAGCTATCATTCTCACCTTCAAATCAAAGGCTTGACTTAGTATGTTGGGGTGATCCCTCAAATAACCAACATCAATTACCCCGACACCTTCAAGCCTTACTATTGACAGATTTTTAGTAGTGTCCAATACTTGATTCAAAAAAGAATCTTGACGGGATATCAGCTTATCATATTCCTGCAAGTACTCAGGATTACAAGTGTAATCCGTGTGCTTCTCCATTTCTATAGCTTCTAGCACATGTTTGATTGAATTTTCCTTCTTCTTAGCAATAACTTTCTTCCCTGCTCTTCTTGTTGAAACCTGAAGCTGATAATAGTTTCCCGAATGAAGCATTAGAACAGAAATCACGACAGTTTCTAGATAGTCCCATACTTTTTCAACAAAATCAATTGGTTTATGTGCAATCGCAGTTACTTTCCTCTGGAGTATAGTAAGAAAAACAGATCTCGGCATAAAGTTTGGTAGACCAATCAACTTGGCTTCCTCCAGCACCTTTATCTCTTCCATCAGAAAATCCTTGGTAGGATCACTTGCAGGGCAATTGTGAAGATCACTTGCGCAAGAGTCAAGCATTTCCACCAAGCGAGCAGTGCAATGCATATGCTTGTCTTTCTCTTCAGGGTACTCCCCAAAATCTCCTGTTAGAAGAATTTTTTTAAGGTATTCGTTGGACAACCCAATGATATGGATGAAAGCGGACATGGCATCAGCAACTGAAGTTAAGTTGGCCGGCAATTTATCTAACTCAGATAAGTTATTTGCAAGCTTCTCATTGATTTTCTTAACAATCTCTGGCAAAGTTTTAGATATGATCATTGCTTGAACCTGAACAAGCTTTTTTGCCAAAACAGGAATACCCACAATAGATTTGTCTTTTTTGGAAAGAAGTGGGTGAGACTCAAACAGCTTTAGTTCTGACTTTTTTACCTTCCTAGTATAAATTTAGAATTTATTTACCAAATTGGTGTAACTTTTAAAATATTTACGGAACTAGTGTAAGTCGCCACTACCAGTGGCGATATATCTTTTTTTTCTCACCCTCACAAGAAATCGTCAGTAGGTGTGGTGATATTTGTTTTTTTTTGTATCGTCACTAGGATTGGCGACTTGGCGTTAATATTATATATGTATTTTTTATTAGTGTCGCAATTATAAGTGGCGACTTTGATTTTTTTTTTTAACAAAACGCCATTAGCACTGGCGATATCATATTTTTTTTAACAAGCTTTTTTAAAACATTACTTTTTGATTTTGGTTATAATGGTATTTTGAAATTCCTATAGTATTTACGTTTTAATTTTTTGTTCAGTTTGATTTATTTTAGAATTTATAAAATATAGTTTTCTTAAACACTAAAATATATAGTTAATTTTAAGTTAAATAGTAATACATTAAATAATAACACTATATATAGAGGTTTAGTAGTTAGTTACTTTTAAAAATAAAAATAAAAACAAATAGTCCATAAAAAAATTAAATGTATGCATGTCAAAAAAAATATGCATGCCATTATAATAAAACGTGGATACTATTTTTAATTTTTAAGAAAAAACCAAAAAACAAATCGCCAATCTTGTTGGCGTTACTATTTAAAAAAATATCGCCACTGCTAATGGCGTTTTGTTAAAAAAAAATTAAAAGAATACATATATATTGTTAACGCCAACCATAATGACGATACTAAAAAAAAGAAAAATATCGCCACACCTACTGGCGATTTCTTATGAGGGTGAGAGAAAAAAAAAAAGATATCGTCACCGGTAGTGGCGATTTACACTAATTCCGTAAATATTTTAAAAGTTGTACCAGATTGGTAAATAAATTCTAAATTTACACTACCAAGGTAAAAAAGTCTTTAGTTCTTCCATTCTTGCTTCCTCATAAGACTCCTCTCCAATGCGGTTTCTGACACAAACATAACCAAGACCTATCTTTACATCATCAGCAGTCACCTTCTCTAACAAGCCTTCAGGGGACTTGTCAGCCTTTGTTGATGCAGGAGCAGATTAATTAGGAATTTATTATTTTTAGTATTTTTAAATATATTTAGGATCTATTCCGAATCTATTCTGTTTTTAATTAAGTTTAGGATCAATTTGTTAGGATTTGTTATTTTTAATTACTTTCTAATTGAGTTTAGGATCTTTTAGTTAGGATTTTCTTTATTTTTAGTTTCATTAGAGTTTTCCTATTTCTCTATTTAAGCACTTGTAAGGCAATAGCCTATTCAGTTTATTGATAATCAAATTTGAGATTTCTCTCTCTTTACTGGTGGATTCCAGACTTTCTGGTGGATTCCAGAGTTATCTTTTTAGGGTTCAGTGCTTGCTAACCCTTACTTTCTGGTGGATTCCAGAAACCTTTTCTTTTTAGGATTTGCAATTGCAAACCGTTGTGCGTTCCGCTGCATCAAGTGGTATCAGAGCAGGCTTTCTCCTGTCTCTTTTTGAAGCTTGATCTATCATGGGAGATCAAACAGCAACCAAAGCAGACCTGAAGGATGTTACCGCGGCTTTTACCGCGGCCCTCACTGCTATGACGCAACAGGTGGCGACGTTCATGGCGGCTATAACGGCGCAAATCAATAACACCTACAACGTGAATCGGAACCGACAAGACAGGAGAGGGAAACCACATAGGTTTCTGTGTGACAACGACAACAATCATTCCGCTATATACTTACCTTCCCAATCCTTACCTTCACCATCGGTATCTCATCCTTATTACCAAGTTCAGTACCCAACCTCTAAAACCACCGAAACTCCACACCCCCAACCTGCTACATCCAACCTTATCAATCCTTACCCCAACATATCACCGACTGCAAATCCAATTTCCTTGCCACAATCCCTATCAAAACCTACTTTAAATTCATGTCCATCTGCAAGACCTATGTACGCAACTTCTTTGGAATCAGATTCTCAAATTTCATTTGCGCCATCCTCTATTGTTGACATGGAAGATGAGGCAAAAATGTCGGTGGATGATTTGGTACCATCTGCGCAGAAACCAAGGGAAGTTGACGTTACAAAAGATGAAAACTTTGGCCACATGAAGTCCTCAGAGTTTCTTACATTCAAATCTTCAACTCCGCTTCCTACAGGAGTACAAAGCACTATCCCCTATAATTCAAAAGCCCCCAAGGTTATTTTGGAGAAACTGGAGAGGTTAGAATTGCTTAAAGATAGTGATGGTGCTCATGAGATATTTGTTGAAGGAGATGATGAAAAAATAGTTCGGAGTTGTAGTAATTGTGTTGTTCGTTTGGTTGGTTTGCATATTGAAGCCTTTTATTTAGAAGAGAACTTGTGGTCAAGTTCTTTGGAGAAGAGGAGAATGTAAAGACATCAGAGGCACTTGGTTATTACGCATCAGATAGTTCTACACAAATTTGGGTATTTGACCCTGGCATTCTTAATGTCGTTCATGAGTTCTGGACAGAGGCCTCCTTTGTTTTTTTTTGTTACGTTAGAACTCGGGGTTGAGTTCTTCACAAGAAGAGGAGACTGATGCAGGAGCAGATTAATTAGGAATTTATTATTTTTAGTATTTTTAAATATATTTAGGATCTATTCCGAATCTATTCTGTTTTTAATTAAGTTTAGGATCAATTTGTTAGGATTTGTTATTTTTAATTACTTTCTAATTGAGTTTAGGATCTTTTAGTTAGGATTTTCTTTATTTTTAGTTTCATTAGAGTTTTCCTATTTCTCTATTTAAGCACTTGTAAGGCAATAGCCTATTCAGTTTATTGATAATCAAATTTGAGATTTCTCTCTCTTTACTGGTGGATTCCAGACTTTCTGGTGGATTCCAGAGTTATCTTTTTAGGGTTCAGTGCTTGCTAACCCTTACTTTCTGGTGGATTCCATAAACCTTTTCTTTTTAGGATTTGCATTTGCAAACCCTTGTGCGTTCCGCTGCATCATTTGTGACCACATCAAGTGTTCTCAATCCATTGCTGTCCACAGTCTGTGACATCTTAATGGACTCATTAGTGGTGAAATCTCGAGAGGCACAAAGAAAATTCAAGATGATGCTTTCATCAGGAGTAATGTACTCCATGATAATATCTTTAACTAGGTCACAAATGTTCTCAGGTTGTCCATGAACAGCCACCCTAGTAATGCCGGGAAGATCAACCATTGCAAGATCAGGTACACCGTTCTTCTTCACCAACAGAGTCAATGGATTGTTGGAAATCCCTTTACCAGGACCAGCAAGCTTCTCCGTGGCACTGTTAATTTCATCAGATATATGTTCTTCATCTGTTGTAATGGTTTCGCCATTAAACTCCAAAATAAGTTCTGGCTTTGTGAGAGGGTGGTTTTGGAGCCTCATGATCAAAGGGACCCTGGTGCAAATGCCTTGGCCACGGGGTAAGCTGATTCCAGCAAGAGATTCAAGTACACTGGACTTTCCAGAGGATTGATCACCAACAACAACAATTGTTGGAAGTTGTATTCCCTCTTTAGCAATGTTAAGTCGCCTCAGGTTTTCGACGGCATCAAGAACAGGACGAATCTTCTCATTGTATGATGATATTATTGGTGCAACAGCAAGAGGTTGAGGCTGTTCATCAAGGACTAATGCAAGTGAGTCCTCACGTTGGTTAGCAGTAGAAGCAGCCTTTTCTGAAGCCATTTTTAGTGGACACACACAGCACACAGGTGATACACTGAGAAGGTGCAAAATGAATATAATTAGAACTGTTTGGCATGGTTAAGATTAGTGGAGTGATGACCCTGTTTTAGTAGTGTTTTTAGGGTCATTTCTTTGGTTGTTTTGAGTCTTTTTGTTGAGTCTCATGTAGTGTTTCATGCATTCTCATGCATTTTTATTCTTTTCTTTAGTCTTTATTTTGTTTTGGTAATTTAGTAGTTTTATAGGTAGTTTTCTTGCATTTTAAGTAAAGTTTAGGACTTGCATGGTTTTGTTGTGTTTTATGAAGGACCTCTTGTGCTAATGAGCTCTTGGAGCTTCTAGAATCTTCCTTGTCTTGTTGGTTAGGTTTGGAGTGCAGAAACTGAAGGAGAAAGAAGGCCAAGAAGCATGGAATTGATGAAGAACATAAAGAGGATTGAAAAGAGGAGTTTCAGAAGCCAAAAAGTCCTTTTCAGGCGAGCTTGAGCGCCTAGGCGCTGAGAATGGGCGCCTAGGTGCCAATAGGGTCAGAGGCATGTTTTTTCAACATGCAATTGGCGCTCAGGCGCTCTGAGTTGGCGCCTGAGCGCCCAGTTTCGTTCATTTTGCCTATAAATAAGGCTTAGGCCAATTTCTTTGATACATTTGGACATTTTACTCATTTTTGATCAAGTTTGAGAGCTGAGGAGAACTTTGGGGCCAAGGGAGGCTTCCAACTTGTATTTCTTCTCAGGTTTTCTTTACATTTCCTTTATGAATTCCCTAGCCATGAGTGGCTAGTTTACTTTTTGCTTTGGGTTAAGAGATTCTATGAAATTTTAGTTTGTTAAATCCTATCTCTATGCATGAGTCTTGATTCAATCTTGTATTTCAATTCCTTATTGCATGTTTAGCTTTGGTGCACCTTTGCTATAGGCTAGATTATAATCAAATGGAAATTTGTTATGATTTAGGGACATGAATTGGAATAGGTCCTTCTATACTTGCTTCTAGGAATAGAGTGAGGGTAGGGTTTTGTTGGCCTGATTATACATGATATTATACCTCTTATGAATGTTTAAGTACACAAGGAATTGGGCTTAACTTTCAATTTGAGAGAATTACTTTTGTGAGGAATCAACTAGTAAGTACATAGGCTATAACAACAAGAGTTAAATCAAGGTTTCACATGCATAGGATAGGTGGACTAAAATGGATTAGATGATCAACAACCCAAGGCAATTTTCCATCATTTGTTTTTCACAACTTATTCATCATTGCTCTTTTGCAAAACTTTTGTCACAAACAACCAAAACCAATCTTTGAAATTTACTGTTTTAAGAACTTGCAAACTTTAGGCTTAAATCAACAATTCTCACTCACAATCCCTGTGGTTCGATATTTTAAAACCCGGAGGTATTCGTACACTTGCGAATTGACCAACAAGTTTTTGGCGCCGTTGCCGGGGATTGTTTGTGGTTTTCGGTTTAAGTTAAAGAGTTTGTTTGTTTGTTTTACTAAGCATTGCATTGAATAGGTGTTACTAACCTTTTCTCTGTTTTTGTGATTTCAGTTTATGCACAGTAGGCTTGGCACGGATCCATTGCTGTTTGATCCGGAGCCTGAACGTACTCTTCGCCGTCGTCGAGCCCAACAAAGGCTTGAAGCCATGGCTGCTCAAATGACGGAAGAGGAGATGCAAGCCCACATTGAAGAAAGAGTGAATGAGGCTCTTGCTCAAAGACTTCAAGAGCAAGAATTGGAGAATGCCAATCGTTCTCTCAGAGACCTCACCTCGGCTGCCATGAGCTACGATTATCCGGGCAGCATAGTTTCCCCCGATGGCACGGGAAACTTTGAGCTGAGGCCGGCATTCATCAACTTGGTGAGCCAAAATCAGTATGGTGGAGGTGCTCTTGAAGATCCTCATGCACACATGGAGCGGTTTATCCGCAATTGCAACACCTACAGAGTTCAGAATGTTTCAGCGGACATCATCCGCTTGAGTTTATTCCCTTTTTCATTGAGGGATACTGCTGAAGAGTGGTTGAATTCACAGCCCCAAGGTAGCATTACATCTTGGGAAGACTTGGCTGAGAAGTTCACCACAAGGTTTGTTCCAAGAGCCCTCTTGAGGAAGCTCAAGAATGACATCATGACTTTTGCTCAATCCACCGACAAGAATCTCTATGAAGCTTGGGAGAGGTTCAAGAAGCTCTTGAGGAGGTGTCCTCAACATAACCTCACTCAAGCTGAGCAAGTAGCAAAGTTCTATGATGGTCTCCAATATTCTTCGAGGTTTGGCTTGGATGCGGCTTCAAGTGGAGAGTTCGATGCCTTACTTCCACAAGTGGGGTATGAGTTGATTGAAAAGATGGCTATAAGAGCCATGAACTCTAGTAATGATCGCCAAGCCCGAAGAGGAGTCCTTGTGGTTGAAGCTTATGATCAACTTATGGCCTCCAACAAGCAACTCTCCAAGCAAATGAATGAGATTCAAAATCAAATGAAGATCACTAAGATTGGTGGTCGAGTTGCCAAGGTGGAGTGTGTGACTTGTGGAGGGCCACATGACAGCGAAGAATGCGCAGAGACTAGACCGGACGAGGAAGTGAAGGCTATGGGTCAAGCTCGGAATGACCCATTTTCAAATACTTACAATCCATGATGGAGGAATCACCCTAATTTTTCTTGGAGGCAAGGTAATAATGGGCAAGGAAGTGGTTTTCAAAGACAATTTCCTAGCCAAGGATTTCAAGGCCAAAGCTCAAGACAACCTCAAGAGTGAGGAGAAGGTGAAGGTGGTGGTTCCAAGAAGAGCTTAGAAGAGTTGGTGGAAACTTTCATCAACCGGACGGAGAATAATTACAATAATCAAGAGGCGGCTATCAAGAATCTTGAGAATCAATTTGGCCAGCTGGCCAAGCAAATAGCCGAGAGACCTCAAGGTAAAATTCCTTCCGACACTATCCCCAATCCTAAGCAAGAAAATGCCTCTGTTGTAGCCACTAGAAGTGGGAGAGTGATGAATGAATTGAAGAAAAAAACAGAGGGAGAAAAGAGAGAGGAGATAGTGGGAGGAGAAGTAGTTGTACCTATTAAGGTGAGAGAGGAAGTTGATCTTACTCCTGAAACTAGCAAGGTTCCGTTCCCTAAAGCATTGGCTAAGAAGAGCTTAGATAAAAAGTTTTCAAAATTTGTTGATGTTTTCAAAAAGCTCCACATTAGTATTCCTTTTGTCGATGCTTTGGAACAAATGCCTATATATGCTAAGTTTATGAAGGATATTCTGCATAAGAGAAGAAGATTGAAGGGAGTAGATGAGACGGTGTTGATGACGGAGGAATGTAGTGCCATTTTGCAGCGGAAGATGCCAAAGAAAAGAAGGGACCCCGGAAGTTTCACTATTCCGGTGGAAATTGAAGGCATGGCGGATGTGGAGGCCTTGTGTGATCTTGGAGCGAGCATCAATTTGATGCCGCTCACCATGTTTGAGAGGCTTAACCTAGGAGAGGTTACTCCAACCATGCTCTCCTTGCAAATGGCGGATCGATCCCTTAAGACTTCATATGGGATTCTGGAGGATGTAATGGTGCGGGTGGACAAGTATGTGTTCCCCGTAGACTTTGTTGTGCTTGATATGGAGGAGGATGAGAAGATTCCTCTCATTCTTGGTCGACCTTTCTTAGCTACTGGTAGAGCTAAGATTGACGTTGACAAGGGTCACCTCATTCTCCGTGTTGGTAAGGAAAAGGTACGGTTTTCTGTTTTTAATCCTATGATTGAGACTAACCATGACAATGACTTTGTCTGTGATGTGATTAGAAGCAGGTCGAAGGTTCCGGAAGAGATCCCCGAAGTTAATGCCCAAAGTGATGAGTTCCATCCGGCTCTCATCAAGCTTGTTAATGGTAACAAGTATGGGGGGTCCAAGTACGAGAACTTGCATGCTCATTTGGTGAAGTTTACCCAAGCTAGCACCCTTGCTAAGATTGAGGGTGTTTCAACTGATGAAGTGAAGATTAAACTCTTCCCTCATTCTTTGACGAGAGAGGCTAGAGCTTGGTTTGATGAGCAAGAGGACATAGCCTCATGGGAGGATTTACTCCAGAGGTTTTGTGCAAGGTTTCTTCCTTGCACTTGTGGTAAGTTAATCAATGGAAAGGAATTTCCTTCCTAACACCATCGGAAGGAGAGTCCACCTAGGACTATAACCTAGGGCTAAATAGGAGACAACCCATTCTTTTTATTTTATTATTTTCTATCTTTTAATTTTGTAGCATTTTAGTATTTAATTTCAAAAAAAAAAAAGTAAAAAGTAAAAATTTTTGTGGAAAAACTGGGTTGAGCGCCTAGGCGCCAATTCATGGGCGTCTAGGCGCCAATTAGTGGCAGAGGCACTGCCTCTGTATCTGGCACGAGCGCCTGAGCGTTCCCCATGAGCGCTCGAGCGCTCCTATACGTTTTTTCTGCCAGATTTTGGGTTTTAAAACCCCAACCTTTCATTTTCCCACTCTTAACTCTCATTTTTCTCATATAACCGCACCCCACTCTCTCCAAACCCCATTTCCACTACTCATTTCTCACTTGCACACACATTGGCTCTTCCTTTTACTTCAAAGTTCTGCATTGCATCAAGTCTATTCCACTTGCACCCACTCACTCTCAAGTCAAGGTAAGTTCCATTTTCCACTTTCCTTCATCATAGTTCATGAGTTTTGCAATGCATGCTTCTTGTGGGTAAGGGTGAGTGAATTTGTGTTAGTGCAAGTTGGGTTTGGGTTGTATTTGTTCATTATGGGTTGATTTTGTGCTTAATTAGAAAGGGGTTGTGAATTTGTGAGGAATGGGTAGTTAGGATTTTGTGGATTAGTTTAGTTTAGCTTTTGCTTATAAGGTGTTTGATAGAATGCCTCAATTGGTTCTCTTAGTCGATTTTTGGCAGGTGCTTGTGGTTGTTTTTCTCTCTTTGCCAAAATCACTAAGAAACTTGTTGGGTGCTCTTAGGTTGTTCTATTTTTGTTTTTGTACAGAGTTTCTCCTCTCATTTTTTTTTTTTTTGAACTAACATTTCTAACGTTTGTGGCTTGTGTATGTGCTGACAACTTTGCAGATGCCTGTAAAAAGAGCAAGAACCAACACAAGAGCTGCAGCTTCTTCCTCCACCTCCCGGAGTTTTGATCGCTCCCGCTTCCTATCAGCGATTAAGGAGGAGTTTTACCGAGCTCACCTAGCACACAAGGAGTGTGTGAAGGAGCGGGGAGTTTTGTATCGGGAGGGAATGAGAGACCTCTTGGGCATGCAAGAAGCCATGGAGATTAGGAGGTGGAAGAATTGGGTCAACCCCATTCCGTTCGCTTGTGAGGTCATGGTTAGGGAGTTCTACGCGAACACCTACTGTGACAATCAAGAGGACAGGTCCAGGCCACCGGTGAACTCATCCTGGTTCAGGGGAGATGTGATTGATTACAATCCAGCAGTCATTCGCAGGCATCTTGGTCTCCTCACGGAGGACCAAGAGAAGGAGCTTTTCCCCGAGAAGGCCACTTATCATGAGCTCTTAGAGGAGAAGTCACCGGAGATCTTGGACGACATGAAGGCAGTGATTGTTAGGCCTGGGCGGGACTGGGAAGCAGTTGAAGATGAAATCATTTTTGTGAGAAGGAAGGATATGACGCCGCTGGCTAGAGTTTGGGCTGAATTTTTGCAGGATTCCCTCATTCCTAGCTCTAACAAGTCTGAAGTTAGAGAGGTTACATTGGTTTCTATCTATTGCATCGTGAGAGGTCATCCTATGGATGTGGCCACCATCATTGCTGGTCGGATTTATTCCCTTTACAACAGGAGTAAAGACAAACATCGACCCATCTTTCCTCACTTGATTTGCTCTTTGATTCATGCGGTGAGGGACAGAGCTAGGAGGCCAGTCCATGTTATTGAGAAGAGGTTGCCTGTGGCACCTCTGCTCAGTAAGGAGAGGATCGCTCAACTTTATAAGGAATGTACGGCGAGGATGCCTCAAGAGGAGGAAGAGGAAGAGGATCCTGAGGAGCCAGCGGAAGAAGATGAAGAAGAAGAAGAAGAAGAAGAGGAAGAAGAAAATGTTGAGGTGGTGAATGAGGTGGTTACTCCACCACGTGCTGACCCTTCTCCTGCTTGGATGGAGGTCGCTTTCGGGCGGATGTTTTTGAGGCAAGATCACCTACACAGGGATCTTGACCTCCATTGGGGGGGAGGTAGCACATCAGACCCCTGGTACAATGGGCCCATGGATTTTAATACCTTGGAGCAGGGGATGATAGACTTGAGCTTGATGCATGATGTCGGTGTTCATCCGGATTATGGCGATGGAAGGGGTGACCATGACCCCATGGAGTGACTATGTTGAGGTATCTCTACTCTTAGTTTAGGTCATGCATTTTTAGCATATTTTCAAGTTGTAGATTTTGTTTTCTTTTGATCATGCATTGTTTTAGCTGGTTTTGTTTTTATTTTTTGGGTCTTTACTTCCCTATACTCACATGCTTTTAGCTATAGATTTGCTTCCCTACTAGTGCTGTTTTTGAAAATGCTTTTGTGAATACTTGTTGTTGTTTCGGGGATGAGTGATTGCATGTTGGGGAAGAGAGGAGGAGACTTCGGTCTTCCGAGTGTGTCTTGAAAAGGGAGTCGAGGTGAGTCCATTAAGGGTCTAACTTTGACCCTTTACCATAAAAATTCCCTAGAGGATCCTGACTCATTTGCAATTCTTGGTTCTGCGTTAATTTCACTCATAGCATGCTTAGTGATTTCTGTTTTATTCTTGAGACTTATAGGATTTCTTGAGATTCTGAGTTTGTGGTTGAACATTACCTTTAGTTGCCCCATTTGAGCTTAATTGGAGAATCTTTTTGTAGCCAAAAGTTTGGGACGGATGTTTGGTTGGAATATTGGGGGAGTGATGGTCCTTGTTGTGTTGTATGGAGCTGGAAAAATGAGAAATAGTCTCTTGCCCCAAGGAAAAAAAACAGTAAAAAAAAAAGAAAGAAAAAGAACTCCTAAACAAAGGTTGGAGTTGGAAAAAAAGAAAAGAAGAGTTTGAAAAGGGGGTGCAAGAGACTTGTGCTAAAGTGTGTGTTGTGAAAAGCTCCGGGGTTAACAGAAGAGGACCACACTCAATGTGCTTGAAAGCCTAGTTTTCCCTTAGGGACCAACCACCATCATGCTTTACCTAGCCAATGTTTCAACCCTTTTGGGAAGTCTCTTTGAATATTTGCATGTTTGATCTTTGTTGCTATTGAGTGAATGACATTCAGGACCTATGAACTTGTTTGTGTGCTCAGTGCACTAAATGAACATCTTGTCCTAGGATTTTTAGTTCTATATGCTTCTCATGAATGGACTCTGCACTCTTCTCTTTTCAAAAGATGCATGAAGTAGGTTGTCGGGTCTTTCTCTTGGAACTAGTTGTGATTACTTTGTCCCCCTGTTTTTGTGAAGTATTCCTTGTTGAGAGCATTTGTGTGGGAGCATTTCTTGCGCTTGAGGGCAAGCGAGTGTTATTCACGCTCGAGGACGAGCTTTCGTTGAGTATAGTGGTGTGATGACCCTGTTTTAGTAGTGTTTTTCGGGTCATTTCTTTGGTTGTTTTGAGTCTTTTTGTTGAGTCTCATGTAGTGTTTCATGCATTCTCATGCATTTTTATTCTTTTCTTTAGTCTTTATTTTGTTTTGGTAATTTAGTAGTTTTATAGGTAGTTTTCTTGCATTTTAAGTAAAGTTTAGGACTTGCATGGTTTTGTTGTGTTTTATGAAGGACCTCTTGTGCTAATGAGCTCTTGGAGCTTCTAGAATCTTCCTTGTCTTGTTGGTTAGGTTTGGAGTGCAGAAACTGAAGGAGAAAGAAGGCCAAGAAGCATGGAATTGATGAAGAACATAAAGAGGATTGAAAAGAGGAGTTTCAGAAGCCAAAAAGTCCTTTTCAGGCGAGCTTGAGCGCCTAGGCGCTGAGAATGGGCGCCTAGGTGCCAATAGGGTCAGAGGCATGTTTTTTCAACATGCAATTGGCGCTCAGGCGCTCTGAGTTGGCGCCTGAGCGCCCAGTTTCGTTCATTTTGCCTATAAATAAGGCTTAGGCCAATTTCTTTGATACATTTGGACATTTTACTCATTTTTGATCAAGTTTGAGAGCTGAGGAGAACTTTGGGGCCAAGGGAGGCTTCCAACTTGTATTTCTTCTCAGGTTTTCTTTACATTTCCTTTATGAATTCCCTAGCCATGAGTGGCTAGTTTACTTTTTGCTTTGGGTTAAGAGATTCTATGAAATTTTAGTTTGTTAAATCCTATCTCTATGCATGAGTCTTGATTCAATCTTGTATTTCAATTCCTTATTGCATGTTTAGCTTTGGTGCACCTTTGCTATAGGCTAGATTATAATCAAATGGAAATTTGTTATGATTTAGGGACATGAATTGGAATAGGTCCTTCTATACTTGCTTCTAGGAATAGAGTGAGGTTAGGGTTTTGTTGGCCTGATTATACATGATATTATACCTCTTATGAATGTTTAAGTACACAAGGAATTGGGCTTAACTTCAATTTGAGAGAATTACTTTTGTGAGGAATCAACTAGTAAGTACATATGCTATAACAACAAGAGTTAAATCAAGGTTTCACATGCATAGGATAGGTGGACTAAAATGGATTAGATGATCAACAACCCAAGGAAATTTTCCATCATTTGTTTTTCACAACTTATTTATCATTGCTCTTTTGCAAAACTTTTGTCACAAACAACCAAAACCAATCTTTGAAATTTACTGTTTTAAGAACTTGCAAACTTTAGGCTTAAATCAACAATTCTCACTCACAATCCCTGTGGTTCGATATTTTAAAACCCGGAGGTATTCGTACACTTGCGAATTGACCAACATGGAGCTTCAGGTTAAATGCATAGTAGTAAATTCCTATAAAAATCTTACATTCACAAAACCCAAGCCTAAATAAAATGTAATAATTCAAGTATTTCCAGTGGTTTATTAATTCTTTGTTTTTTGGGTTAATTCATCAACAGTAAGTAAATGACACCCACCATACACCTCTCTGTCACATCACATGGCATTTTATATTTATTACTTATTTCTATTTTCTTCCAACTCTCTCCTTTCTATTTGATTGTCTAAACCCAAAAAAGGTACACTGTTGATCCTATTACCTTAATCCGAATACGGTCTCTCTAAGGGCATGCATGTAAGATCTATGGCTATTGATGTTGGTGGGGTGCTCAAACAATACATGCATGACATGATCAAGGAGAAAAGAGATGAAAACCTTACCCTCCTTGAGTTTGGTGTGCTTGCTACCAAACCTGATGGATGGTGGAGGAGGAGAGGTTGACGGAATGAAGATGGTGATGGTGACTGAGAAGAGAAATGGTTTTCGGTGGTATATAAGAAGAAGAATGAAGCTTGGTTGTGGTGGTAAGGTTGATACTTGATAGGTAGAGGGGAAGATTTTGAGAGAGTGTGTTGTGTTTGTGAGGAAATGAACATGAAGAGATGAGGGTGATGTAGTGGGGATGGTGGTGGTGTGCGGTTATGGAGAGAAGAGAAGATGTGTTAGCGTGTGTTAGTGGGTCACCGTGACTGGCGGGAAGATTTAGTTTGAAAATTAGTGATGATGAGGTGGAAGGTAGAGTACTGTTTGACTTGAAGTGATAATGTGATTCTTCATGACTTTCATCTTATGTGTTTGGAAGAGAATGAAAGTGTAATGGGTGTTTAGTGTAGGTAATTAGGAGTTAGGATGATTAAGTAATGGTGCTTGTTGTGGTGCCCGCAATTTTCAACATGGGTAGGTACAGGAATTTGACTGACCACTAGTATTTAAGCACATGATCTGAACTTACATAGTGTTTTAATATATCCTTATACTTTCATTAATTGTGAAATAGCCCCAATTTTATTTTACTATTCAATACATGACCCTAGTAAAATTGAGGTTACCTCAGTTAAAATCATTTTCACCATTTGCTTCTGGAATCAACTCGCGAGCACGGAGAAGATGAACATGGCTGTGGAACCATTAGCGAGCTGACTCGATCCTCCACCTCTGTTCTCTTCTTTATCTTATTTCCTCCTCATTTGTTCGCTGAGTTAAGGTAATATTACTTTTGTTTTCTTTGTTAGACAGTTTGAGTGTTGTCAGTTAGTATATGTGAGATGTCTCGTTCGTTTCCGTTTGGGAATTTTGGATTTAGCTCCCCTAAATTAACGATTAATTTGTTTAGTAGTAGCTTCCATATTATGTTGATGTTGATTGTCATTTTTAGAGACATTTGAACCCTGATTTTACTGTTATCCGAAACCCTAATTTGTCGGTTGGGGAACATTTGGGATTTATTGGAACCCTAATTTTTTTAGATGACAAATTAGAAACGGTAGGGTTGAATTGGATCGTTTTTGGTAAAGCATAAGTCACGATTTGTCCAATGCGTACAAATTGGGGCTGATTTTACTGTTATCCGAAACCCCAATTTGTCGATTGGGGAACATTTGGGATTTATTGGAACCCTAATTTGTTGAGATGAAAAATTAGAGACGGTAGGGTTGAATTGGATCGTTATTGGTAAAGCATAAGTCATGATTTGTCCAATGCGTACAAATTGGGGCTGATTGTACCCAGATTTGCGAAATTGGGAAATTAGGGTTTATAATTTATCGAATTGGGTGTTTTGGATTTTTAAATTCCCAAATTTTAATCTGAAAAGGCATATTATTGGCATGCTAGAACTTATGTGTGGTATCCTATTTTTAGTAGGTGTTACATGAAGATCATGACATCCCAATCACATAGCTCCCCAGGACCTTGTAGTCATGTTGATTATGAAAGGTTATGCAAATGTGGTCTGTTAGCTTCGTTTAGGACATCCTTGACAGATTTGAACTATGGACGTCGTTTCTATAATTTTCCTGCAATGGTAATCATCGTTTCTGGTTGCTAACACGAATTCTTGATTCAAGTTGTTTGAATAACATATTTTTTCTTTTCTTTCTTCATTTTTATAGAAGTGTGACTATTTTGTCTGGGTTGATCCTCCTCAATGCATCCAACAACAAACTAGTAGACAACCAAGGAATCAAGCGAGTACATGTTTTGTTAATCCAGTAGCTGAAGAAGAAGAGAATAGTGGCCATGAGAATGAAGATGCCAAAATTCAAAAACTGGTGGATGGAATGAAGTCCAGGGACCAAATGTTGTTGACTGTAGTTATTGGAATTCTTGTGGTGGTCCTAATTACGTTATTGCTTGTTATTTTGAAGTTGTAATTGTTGTGTTTATTGTCTTCGAATTCTTGTATTAGACTAAGTGTGTATTATGCTAAATTTTAGCATTTTGGTGGTTAAGTACATTTTGGTGGTTATAAGTACAATTTGGTGGTTATAAGTTAAGTACATTTTTGTGGTTATAAGTACATTGCCAAAGTAATATGTTTATCATTGTTAGCCCTAGATGTAAATGAAACTTCATGGAAAGGTTATTCATCTTCAGCAATGAATGAAAACATGGTACAATTTTTCACAAGCTTCATGGAAAAAGATTTATCTTATCTCCACAGTTAATCTTGAATCTTAAACAGAAAACCTGGATGCAGTGAAATGAAGTGGAATGAAAACTAAACCGAAAAAAAAAATAACTTGGGCCAGGCCCATTTCCTATGACTATGAGTGAGCGAGTCTACCCAAAAACTTCTAAAAAATCCTAACCTTTGCTCTGTTTTTATAGGACAATAGCATGTGGTGAGTTGTATCTGTATGACCCCATACATATAAATAAGGACAAGCATTTCACAAGTAAAGAACTTAAAGATGTAAAATCAGCCATTAAAACATTTTCCAATCTTAACAAAATGCAAATCAAACCGAAATTTGTCATAAAGGCCCAAAATGATTGTCAGCAATGCCCAAAAATTACAAACCATGGCATAAGTAGCCATAAAATTGTCATAGTCAAAATGATAACAACATAAATAAACTTAATTTGGTTATGAAGGTGATCCAGGAAAAATTCTCTTCCTCTTCCTTGTACTAAGACATGAAAAAGGACTACCAGAGGTTGAAGTAGGGTCAGATAAATTAACAACGCTGGATGTGCTTTCATTGTCCCCACTGTTATCATCTGGATCAACAACATGTTCATCTTCAGCATCTCCAGCACCATCATGATCATCTTCAGCATCTGCAGCAGCAGCATCCAATGCAAAATCATCATCATCATCATCATCATCATCATCATCATCATCATCATCATCATCATCATCATCATCATCATCATCATCATCATCATCTGCATCCCTTTCAGACTCTGGGCGCTCCTCAGTGCCAACACCTCTACATTCAAGAAAGGCAGATGACATCTGCCGTGCTTCTTGTCGAGCAAATTGGTTCCACCCAGCAAAGCGCATCGGTTCCATATACCGCAGGTATAGAGTTATCAGAAATCCATAAGGAATGCCCATGGAGTTATTTGCTTGGACACGCCTCAAATGTTGGTAGACGAGATTAACAGGGTCTAACTTAATTTTCTTCAAGATGTGATAAATGATGAACACATCCAGATCTGTGATATAGTTATGTTGAGATACCCTTGGACAGAAGACGTTGACAACCATAAGGAAAACAAGGCTGGCAGCAGGGGTCAGATATATGACGCGGGTGGCATTTGCATTGGAGATTTCCTGAGCGCCATACACAGTTTGGCGAATATCATCCATGTCCTTCCCACGTTTCCAGTCCTTATCATATATTTCCCCTCCAGTTGGGATTTGTAGAAGATCGGAGATTCTGTCAATGTCAAATGACAAATCATAGTCCAGAACCTGCCCTTTCAAAGTCCCTGTTTCATCGAACCGGGCACCGCCCCAGAATTCTCTCACAAGCTCTGGAAAGATGGTTTCCTCAGCAGCAGCATAATTTATGTGCATAAGCGAACTAGAATGAATACGTTTGGCGCCTGGTATGTACCACTCCAATAAGTCATGGGTGTCAATAAAATATGGCTTGCAGATGGGTCTATTTGCCATTTGAGCCTGGAATCAGAAATGTGAGAATTTACAAGGGATCAGAAAATGTAGATAATTCACAAAAAACCGCCATCTATATTCATATATAAGAAGCATTAATAGGAAGCAATTATGATTTATTTGGGAAAAAAACTCTGAAAAGGGGTAAACATTGAAAAACATGCATATACTGGTTTTTGTGAATCTAACACACATAAAACAGGTTTCCTCATTACAAACTACTCAAACATGTTAATAATAACAATGTTAAATAAACGAAACCATCAATCTCATAAAACATTAAACAGGTTGAACTCGAAGATGAAGCAGTTTTGAAGATTATAGCCCTAATCTATTATAAATAGAGTAGAAGAACAATTGACAATACCCATAATCGTTTGTAATCCAAATCACACAGAAAGCATTATACTTCATGATAGAGAACGAGAAATAAAGCCCTAATTTCTAAATTGAGTAATTGACAAAACTCTTACAAGATTCTAACCGAAACCACAAAGAAAGCAATCGACATGATGATAGATGAGGAAAATTAAAACCCTAACTTCTAATTTGAGAAAAAAATGGAAAAAAATGGTGTGTACCTTGAAATTCCGCAGGTGTCGAAAAACCTTTGCAGTGGTTGTGGAAATCTCTTCATATATTCAAGGGGTAAGGAACCGTGTGTTGATATTGCACCGGTTGAGATGCTCGAGTATGGTTTCAATTCTCGTGTCCGCAGCCATTTGGCAAAGTGCTAAAGAGAAAATTGAATACCTTGATGGTTTCCAATGCAGTGATGATTAGGGTGGCTGATGCGTTTTGGGAAGAAAGGGGCTAGGTTTGGTTTTTGATTTCCCAATTTCAATGAAAGCTCGAGAAAGGGATACCAGAGGACCAAATTGTGAGTGTGTGTATTTTGTTAGTGAGGAGAATAATATTTTTTGATTTTCATAAAATAAAAAATAAGCATGTTTGGAAAAATAATAAAATAATCGCTTTAATTTTTTATTAATTAATTTAGTTAGAAAAAAAAGTAATGTATGCTTCTTTTGTTTTAAAAATTTAATTATGCAAAAATTTTATGCTAAAAGTCAATTAATTTATGCTAAAATTTGAACTGCATAATTAATAATAAATCAATTGTTAATTTGAAAAATAAACGGAATATTTTGGGGAAATATTCAATAGGAAAAGTAAACGCTAAAATTTTAATTTCAAATGCTAAAATTTTATTTTTGCGTTTCCTCATAAATTTTAATCTGACAAATTTTCCTATCAATTAGTAATGTGAAAAATATATGGAAAAATTATGAGGAAATACTTGATAGTAAAATAAAACGCTAAAATTAAAATTGATACATCATATAATTGATATATCAATTGTTAATGTGGAAAATATATGGAAAATTTATAAGGAAATACGTTATAGAAAAATTATACGCTAACATTGTATTTTCATACTTGAAATATCAATTGTTTGGAAAAAATAAGGGAACATTTTGAGGAAAAAATTAATTTTGCGAACTATATGTTGAATGCTTCAGGAAAATTATTTGATACAGTACAGGTTTTTTTTTGTGACTGAAATAGTAATATAACCTGACACCAAAATTCCTTTGAAAACATTTTGATACTCAATTTTTTTTTTCTAAAATGAATGAATGGTTCGACAATAACGCATAGCAATATTTAGTTCAACCATTCACAGGAAATAGTAGATATAAAAAGACTACATAGCAAAATTATAGTCATTTAACCACCAGCAGTCACAATATTTAGTTGTCCAAACAAAATAACCGGGATATAAAAAGTCGAAAATGATCAAGAACAGAAACAGGACATGATTCAACACACGATCAAGCAGTTAAATGTCAGAAAGTAGGTGCCCAGAAAGTAATGAAAAATCTCAAGTTGTTGACACAGCTGCCTCCTTGCATATGTCCATGCAGGTCAAAGCTTTTTTTGGTAAGGACATCATACTTGTTGTTAAATTGACTCATTGTCAAATCCAGAGCTAGCCTCAACCTGGAACCTTCATCAACCTGCGTAAATACCGATAAATAATTAAAAATTTGAAGCAAGTAATTTATAAAATATTTAAGTATGAAATTCTTATTTACCTCAATCTTGTAGTCAATGAATCCATGGTGTGACATCCATTTAGCCACAAAGATTCCACAATCATTCCTACAAGCACAACAAGAAGTTAGTTTTATAGTTAAGTAAACATTTTTAATCAGAGATGGAGCACTGGAAATCTAACTTACGTTTTATCCTTCTGCATGCTCAGCCCTTCTGGAATAACAATCTTAAATTCCGATACCTTAGGCCTTGCCATTCCCATTGCATAGAATGATTGATCCATTAACATTCTTTCGATAAAAAGAGCCTGAGACAATGATTGAGTGATATAAAGAGGTAAATATATTAACAATATGTTGGTATCTAATACAATGTAGTTGATAGTTATTTACTAACCATGTGCTTTATGTCCAACACTCTAAAATCAAGCCTGTGTGGATCTGGGCAGGAGTCAAGCAGCACCAAGTTCTTGTTGACAAAGTCAACAACAAGTAAATACCAGTGGCAGCCAATGTCATTCATAGGGATGTATATCTACAAGAGTAAAACACACATTGAGACTACATGTAATGGATATTTTTGTTAATTAATTTCATACAGCATCATTGTACCTTGGTAACATAGTTGATTTTTCTCATAAAATCCTTCTAGTAAAACTCGATCATGTCAGCTGATTCTACGGTCCAGGACTGGACAAATTGCTAACATGATAACAGTGCAAATAGTATGTCAAATTTTAGTTATGAATCACTATAAACAAAACCTAATATCGGTTCTTCATAGATATGAAAAAAACTCACAGCAAATGCAGTAGGCATGAACCATATAGATGGGTAGAAGGTCATTGCTCGCTCTTTCAGTGTAAGTATGTTGGCATGTAAGGTCAATATCTGGACAAACTATATAATCAGATTAAATTAATTTATCCCCATATATAATCTTTAGATTATAACTCACCTCATCCTGAAGCTTCCCTCTTGGTTGAAGACATAACATATCCTTCCGAAGGGCATAAGCATCCCTGCATTCAAGTTTCACAATCTCTTCTTCCCTTGAAAAAATATAAAGTCTATAATTAAGGGCATGCAAATGTTGTTGGTCTAAATACAACCACAAACCACATAGTATTAAACTTACAGTGGAGCCCCTGTTTTATGTTTTGGGTTGAAGATGTAATTTGCAACAACAACGATGATTCAAATGCATCACATTTGTATTCCCAAACATGGAAGGCAGCCACTAATAAAAAAATGTTGAATGACAATGTAAATTAATGAACTGATTTAAGTGTATCAATTAATGACAATGTTCAGGTTAGAAAAAAAATGACTCTAACAAAATATAGCAGTAACATGAAGCAGTAATATTATATTTCACAATAAAAATGACAACAAAGTCATGCAACTAAGACATAACCTGAAAGAATTAAACTTATGCAAACTAGCCTAAAACTTCAAACTAGATTCATTAATCATCATTGATTTTCCCCTTCATCCTTTTAATTTAATTTTTGTCATCATAGTATCTTAATTATTTCTACCAGTAGTGCTTCAAGAGCATATTGGTTTTGGATCACTGGAAAATTAAAAAATAAGTTTTAAGAAACCTCATAATCAATCAGCCAATTTGAGTTATTTTTAAAATTCGTTAATTTAATCTCCATAAATATTTGGAAAGGTTATAGAGGACATATTATGACTGTCATTTTAGGGTTTAGGGAAACTACTGTTGTGTTGTTGAATTAAAGCTATAAAAGATATGTAAGCTAAGCACACAATATATCGTAGAAATGCAAAAGGAAACATCTCATTGCAGGGACCTTAAGATTCTTCATCAGTCAAAATTTAAATGTATCAATTCATGACAATATTCAGATGAATTAATACTTACATCTGGAACCGAGAATGGTGATGCAGGAGGGGTGCATACTATAGGTCGATGTCCAGGTACAAAGTTATTGTCTTCATCCATTGCAGGTCGGTTAAAAAGCTTCTTCACCAATCCCTTTGCCTTGGCCCTTACACGTTCTTCATTGTCATTCGGAGCTTCTTCATCAGGTTGCATAAACTTTTTCAGGATCGTTTCAGTAGAAATCATTTGTTCAGACATTGTGCAATTGTTTGGTGAAGTAACACAAAGGGGCAACGGAGATGATGAAGCCAACTGAGTATATTGTTGAGGGCTATGAAGGGCCTGGCTAAGCATGCCTACTGCTAGAATAACCTTTTCCAATTTTTCATCTAAAGCAGAGAATTGTGAATTAAGACATGAAGAAAAACAAAATTATTGTTTTGTACTGAACAAAACATGGTATCGTGATAACAATAAACAGAAGAAACAGAATCAAAAAAGGCAACTTGTTCTACCTTATCTTCTTGATTCACATTGGCATCCTTCTTTTGACAGTCTTTCATGGTAGGAGACTCATCGCATAATACATCTACTTGTTTGGTATGGAGCTCGGTTTCTTGGTTACTGGAAATAAAAGACAATTTTGGTGAGGTGGGTTTCTTGTAAACATTAAAACATTGAAAAATTTTGGTTCTCAAATGTTAAATTGAAAAAACATTGAGCAGAACTTGTATTGCAAAAAATGTGAACAACTAAACTAATCAGATCATAAACCTTTTTTGCACCGCATTCTCGATTACATAACAAATACCTTGAGGATAGTATTATCAAAGACGGCGGCTTCTCCTTTTTGCCAGCATTGGCTCGAAGGGCTCTTTCAACCCTAGGACTGAACAAAGGACCGGACACGGATTGACTGTCGTCAATTCCCCATGGACGCTTTCTGAGATGATTTCGTCGAGGGTTCTTTCCCTTGCGAGCCATGACTCATTCAGATTGGTGTTCGAGGTTTGATGGTAGGAGGGAAATTTGGGGAAAAAAGTTTCAAACGAAACCCTAAAATCAGCATTTTATATCTCTTTAGATGTGAAAAATTTGGATTTGTGATGCCCAGTAGGAATGTGTTGAAGATAATAATCGTCACCATTACATTGCATGCGTCTGGAAAGAAGGAAGAAGAAGGAGAGTCATTTAGGCATCGAGCCATAGGGCTTGAACAATAGAAATTAATTCGTAGCCTTTGAACAAAGTGCAACTTCTTTCCTCTTGCCAACGGCATTTATTAGGGTCTATTTGGGTCTGATTTCTAGAGAGAAACAAAGATGCAGACATTGTTGGTGGGCTGCGAAGTGGATGAGATTGAGCTTGATGATGTGTGGGTTACAACACCGTGTAACAAAATATTTTAGAATATATTATTTATTGTTGACTAAAATTACAAAATTATTGCCTTGTCTCATTGGCCAAGTACTCTAGCTGGTTGTTTAAGGTAGAGCGTTCGAATCCTAATTTAACCTTTTTTTTTTATAATATCAACCTTAAGTCACCTACTTAAAAAACTGCCAAAGTTAGCTTATCAAAAAAATAAAACTGCCAAAGTTTGGATTTGAACCTTGGAACCATAGCTAAATTGGTGTGGCATTAACCACTTTGACAGTTATCGACTTTTGTGATCTGTTCGATTTAATAGGTATAAGTCTAATCATTTAACACAGAAATCATAAAACAAGAAAGCAAAAGAAAGGAAAAAAAAATTGAGACATGGCCTCGAACACGGGACCAGCACGGGGATTTTTTTAACTAGTATAATGAAAGAACCAACGAACCAGCACGGGGACCAATTCGATTTTTTTATATCATTGCTTCTTTTTACCACCTTTCCGTCTTCAACTGCACCTGTTACATCAACTTTCATGACCAGATATCAATGTCTATTCAACGAATGCTTCATATCTCATTGAATCTTCCATGAATGCTTTTTTCTCCTTCTCCATGATTGTAATTTGAAAGGTTTAAAAGTGGAACACGTGTAAACATCTTATTTTGCATGGAACTCCAACCATCATGACTTTTAATTCTTCCCCTCTATAAAGTCTTCCGTTCTTTAGTTTGGATTTCCCATATCATACAAAATTCTTATTTTTATTCGGTTATAAACTTTTAAATGGATCATGATCTTAGATTTTCAGGTGAAGTTGATCCGAATGGGAGTCCTTCGTATAACCCTCCTACTCCTTCTGAGCCTCCTATTTTGTCTGACGATGACCAGAATTCTATTCAAGAAGGTCCCATGCAAGTTGATGTTGCTGAACAAAATGTTGTTCATGAAGTGTTATTTGAATGTGAATTTGACACACATATCACTTCAGAGTTTTTCTCTTTTAATGAAGTTGTAAGTTTCTTTATGATTATCTTTTTCTATATATAAATTTGTGATATTTATGTCTTCTAATCCATATTCAATATTTTTTATTTTATGCAGCCCGTGCCCAAATCTGGTGCTTCATTCCTCAAAGGAGTTGGGGTTGACAAGTGGATTTTTATCGGTCCTCAGCAATATCTGAGGGAATTTTCCATGCACCTTCTTCCCAACTCCAGCATTGCTAAGATGGGGGATGGATGGAGTAGTTTTTGCGATGTTAACGATATATGCGCTTCTGATCTTCTCCGATTCCGTTTTACCAATGCAGTGAATCGCATTGCTTATATTCACAGGGTGTAGGGCTTCAAGAGCATATTTAGGAGCGTTTTGGGTATGGGGATTTTTGAATCAATGTGTTGTATAAATTTTTTTCCCCGATAGTGCATGTGATTTTATCAAGTAAAATTTGCAAGAAATTTCTTTGAAACGTGTGTTCAATTGATTTTCCCCTTCATCCTTTTAATTTCATTTTTGTCATCATAGTCTCTTAATTATTTCTACCAGTAGTGCTTCAAAAGCATATTGGTTTTGGATCACTGGAAAATTAAAAAATAAGTTTTAAGAAACCTCATAATCAATCAGCCAATTTGAGTTATTTTTAAAATTTGTTAATTTAATCTCCATAAATATTTGGAAATGTTAACTAAATAAACCTTTGATCTTCTCCATTCCAGTTCACTCTAAGCAGGCCGAAAACAAATTAATAATTTCATTCATTTCAACCTTCCACCTTCCAAAAGTTGCAACCATTTCAACCTACACAAACATTTCTGCCATAGTCATATATCTTCCCAAAGAAATCTATTCACACCATCTCTATTCACACGATATCTTCCCAAAGAAGTCTATTCACACCCAAGATTGCTCCATAAGATATTATTTTCTTCTATCTCCATTCTTTAATCTTAGATATATTGTAGCAACCCTAGGTAGGAGTAAAAATCAGGCCCCAGCTTCATATGTATTGCTAGCGTGAACGTGCTTTGTGTAGTTTAGTATCATCAAACAATGTATGACGTTATAGAGTACCCATTTTCATGAGAAGATGTGTAAATAAATCAATTTTACTTTGTTCAGGTTTAAATAAAATATGGCGTTTTTTAGTAAACATTTTAATGAGAATAGATATCTTATGTGAAAATAAATCAATTTATCTATTAATGAAAAAATAAATTTGATATTGTTAATTTTAGTATTTTAACACTAGTTTCTAGAGAGAAACAAAGATGCAGACATTGTTGTTTGGGGCTGCGAAGTGGATGAGATTGAACTTGATGAAGTGTGGGTTACAACACCGTGTAACAAAATATTTTAGAATATATTATATATTGTTGACTAAAATGACCAAATTATTGCCTTGTCTCATTGGCCAAGTACTTTAGTTGGTTGTTTAAGGTAGAGTGTTCGAATCCTACTTTAGCCTTTTTTTCATAATATCAACCTTAATAATATCGACCTACTTAAAAAAGTGCCAAAGTTTGGATTTGAACCTAGGACCCATAGCTAAACTGGTGTGGCATTAACCACTTTGACAGTTATCGATTTTTGTTTTCTGTTCGATTAAATATGTATAAGTCCAATAATTTAACACAGAAATCATAAAACAAGAAAGCAAAAGAAAGGAAAAAAAAAACTGGGCATATTATCAAACTCATGAACATCTCCAAACCATGATATTTACCAAAGTATCTTTGCAATGATATTTACTAAAGTATATACCAACCACCAGAAACACCATCAAAGAAAGTAAAATCATAAAACCATAATCAAAGTGAAACCATTATCAGCATAGAACACTTGCATAAATTAAACCCTAAAATTAAACCATTGTCAGCATAGAACAATGCCAGCTTTCATCTGGTTGACTACTGCCATACCAGAGGAAAGTGAAATATAAATTTGTCCAAATACTTGTTAAATTACAAACCAGAATTAAGAATTATACTAAACAAAACAACATAACACATCAGCAGCCACCTATGTATTCGTCCTCATTCTCTGAATCCATAGCAGCATCCTCATCTTCATACTCAACATCAGGAAGTCTGACACCACTGCACAGAAAAATGTCCTTGTCCATAACAGCAACAAGCACCGGGTAGAAGTGGCTCCAACCTGGGAAGGGGTGAGCCCTCATTTCATTCAGAGAATGTGTGATCAGATAGCCATATGGAATTGCATGTGCTGTGTTGGCCTGCACAGTCTTTAGATGCACATAGACTAAATTCACTGGATCTATGGTGACATTATTCAGCATGTGGTACATTATAAAAACGTCCTTCTCAAAGACATAATCATGGTATTTGAGCCTTGGTGTGTAGACATTAGTGATCAATAAATGAATCACTCTTGCAGGTTGAGTCAAATTGGCTGCCTTTGTGGCTTCAGGGGCAGAGAGGTTACCATCTCCATAAACAGTTTTTCTGATATGAACAGGATCATTTTCAAGCATCCACCCTGTTTTGAATTTTTCCCTTCACTTCGAACCCCTAGCACTTCTGAGATAGACTTCATGTTGTAATTAAGGACATAGCCAAAAAACTCACCTTTCAGTCCATCATCTTCAGTGAATTTTGCAGACCCCCAAAACTCCTGTACAATCTCTGGGTAAATATGGCCAAGGGTAGCAGCAGCGTTGATTGCATCCAGTGATGAACGTATAATCAAATCAGCAGCAGGAACATCCCATATAGCCAAGTCGTCTGAATCATAGCAGTGGTGTGGGCAAATATCTCTTAGAGGCATGTTGTGAAAAATAGCATTAACAATTTCTGCAAACAAATCAAAATGTAGACATTATATACAATAGAATGCATAATGGGGTTTGAACAAAAGGGGTTTGTTGTGTACAATTCAAGAATAAACTTAAAGTATGTCACAAACAAATAGTATTTTTGAAATAATTCAAGGGAATAGCAACAACAATCATCAATTAGAACCCGAAGCAGAATTTAAATAATGCATGTATATCTATCACTTCTGCAGTTCTTAAAAGTTGTATATTTCACCTTTAAAGTTAAAAGAATGGTTGAGGGGAATTTAAAGTTAAAAGAATGGTTGAGGGGAATAAACACCACTACATCACTATATATATAGTCCAAACAGGGGGAAGTTACAAAACGGTTTGCAACCAATATACCATGTGAGTGTGTGCGCCAGTTTTGATTATTCTTTTTTCTAATTGCAATTAGAAAAAAGAATAATCAAAACAAGTAACTGCATGCTATTAGAAATTCAAAAGTAACTGCATGGTTGGACACATAAATAGGCAAATAGAGGATGAGCAAACCTAAAACAAAGGAACAATATGGTTACCCAGTGATGCAATCAGAAAAAAGAACAATCAAATCAAGCATATGAAGGAAAATTTGGGGAAAAATTGAAGCTGAAAACATAATATAAAAAAAAACCAAAACAGTAAAACCAAGGTCAAGTGAAGAAACCCTAACAAATGCGAAAAAGGGCTAACCTCAATTCCTGCTGCCTGCTTGAATGCCTGCTGGTTGGATGAGAAGTAAGGTTTTGACAAAGGGAAGAGAAGTATGTGAATCCCGCAGAAAGTGATAGATAGTGTTTTAGGTGCGTGTGGGATTCAATGTTCAGTAGCCTTTGATTCCTGTGAAATATTCTTCTTTCCCGATGCTGAAATTATTACGTCTGACCGTCACATTTATGAAGCTGGGATAATGCGAAAGAAACTAAGGAATATCTTCTTCTGGCGCGTAAAAATTCCCTTTGTCTTATCAGCTGCCAATTTTGGAGTATTTTACAAGTAATTAATTACTGATAATTTAGCATTAAAAATCTCATAAATACCGATGTGATATCTCATTGAGTTTTTTTTTTTGTTACATATCTCTATGAGTTTGAACTTTGAAGTGATTGATTTCATTTCAGAATTCAGACCATCAAAGATTGTTATCTTCAAGAAAAAAAATTCTTTCATTTCAAAAAAAATAAAAAACATTAATTGCAAGTCTTTTCTTTATTATTTTTTATTTTTTTCACCACTTATTAGGTCAAGTTAGATGCATTAGGGTTCCCGTGATATTGTCGCATACACCAAGTTATCCATTTCGCTTACTCGCGCTCGTGCAAGGCACACACAACGACATATTATCCGTCATGCGTTCCAATAATATTAGGGTTAGCATTAGTGGATCATGAGCGTAGAACATTGAGTAAGGATAACGATCGGCCGACGAATCACAACTTATTAGGACAAGTTACATGTGATACAGTCGCTTACACCAAGTTATCCATTTCTCTTCCTCGCGCTCGTGCAAGGCACACACGACGACATATTACCAGTCATGCGTGCCAATAATATTAGGGTTTAGGGTTAATGGATCATGAGCGTACAATCCTAAGTAAGGTTAACGATCGGCCGGCGAGTCACCACTTATTAGGTCAAGTTAGATGCATTAGGGTTCCCGTGATATAGTCTCTTACACCAAGTTTTCCAGTTCTCTTACTCGCGCTCGTGCAAGGAAAACACGACGACATATTATCAGTCATGCGTGCCACATATTAGGGTTAGCATTAGTGGATCATGAGCGTACAATCCTAAGTAAGGTTAACGAACGGCCGACGAATCACAACTTATTAGGACAAGTTAGATGTGATACAGTCGCTTACACCAAGTTATCCATTTCTCTTCCTCGCGCTCGTGCAAGGAACACACGACGACATATTATCAGTCATGCGTGCCAATAATATTAGGGTTTAGGGTTAATGGATCATGAGCGTACAATCCTAAGTAAGGTTAACGATCGGCCGGCGAGTCACCACTTATTAGGTCAAGTTAGATGCATTAGGGTTCCCGTGATATAGTCGCTTACACCAAGTTTTCCAGTTCTCTTACTCGCGCTCGTGCAAGGAACACACGACGACATATTATCAGTCATGCGTGCCACATATTAGGGTTAGCATTAGTGGATCATGAGCGTACAATCCTAAGTAAGGTTAACGATCGGCCGGCGAGTCACCACTTATTAGGTCAAGTTAGATGCATTAGGGTTCCCGTGATATTGTCGCTTACACCAAGTTATCCATTTCGCTTACTCGCGCTCGTGCAAGGCACACACAACGACATATTATCCGTCATGCGTTCCAATAATATTAGGGTTAGCATTAGTGGATCATGAGCGTAGAACATTGAGTAAGGATAATGATCGGCCGACGAATCACAACTTATTAGGACAAGTTAGATGTGATACAGTCGCTTACACCAAGTTATCCATTTCTCTTCCTCGCGCTCGTGCAAGGAACACACGACGACATATTATCAGTCATGCGTGCCAATAATATTAGGGTTTAGGGTTAATGGATCATGAGCGTACAATCCTAAGTAAGGTTAACGATCGGCCGGCGAGTCACCACTTATTAGGTCAAGTTAGATGCATTAGGGTTCCCGTGATATAGTCGCTTACACCAAGTTTTCCAGTTCTCTTACTCGCGCTCGTGCAAGGAACACACGACGACATATTATCAGTCATGCGTGCCACATATTAGGGTTAGCATTAGTGGATCATGAGCGTACAATCCTAAGTAAGGTTAACGATCGGCCGGCGAGTCACCACTTATTAGGTCAAGTTAGATGCATTAGGGTTCCCGTGATATTGTCGCTTACACCAAGTTATCCATTTCGCTTACTCGCGCTCGTGCAAGGCACACACAACGACATATTATCCGTCATGCGTTCCAATAATATTAGGGTTAGCATTAGTGGATCATGAGCGTAGAACATTGAGTAAGGATAACGATCGGCCGACGAATCACAACTTATTAGGACAAGTTAGATGTGATACAGTCGCTTACACCAAGTTATCCATTTCGCTTCCTCGCGCTCGTGCAAGTCACACACGACGACATATTACCAGTCATGTGTGCCAATAATATTAGGGTTTAGGGTTAATGGATCATGAGCGTACAATCCTAAGTAAGGTTAACGATCGGCCAGCGAGTCACCACTTATTAGGTCAAGTTAGATGCATTAGGGTTCCCGTGATATTGTCGCTTACACCAAGTTATCCATTTCGCTTACTCGCGCTCGTGCAAGGCACACACAACGACATATTATCCGTCATGCGTTCCAATAATATTAGGGTTAGCATTAGTGGATCATGAGCGTAGAACATTGAGTAAGGATAACGATCGGCCGACGAATCACAACTTATTAGGACAAGTTAGATGTGATACAGTCGCTTACACCAAGTTATCCATTTCGCTTAGTCGCGCTTGTGCAAGGCACACACGACGACATATTACCAGTCATGCGTGCCAATAATATTAGGGTTTAGGGTTAATGGATCATGAGCGTAAAATCCCAAGTAAGGTTAACGATCGGCCGGCGAGTCACCACTTATTAGGTCAAGTTAGATGCATTAGGGTTCCCGTGATATTGTCGCTTACACCAAGTTATCCATTTCGCTTACTCGCGCTAGTGCAAGGCACACACAACGACATATTATCCGTCATGCGTTCCAATAATATTAGGGTTAGCATTAATGGACCATGAGCGTTAAATCTTGAGTAAGGTTAACATTCGACCGACGAGTCACCATTTCTTAGGTCATGTTAGAAGCATTAGGGTTCCTTGATATAGTCGTGTAAACAAAAAAAAGATTGAGTAAGGTTTATTAATGTATGAAAATTAAAAAAAAAATAACGTTTTTAGGAACAAAAAAAATGTGGACTTTTTTTATATAAACTAAAATTAAAAATGTTAACATATTAGTAAATAATGAAAAATTGTCCAAGTTTGGATTTGATCCTTGGGCCTATTGCTAAATAAGTGTAGCATTAACCACTTCAACAGTTATTGTTTTTAGTCTTTTATTCGATTTAATAGATATAACTGCAATAATTTCACACATAACTCATGAAACACCAAATAAACAACTTTTTATCTTCCCCTATTGACCGGTTACGATCATTTAATGGTTTTAAACACCATTCCACTTATGTGAATCAATCGACAATCTCATAAAATCACGCATTCGCAGCCGCTTGTCTGGCGATTTAGGCTATACTTTTTTGGAAGACTGCCTTGCGATTTAGGGTTTTTTCTACAGAGATTCGGAGTCGCTTGCAGACTCTTGTCTTTGGTAAGATTCTTTCCATTTTATGTAATTTCACTCTATCTCGAAACTTGATGATTTTTGCATGATGTTCATGAAACGTGGGTCTCGGATTTAGTTGTTCATGAAAATTTTTTAGTTCACAAGTTTTTGGCTTATTGAATCCCTTTCTGTTTCCACTTCCTCTCTGATGTTCTAGCATGTTCTATTTCTAAATGGGTATTGATTTCTTGATTGAATCTCATTCTGTTTCCCCTTTCCCTCTGACATTCTTGTTCATGCATGTTCTAAAGGGTATTGATTTCTTTGTGTAACATGTCAGTACGAATTTAACCCCCTTTTTCAGTATGATAGTGACCTTTTCATGCAGTGTAAAAGATTTGATCCTTGGACATATTGCTAATGAGTTTTCATTTTGTTTTATTTGCCAGAGTCCAAAAGATCTGATTATGTCTTTATGGTATATGCCATATTCATGTACAAGTTTCCCACCTTTTTTAATACTGATAGTGACCTTTGCCTTTTTTAACCAATCATTTGTTTATGACACTTTTTTACTTGAATTACATAGTTTCAACTCTAACTCACTTTCTGACAAATTGAATACTTTGCCATCTCCCCTTTCCCCTGATGTTCATGCTTGTTATACTTCTAATGAATTTATTATGTGCTCTTTTATTTCTTTTCTTCTTCAATGTGGTGAAACTCTAACTACATATTTTTAACTGCAAACTTGTTAATAGAAGCAACTACTGTGTTCTACCATGGTAACTACCCAAAAAAGGATACCCGAGCACGATTTCGTTGCATGCCATCATCCATCTATGGTAATTTTCTGCATTCTAATTAGATTCTTTCTGATCAAACCAGTCACATGTATATTTTAGTCTGATGATATGTAATTTGGGTTTCCTTTGTATACAGTATAGAGTAGAAGTCCCTCAGACTTTAGTGAGGATGGGTAATTATCGGGTGGACTGCACTTGGTATTTGACTGAGCCTCTTGGTTGCACACACAAGGTTGTGTATGAAATAATTGAAGGAAAGGGGTACTTGACAAACGGATGGACAGAGCTACGCAATGTCTTTGGTTTTCATGGTGTTTGCTGGTTCCTCTTCAAATGTGTGAGCAGATCAAGATTTAAGATTGTTATTTTCAATGGTAAGCCCAAGCAAATCAAATATCATGGCTGGCCCGTCAAGACAGAGGAATCTGATGTTGTTAAGGTTCGTGAATTCTTGGAGGTTCCACCACCCACAAAAACACCCCCTTTCATGCCTATTCGCAACTCCACTTTTGTGCTATTTAACCATGAATCTGATAATCCCTCCTTCACTGTTACCCTCAAAGACCATCATGCAAAAGGAAGCCAACTGGTAACTTGCTAGTCTCTATACTTATATTCAGCAGCACTTTTACTTCTTGTACCATGTAAGCAAGCATATAACCCATGTTTTATGCAATTTCTTAGGACCTTCCCGTGAGAATTGGGAAGCACTTAAAGGAATTTGGATCTGATCCAGTGTTTCTGAAAGGTCCATATGAGGGTCCAAAAGACAAACTGGTGGAATGCAAACTTATTCATGGCAAGGCGAAGAGCAAGTTTGCTAATGGCTGGAGGGAATTCACTTCAAAGTATCAGCTTGAAGAAGGTGATGTCTGTGCTTTCAAGTTTGATAACATGAATCAGAGGATTGTGAACATCAATATTGCCTTCGCTGATTAAGGTGGAGTGGAGATGGAATCTGGTCTGGCTGTGGTCATTTTGTTAACATTTTCAAATAGCACCTATATCTGGTGTTTGTTTACCGTACTTTTATTTTCACCGACATGTTCGGTGAAGTTTGTACAAAAATATTGTGTTGCTTTTGCGGACAACTTTGTTTACTTTTCTCCATAATTAGCGATAATTTGTTGTTTTACTAGTATAATTTGCCATGAATGAAGTTGATTTATATTCACGAAATGTGCTAACATGGCCAAAATGAAAACCTTTGAGGCCAAAATAACAGGATCTCAAAAACAGTTTATTTTGATGAACGGGCTAACAGGCCCAAAGTAAAACCTTCCGTGTTGGGCTATCAATAATTTTGTAAGAATTTCATGTTTACACATATGAATGGACAAGCATCTTTCGACCAAAAAAAATAAAAATGGCCAAGCATCTCAAACTGGTCTACACAACAAAAGGCCAAATAAAAAACATTACATTTCCATTCAGCATCATGCATGAATAAGGCTTTATTCACATGAATGGACAACCTTGAATAAGGATGCATTCACATTTTCTAATGTTAGCACTTATATTGATTGTCATACTTTTTCAATACAAGTTAAAACACCAATAACTATTCCAACCTCAAAGAATTAGTTTAGAACAATATCAAAATCAAACTGACTTAAAATGAAATGCTTTCAATTTTTTCCTAAATTTGAATTTCTATTGTGAATCCTATCAACTGCAGCCAACGTCGATGAGAATGTCGGGAGTAAGCCAGAAGGGCCAGCTTGAAAAAGCACCTGAGCTCCTTCGTAAGGAACCTGCAAGTTTTGATGCTGGATCAATTGTGGAAACACCTGAACACCACCAGTCAAATTCACAGCATAAGTAGGTTGCAACAATGAATGTCCAGTTTGAGCACGAACGACAGGATAGTGGACTTGTTGTACAATAGGCTCCATGTTATAAACCTGTAACTGTCCAGATTATGCCCATGAGAAAACAATTTAATGGGGAACTTGAGTACAAACCATTCGAGGGCAAATAACTTATACAAGCATTCTAATTACCTGATTCACAGATGCTTGGGTTAAAGGTATTTCCTGTGGATGCTGGGGCAACAAAGTAACTCTGTTGTTATCCACATTACCGCGACATGCATTACTTGCTGAACTCTGATTCTGCACAGGTTATGACCAGGAAGCAGAGTATCACACATTGATGCATTCAAGTAAAATAAACTAAAAGGAGAACAGAAGGATTACTCACCACTTCATTCACAGATACTTGGCTTGAATGAATCATGACTGGGACTTCTTGCTGCTTAGATTTACGCTTATTTTGTTTTGTCGACACCGTGTTTTGATTTGAACGCTTGTTATGCAAAATTTGTAAGCACACATCACTCCAAAAAGAAAACTTCTGCACAATGCAAGATAAATTAAGATGAATAATAGCCATTTCATTTACAGATACTTGGGTGGATGAGGAATCATTTCCCTGCTTCCGTTGCTGCGATTTAAGTTTACTTGCCACCGAAGCCCCATTATTTTGCGAATCTACGCTGCCAACGTTTGTCTGTAAATCATTTCAATTTTAACAATTATATATCCAAAATGCACAAGCAACATGATTATGATCAGACCAGGCAATAAATATGGTGAATATCAGAATCACCTCGTCGTCTGTGATGTCCTCAATTCCTTCACTTGCAGATTCACCTGTTTCAGTGTTATTGACTTGATCAGGATAAAGCAAAACCGGGCACGTACGAATCGTGTGTCCAATACCCCTGCAATTTGAGCAATGCCTTCTCTTGGTGACAGTTCCGGTCTTCTTGGGGGCACCTCTACCCTGTACAACAGTTGGATCACCCACATTAAAGGCTGCACTCTTTGTTGTACAACCCGGTTTGCGACTCTTCTGAACATCCCTCAACAGCTTATAAATGTCTTCCATTACACTTGAAAAATCATCATCCTTTTCGCATGCTATTTCTGCGAGATAGTTGCATGCGGCAGACATAGCTCCTTTTCGCAACAATTTCATATTCTGTGAATGAATACTAGGCTCTGAAATTGAATACACATGAGCAGACTTGGCTGTTTTCAACCACCTCTTAGAAACTAGATTTCTTGGAAATTCATCAATATACTCACTTCTCATCCCAGCTATTATATGAGAACAAGGGATGCCATAAAACTCAAAATGACCACATTCACAGACAAACTTTTTCTGGTTCTTATCATAAACAACAATATATTCTTTTCTGCGATTGCTAATTTTTCTCATTTTCATCATCACAATATTGGCCACCTCAGAACGCTCCACATTTAGCCCCAGGGCATGTTCAATTTGACCCTTGACTTCCCAGAACATGCTCCTTGTTAATATTTTGGCAGCTCCATACTCAATGCCACTAAGTGCAGTTGTCATAACAGGCTCACCATAAGAAGACTTAAAATCAGATTCCAACTCATTGTGCCTGTATTTCTTCATAGCCCGCTCAAAATTGAAAAGAAAATCCAACAAAGAACACTTACAATGCAGATAATTCTTTATGAATGAGTTAATACCTTCACATAAGGATGTCGTCCTAATACCGGCACAAAATTTGTCTTGCATGAAGGTGCTTGCCCAAGAAGCTCTTGTCTCATACATCGTATCAATCCATGGATTGTTGGCTATACCATATTTCTCAACCAGTTTATCCCACTTCTCTCCAAACTTGTCAGGGTTTAAGTTAGCGTACACAAATAACTTGAATTCATCTGCAAAATCAATATTTCTAATATTTTTCAAAGCATTATGGTGAATGTGCCATGCACATTGACGATGCGTGGTATTCGGCCACACAACTCTAATAGCTTCCTTCATTGCTAGATCTCCATCTGTAATCGCCACCTTAGGATGCATGTTAAACATTGCTTCAGTCAAGGTTGAAGGTATGAAAAACGGTAGAAAGGGGGGGTTTGAATAACGTTTTCAGTATAAAACTTCCACCTTAAAGATTTTGACAAATCTTTCGAGAACTTAAGTGCTAGAGATAAGAGATAGAAAAGCACACAAGGATTTTATCCTGGTTCACTTGATAAATCACTCAAGCTACTCCAGTCCACCCGTTAAGGTGATTTCTTCCTTCTTAGAATGAAAGCAATCCACTAATCAGGTAAGAGTTACAACTGCACTTGAAACCTACAAGTGACTAACAATTACACTGACTTAGCTCACACTAAGATTCACTCTCTTAGTCTTCTCTAGGATCCGATCAGCCTTGATCTCCTAAAGGAACTAAACAAACTGTTTATTAAAGAATTGTTTACAAGAGATTTGCTTCTAAAAAGCTAATAGTAAACTCAATGAATTTCAGATGAAAGAAAGCTTAGAAGAATTTAAGTTTGTCTTGCACTTATGTGAATGCTTCTGGCTGTTTCTTTCAGTCTTCAGCCTCTTTATATACTCCAAGGATTAGGGTTGAGCGTTGCATGGGAAATGCTACCGTTGGAGGGCAGTTCTGGAAAATCCAGCTTCTGCTGTGTCTGAGACTGTTAGGTAGGTCGTCAGGAAGGTACAGTTGCTTTTGTACTTGGATAGCGACTTGACCTTTAAACCTAGGAGACTTCTGATCAGGGGATGCTTCATATTGGAACTTGTGAAGCCGGTTGATCAGAGTCAGAGGGAAAGCCCAGATCCTCTGACCATTGTTTCTTCTGATTCTGAACTCAGAGGGAAGAACATGGTCTTCAGAGTATCTTGCTTCTGGACAACAGAATTTCACTAATCAGCTTCTGGATCTTCAGAGTCTTCTACACCATCAGAATATCTGAGCCTTCAGTGTTTCTTGGTTATCAGACTTTCTGGATCTTCAGAGCTTCTAGTGACTGAGTCCACATCAGAGTTTGTATAACTTCAGAACTTCTGAAGCTTTTCCACTGTTCATACTGAACATGGTGAATGCGAAAGCGTTGCTTGGGTTGCTCTTTATACACAGTGCTTCTGATTTGTGTGAGATTGAGTTGAGGTCAGAGCCTGTAAATAGCACACTCAGAAAAACACGTTAGAGTACCACAATTGTTCATATCAAAAGGTTAACTTGTAATCATCAAAACATAGAGTTGTACTACTAGATCAAAACTTGATCTTACAATCTCCCCCTTTTTGATGATGACAAAACTAAGATTTTTGATGAACAATTCTTAAACATTAAACTGAATTCACTCAGAGTTTAGAGATATAGAATAATACTTATCCTGATGTGAATAGTTTATCTTGCTCATTCTGAATTCAAGTCACTGCTTGATTCTGAGCTTCGCTCCCCCTGAATCTAATACTTGATGAAAACGTTAGTAAAGTCTAGATTCTGAGCTAAATGATATAAGAGTTCAGAGTGAAAAACTTATGACATAGATGAAAATCGAGTAATCAGAGCGCATAAGTAATCAGAGTCACGGACAAGGTATCAGAGTCTTGGGTATCAGAGTCAACTTAGAATCACTTCAGAAGAAGTGAAATGTATTCCTTGTATTTGCCCAGTGACACATCTATGGTTATGAAGGTGGAACTCTTAAATTCTCCAAAAGAAAAAATAAATCACACTAACACATCTTACACATCAAAAACTGGGTTTACTCCCCCTTTTTGTCATAAGCAAAAAGCTTGGGGTGTGAAAAACTTAGCTTGAAGTACAAGGTACTCCCCCTTAGAGAAGGTCTAAGTTTAAAGAAAAGGAAAACGATGCAAGAATCAGAGTTAGGCGAAATAAATAGAAGAGTTAATGCAAGAGAAGAGCGTTTACCACCGGTCATGGGAGTAAAGAGAAGGGTCAGTTACCAAGAACTTAACCTCGAGAAACTGTAGGAGCATTAACTTTCAGAGAGAAAGTGAAGCCTATATAAAGCGTTGGAGAGAAAGGTAAGCTTCACACCTCGAACAATTTTCAGTAAGGAAAAAAAAATGGCATCATACATCGTAGCACTAGAAGAGCTGAGGAAGAAGGCCTTCGAGGAGGACTTGTTCCTTAACATTAGGCATCCAGAGGGTACAACGACCATCTCGGAGCTAACACGGACACTGCTGGAGGAGGACCTGCGTCCAGAGTTGAAGAGAGACCTGAGGGAATTTCTTGCCTTCGTGGAGGAGGTGCAAGAACTCAGCCGGCTTGAACTCAAGCTGCTGGAAGAAAAAGAGAGTTTGGAAGAGAAGCTCAAGACTGCAGAAGAGATTCTGGAGAGGGATGAGCTAAAGAACAGGCTCAACAACATCCAGCATGCACTGGAGCGTCTGGAGAAGGATAGGTCAGAGCAGCGCCAGGAGTGCCGAAGAATGAAGAGGGATCCTCCATTCTAGACTTTAGGGAAAGAATGTATGATGTAAACATAAAGAGATTATGAATAAAAAGATTTTTGCAAACACATGTGACAAAAATATATATAGATATGCATAGATAATCACAAACGAACAAAGTAGAATAATTAAATAAAAAGAAACAGAGTTTAACAAAAATAAAACAACGTTAAAGAAAAAGAAAAGCGAAGAGATCCTAAAACTAGGGTTTATCAGTTCGACGCAGAAGTTCCATCATCATGTGCTTCATTTCAATTAGCATGGATTCATGAGTGTCAAGACGCTGTTCCATGATGTCGAGTCTGGATGAGCTTGACTGAGTAGAACCGGAAGGAACATTCTGAGCAGCTTGAGGATCTGGAATGGAAGTAGAAGCAGCAGGAGTAAACACTACTGGTGCAAGTGCTTGGCATCTAAGGGCTTCAGCCTCAGCCTCAAGTCGTTCTGCCTCTAATCTGGCTTGTTCAGCTTGAGCTGCTGCTTGACGTGCAGCTTCTTCTGCTTGAGCTTTCTTTCTCTTGGCTTCTTCAATAGCTTCAAGAAGCTTATGTCTCTGTTCTTGTTCATGAAGAGACACCCTTCTAGCAAACCTTTGCTTTGCAGCCTCAATCCTCTGACTTCCCTCTGCATGCAGGAGCTGCATCATAATTGGAACTTGAGCCACCAGCCAAGTGCCCAGATTGTTCCACTCATCAGCCACACGTTCAGCATTCTCACTTAGGTCAGTCTGACCGTGCACATTGCGTAGCATCAAAGAGGCTTCATGATAGAAAATATTGATGCACTCAGAGAGAGATGTGGGTCGGAGGTGAGTATAAGGAATTATGGAGAGGTTGGTTTCAGGAGAGGCTGGGTGATTGCTGCTGTGGGCTTCAGAGGCACCTTGTGGAGAGCCAATGTTAAACATTTGAGCATTGGGTTCAGAGGTTCCAAGGTGAGGTTCTGAAGTTTCAACCAGAGGATGAGGTGATCTAACCGAGGATTGGTTAGACACAGATTGTTCTGGTTCAGGTTCTGGTTGAATAGGCTCTTGTTGGTCAGGGGCAGGGTGAGCTTGTTGAGCCAAAGGGTCTGCCTCATGTAAAGGATTGACCAAGATAGGTTCATCTGGGTCAACTAGACGTTCAGGTCTAGGGCCAGGATATCTCCTAGGGCTTGGACAAGTGAGATAATACTCTTCTAAGGTAGACACCTTTTCTTTTCTGACCTCCATGAATTTTCTAATGGATTCAGAGTTATTGGAGGGAGAAGAGTCAGCAACATTGGTTGGGAAGGATACAGGGGTAAAGGCTGTGGAAGAGTCTGTATCCGTAGGTCTGAGAGCCAGTCGTTCTGATGCTCTTGGGACAGAGTGATCAGAGGTTCTGGGTCCAGGTTCTGTTTGGGTAGGCTCTGGTTGTTCATGAATGAAGGGTTCAGAAGTTAATGGGTTGTACGGGATGGTAATGGGAGAGGTTGGTTCTTCTGACCTAGAGGGTTGGTTCTGGAGCAAATTCCAGAGAGGTGCTTCAGTAGGGGAAGGTTGAAAGAACGAAGACCTTGGGGAATGTGGTGGAGAGGTGGTTTGTGCAGCTGGTTGGGATTCAGGAATAGGAGTGAGGGGATTTGAAGAGTGTTTGAGCATGGCAGATATGGGGAGTGCATCAAATAAGTTCAAATCATCATCAGAAGCAATTGCAGACTTACTTGAAAGTGCTGATGATCTTGTCACTCTGGCAGGAGGTTCAGTCCTTCTGATCACTTCAGCAGCTGGTTCCACCCGAGTAGGCTTCACCACGATTCTGACCTGCTTCTTCTTCTTCTTAGGAGGACCATCCTCATTATCACCATCATCACCATCATCACCATCATCAGGCTTGCTGGTTTCATCTTGCTTTCTCTTGGATTGACCAGCCTTCTTCTTTTTTATCAGAGGGACATCTGATTCCTCAGAAGATTCTTCTAGGATCATCTTCCTCTGAACTTTCTTCTTGGGAGGAGAAGGAAACTCTGGAGCTGGCGGCAGTCTGCTGAAGAAGTCATCGAGATCAATTTCGAATCCTTGAGCCCTTAGGTCTTCAACATAGCACCTAATGGCGTCAGGATTGTCTTCCTGTGTCCACAGAGGGTAGTCATTCAGAGGCATCCTTCTACTTCTGATCTCAGAAGATGTGTCTTCATGGGCAGGAGCAATCTTCTTCTTGATTAGGCCCATCTTCTTTAGAGAATTTGCCGTGAAGACATCACTGACAATGGTGGTCAGATCCTCTGTGCATCCAGCATTTATCAGATCTTGAATGAGGCCACTCTCAATGAAGAGATCAGACAAGAGTCTCCCGAAGGGAATATACTTGATCGCTGACTTGATGGAGGCAGTGATACGAGACTTCCGGATACATTCCTTCAAGTAGGAGAACAGGAAGTAGGGAAGGCAGATCTTCTTCTGGTCTTGGATGAAGAACAACATCACCTTCTGGTTGAAGTTGATGTAGTCTGGGGAACTGCCCTTTGGTCTCTGGTTTATGCAGTGGAGCAAAATTTTGTGCCAGATCCTGAGCTTGGGATGAAGGTCCATCATCTTGTAATTCGTCTTGCCCGGTTTGTAAGTGGTGTACAGGGCCTTGTTGATCTCATCCTTCGTCTTGGGTTTCAGCTTCGATTCCGTGAATTGGAAACGATACCCAAAAGCAGTGTCTGCACCCAGCAAATTCACGAAAGACTTCTCTGTGATGATGATCTTTCTTCCAAGAATGTGAGATACCACCTGAGTATCATCGCAGTCGGCGTGCTTCCAGAATTCCTTGATCAGTTTATCATACACCGGTCCTCGAAGTCTGTTGAAGTAATTTCCCCAACCTTGAACTTGGACTTCAGGACGAAGATCATACCCATTTGTAGCCAGGTTGTCGAGGTCGAATCTCCATTCTGCCAGGACTTGAAGTTCCTCAGGAGCATATACGCAGTGAACGGCACAGCCCCGTTCAGCAATCGGAATAATCTGCTCTTGAGCTTGACCTTGATCTTGTGTTGGATTCTCAGGGCCCCTTTGACCCGTTGCTAGACCAACTACCATGTGAGGGAACTGGGTTGCATCTGCAGTAGTTCTTCTGGTTTGACTCACCATTTTTGAAGCGGTTGAAGGTTTGAGGTAGAAGATGAAGGTTGAAGGATGAAGAGAGATCGAGAGAGAAAACGAGGATAAGCGGTTTCAAAATAGCAGAGAGAGAGAGTAAAAACCGGAAGTGAACGAGATCGTGTGTGTATAGTGGGTTTTGACAAATAACCGTTGTTGATTCAAAAAGCACTTTAAGATCAACGGTTGAAAATTAAAGATAGATAGTAACAGTAAATACACAAATCACACACAGGAGAGAAGCACATCTACACGCAATCATAACAGACTGTCACACGGGCACAAGGAACTATGCATCAGAAATACTGACACACGTGTTGCTGTCTCAGCTTCAGAGTCAGTACCAGTGGGTACACACACTTTGATTGAGTTACCTTCTGGACTAGACATCTTCTGATCAAGAAGTATCATAGTCAGAGGTTCTGATCCATCTTCACTCTGGACAAAAGTCCATGTTTAGATTTTTCAGAATAAAATTAAATCTATCCTCTGCTAAGGGCTTTGTACAGATATCTGCCCATTGATGGTCAGTATCAACAAACTTCAGAAGAAGTACGCCCTTCTGTACATAATCTCTAATAAAGTGATACTTTACCTCAATGTGCTTTGCCCTTGAATGCAAGATAGGATTCTTACTCAATGAGATTGCAGCAGTGTTATCACAATAGATTGGGATATTGCTCTCAAGGATCTGATAATCCTCCAGCTGATGTTTCATCCAGAGCATCTGAGTGCTGCATATTGCTGCTGAGATATATTCTGCCTCTGCAGTTGATAGTGCAATGGTTGATTGCCTCTTGCTTGCCCATGAGACTAGATTGCTTCCCAGAAATTGACAATTTCCAGAAGTACTTTTTCTCTCTGTTCTATCTCCAGCATAATCAGCATCACAGTAACCTGAAAGCTTATACTCTGATGTTTTCTTATACATCAAGCCAAGGTTAGTGGTGCCTTTCAGATACCTTAGGATCCTCTTAACAGCAGTTAAGTGGGTTTCCCTTGGATCTGATTGGAAACGAGCACATAAATGAACACTAAATAGTATGTCTGGCCTAGATGCAGTTAAGTATAGAAGTGAACCTATCATGCCACGATAGAGCTTCTGACATACTTTACCACTTTTATCTTCTTTCTCCAGAATGCATGTAGGATGCATTGGAGTCTTGGCCACTGTAGATTCCAGCATATTGAACTTCTTCAGAAGTTCTTTAGTGTACTTGCTCTGATGGATATATGTTCCTTCTGGTGTTTGATCAACTTGTATTCCCAGAAAGTACTTTAATTCTCCCATCATACTCATCTCAAATTCAACCTGCATCATCTCAGAAAATTCTTTGCATAGAGATTGATTAGCAGAACCAAATATAATATCATCAACATAAATTTGCACAATTAAGATATCATCTTTATAAGTCTTGCAAAAAAGAGTTGTATCTACTTTACCCCTTACAAACTCATTCTCCAGAAGGAATGAGCTAAGTCTCTCATACCATGCTCTGGGAGCTTGCTTCAGACCGTAGAGTGATTTCTTCAATTTGAACACATGGTCTGGTTTCTTCTCATCTTCAAAACCTGGGGGTTGATGAACATAGACTTCCTCTGAAATATAACCATTTAGGAAGGCACTCTTCACGTCCATCTGATGTAGAACTATGTTGTGATTTACTGAAAAAGAAATCAACAGTCTGATTGCCTTCAGTCTTGCTACTGGAGAAAATGTTTCAGTGTAGTCTATTCCTTCCTGCTGGCTGTAGCCTTGAGCAACTAGCCTTGCCTTGTTTCTGACTACATCTCCTTTCTCATTCAGCTTGTTTCTGAATACCCATTTCGTTCCAATAACATGGACACTCTCAGGCTTCTTCACTAAGCTCCAAACATCGTTCTTGGAGAATTGATTCAATTCTTCTTCCATGGCCAGAATCCAATCCTTGTCCTGAAGAGCTTCATCTATGGACTTGGGTTCAATTAAGGACACCAATCCTTTCAGACTGAGCAAGGTCTCTTCAGAGGGTCTGAAGGCAGATCTGGTTCTGACTGGTTCGTCTTTGTTGCCCAAAATCAATTCCTTAGGGTGAGCTGCAGTGATTCTGCTCTTCTTCAGTGTTTGTGAGTTAGAGGGACCAGCTTCTTCCTCTGGTTCATCTTCCTCTGGCTCAACTTCCTCTGGAGCTTTGCCTTTGTCAGAAACATTAATGCTTAAATCTGCAAACTTTTCAACTAGCTTTGACTGGTCAGAGTCAAGCTTATCGTCAAATCTAACATGAATAGATTCTTCAATAGTCTTAGCATCAGTATTATAAAATCTAAAACCTTTAGATCTCTCAGAGTAACCGAGTAATAGACACTTAGAAGACTTAGCATCAAATTTATGCAATCTATCCTTAGTATTGAGAACATAACAAACACAGCCAAAAGGATGAAAATAAGAAATGTTGGGTTTTATGTTCTTCCACAATTCATAAGGAGTCTTATTCAGAATTGGTCTCACAGAGATTCTGTTCTGAATGTAACATGCTGTATTTACTGCCTCTGCCCAAAAGTGCTTAGCCATGCCAGTTTCTTGGAGCATGGTTCTAGCCATCTCCTGAAGAGTTCTGTTCTTCCTCTCCACAACACCATTTTGTTGAGGAGTTCTGGGACAAGAGAAATCATGTGCAATTCCATAGGAATCAAACAGACTCTCAAATTTGTCATTCTCAAACTCTCCACCATGGTCACTTCTGACACGCACAATCCTACAAGCCTTCTCGTTTTGCACTTGAGCAATGAAGGTAGAGAACACAGCATGAGACTCATCCTTGCGGGTTAGAAACTTTACCCATGTCCAGCGGCTATAGTCATCAACGATAACCATCCCATATCTCTTGCCACCTATAGACTCAGTTTTCACTGGTCCAAAAAGGTCGATATGCAGAAGTTCTAACGGCCTTGAGGTTGAGACAACATTCTTTGCCTTGAAAGGGACTTTTGTGAATTTGCCTTTCTGACATGCTTCACAAAGAGCGTCAGAAGCGAACTTCAGATTGGGTAAGCCCCTGACAAGGTATAGCTTGCTCAGCTGAGAAATCTTTCTCATACTGGCATGCCCTAACCGTCTATGCCATACCCACTGCTCTTCATTAACAGACAGAAGGCACTTCACATTCTGAGCCTCCAACTCAGATAATCTGATCTTATAAATGTTGTTCTTCCTCTTGCTGTTAAACAGAACAGAGCCATCGATTTGACTTACAGCCCGGCAGGACTTTTGATTGAATATAACATCATAACCCTTGTCAGCTAATTGACTTATAGACAATAAGTTATGTGTTAAGCCGTCTACCAATAACACATTATCAATGCATGGACTACTATCTACACAAATAGTACCAGTACCAACAATTTTACCCTTTTCATTTCCTCCAAAGCCAACTTCGCCTCCAGGCTTAAGTTTCAGCTCTCTGAACATACGCCTTTCTCCCGTCATGTGACGCGATCATCCACTGTCCATATACCATGATTGGTGTTTCAGTGGAGCTATCAAGGATATCTGCAACATAGATAATCTTGTCCTTAGGTACCCACTTTCTGGGTCCTCTCTTGTTAGTTACCCCAGAGGTTCTGATCACCTTGGGTGTCTCAACATGATATTTTAAAGGAATATTTGCATGATATTTAGTCATAGAGAAGGATCCCTTTTTAAGAGGGTTTTTAGCAACTTTAGCAGGTACAGGATCAGGCAATATGGTACCAGAGGGAACAAAGCATTCATACAAGGATTTAGCTTTAGACACAGAGGGCTCATTTCTAATTGGTTTAGAATAGCCAATGCCATGCATTCCATTTCTGCTTACGCCATAGATCATTGAAGCCATTAAGCTTCTATCCACGCTTTTAGCTAGGAATCTTTTGTTGGAACATGTTGCCTTGCATTTTGTCAAAACAACTGATTGTCGAAGCAGATGTCGTGGCATCTGACCTCGTGAGGCTAGGACATCAGTCCTCAGCTTGTGTTTCTGTTATGGGCCTTCTGAAGATTTGTTGAAGATATGTTTTGAGTTACTTGAGGAGCAAGTAACTATCTCAGAAGGGTTTTAGTTGTTGGGTTGTTATTTGTTGAAACAATCTTTGTTAAAAGATTGATTTCTATCTTTACTTGTGCAATAAGAAACCGAATCTATCAAGATTGCGTTTTCAAATTGCTGTTATTGGAATCTGTTTCTTCAGCCCGTGCTAACCCTAAAGCCCATGCTACCGCTGCTGAAGTCTATAAAAGGATGAAGACCTAAAACGTGAAGTGAACTGAAGCTGATAGAGAGAGATCGTGTGTTTTAGGATTTGTTAGTGTGCTTCGTTCTTTGTTATTTGTGAATCCTCTTTGCTCACTGATTCTATAAAGCAAAGAAGGGTTCTGTGTTGTTTGATGACATTCAAACTCTGATTGTTCATTGTGTTTACCAATCACTGTGGCAGTGATTGAGAGAAAGTGAGAGGGGCTCTCATACTTAGGTTGAGATTCTAAGTAGAAATACACTGGGTAGATTAGGAAGTGAACTATGAACTGAGGTGTTCATGAGTGTCTGTAATTCCTGAATCTTGAGATAGTGGATTTCCTTTCTTTGGGTGCAAACCCTCCAGACGTAGGTGAAAGTTTTCACTGAACTGGGTTAACAACTTCTGAGTGTTATTGTTTTGTTGTTAAGTTTTGTTTATTGTTAAGCGATTGTCGAACCTCTTGTCCCAGCATCGTGTAGGACAATCGTATCAGAGGGAACCTGAATTACAATTGGCATCAGAGCAGGCACCCTGTTCTGGTTGGGTGAGCTCCAGGGAGTTTATTCAAGTTCTCATGGATAACAAGGAGGGAGGATCAGTCAATAGGCCACCCATTCTGGATGGTACTAACTATGACTACTGGAAGGTTCGCATGACAGCCTTTCTCAAATCGATTGACAACAAGACTTGGAAAGCTATTGTCAAGGGTTGGAAGCACCCCACTAAGGCTGAGGTTGAAGGCACCTCTACTACTGTTGTTGAAAAACCTGAAGAAGAATGGACCAGTGTTGAAGATGAAGCTGCACTTGGAAATTCAAAGGCTCTGAATGCTAGTTTTAATGGAGTTGACAAGAATATGTTTAGGCTGATCAATACGTGTACTGTGGCAAAGGATGCTTGGGAAATTCTGAAAACTGCACATGAAGGAATTACTCGAGTGAGGATGTCAAGGCTTCAGATGCTTACTACTCAATTTGAAAATCTGATGATGACTGAAGAAGAGACTATTTCAGAATTCCACATGCGTGTCCGTGACTTGTCTAATGCTTCATTTGCTTTGGGAGAACCTATGTCAGATGAGAAGCTTGTAAGGAAGATCCTGAGATCTCTTCCTCAGAAGTTTGCTATGAAAGTCACTGCAATTGAGGAGGCTCAAGACATTGAGAACATGAAGGTTGATGAACTTATTGGCTCTTTGCAGACATTTGAGTTGAAACTGAGTGGAAAATCTGAGAAGAAGAATAAGAGTATTGCTTTTGTGTCAAACACTGATGAAGGTGATGATGAAGATTGTGAGGGTGAAAATCTGACTGAGGCTCTGGCCATGCTAGCAAGAAAATTCAACAGAGCATTGAGAAAGATTGATAAAAGAACCAGGCCTAATGTCCAGGACATGAAGTTCGATAACAAACCCAAATTTACTAATTCACAGAGGAAGACCAAAGAAGACGAAAAATCTGGTCAGAATAAAGGAGTGCAGTGTCATGAATGTGAAGGATATGGTCACATCAGATCTGAATGCGCCACTTATCTAAAGAAGCAGAAAAAAGGTATGATGGTAACTTGGTCAGATGAAGACACTGAAGATGAGGAGGAGATATCTGCAAACAAAGTCAATGCTTTCTCTGGAACTGTCTATGAGTCTGATACAAGTGATGAGGACATTACAGATGAGGAACTGGCTGAGACTTACAAGCTGCTACACATCAAGTGGGAAGAAGCATGTAAACTTGTGAGAGAAAAGCAAAGTGAGATAGAACAACTTGTCTCTCAGAATGAAAGGCTGAAAGAGCTCAGCACAAAGCTGAAGGAAGATCTGGAGGAATGGCAAAGTAAGTTTAATAATGCTGATGTTATGGAAAAGGCTAATCTAGTGTTGATTAATGCAGGACTTCAAGAGGAAGTGGCAACTCTGACAAGAAAGCTTGAAGCTACTCACAAATCTGTTAGAATGTTGAACAGTGGTTCTGATATGCTTGATGAAATTCTGAAGGAAACTAGCAAGCAAGGAGGGAGTTTGAAGGGAATTGGCTTTGACTATAGAACTGCAAACAAAGAAAATCAGAAAGGTTCAAAGAAATTTGTGTCTGCTGCGAAACAAACTGAATTCAAGAAGCCTAGAAATTATCAGTTGTCAGATTCATTGCTCAGACATGTACCTCAACATGTGAAATCCCAGCTCAAGCTTGAGAAGATTGTACCTTGGAAGTGTCACTACTGTGGTAAGAATGGTCACATAAAGCCCTACTGTTACAGGTTATATGGTTATCCTCAGATGCACGATAAAAAACCTGTTCAGATGAGGAAGGAATGGAAGCCCAAGGGTGAAGTCAGATGTCAGGTAGCTTACACGTCCTTCAGAGCATCATCAAAGGAAGATTGGTATTTTGATAGTGGCTGCTCAAAGCACATGACAGGAAACAAGAGCTTCTTGCAAGATATCAGAAGTCACTCCACCAACTATGTCACTTTTGGAGATGGAGCTAAAGGAAAGATCAAGGGAGTAGGAAAGCTTGTTAGCACAGAATCTCTTAACTTTAACAATGTGTTACTTGTAAATGGCTTAACTGCCAACCTAATCAGCATAAGTCAACTGTGTGATCAAGGGTATGATGTGAAGTTCAATAAGATAGAATGTGTTGTGACCACTGACGATGAGAGAGTTGTGATGAGAGGAGTCAGATCAAAGGACAACTGTTACATGTGGACATCAGAAGAAAAAGATCATGTTTCCAGATGTTTGTTAACTAAAGAAGATGAGGTGAATGTATGGCATCAAAGACTAGGACATCTCAACTACAGGAGCATGCAAAAGATCATTGCTGATGAAGCAATAAGGGGATTGCCCAATTTGAGCTTGGGAGAAGGAAAGCTATGTGGAGAATGTCAGATTGGTAAGCAAACCAAGGTGCCACTCAAGATGCTCCAGCATCAGACCACGACGAAGGTTCTGGAATTGCTTCACATGGATCTCATGGGTCCCATGCAGGTTGAAAGCTTGGGAGGAAAAAGGTATGTGTTTGTCTGTGTAGATGATTTTTCGAGGTATACATGGGTTGAATTTATGAGAGAAAAATCAGAGACTTTTGAAATATGCAAGAATTTATGTTTGAGACTTCAGAATGAGAAGGACTGTGTGATTGTAAGAATCAGAAGTGATCATGGAAGAGAGTTTGAGAATTCAAAATTCTTGGAGTTCTGTGGAACTGAAGGTATTAGCCATGAATTTTCTGCCCCCATCACTCCACAGCAGAATGGAATTGTTGAAAGGAAAAATAGAACTCTCCAGGAATCAGCTAGAGTAATGTTACATGCTAAGAAGATTCCACACCAATTCTGGGCTGAAGCCATGAGTACTGCTTGTTACATACATAATAGAGTCACCATCAGGGCAGGGACATCCTCTACACAATATGAGCTATGGAAAGGTAGAAAGCCGTCTGTAAAATACTTTCACATATTTGGAAGTAAATGTTATATTCTTGCAGATCGTGATCCTAAGAGGAAGCTTGATCCTAGAAGTGATGAAGGAATTTTCATGGGGTATTCTATGAACAGCAAAGCTTATAGAGTTTTTAACTCTCGCACAAGGACCATGATGGAATCTGTGAATGTGACTGTGGATGATGAACCAAGCAAGAAGGAAGAAGCAGTTCTGAATGAAGATGATGATGGTGCTGATGTTCCAGCTAATGCTCCAGCAACCGCCCTCGACAATGAGTCAGAAACAAGTGCTGATGAAAAGGAAGACAAAGATATGACAACAAACAAAGCTCCATCAATCAGGGTTCAGAAGAATCATCCTCAAGAAAACATTATTGGTAATCTTCAAGAAGGGGTGACTACCAGATCCAGAAGTATAATTGCTCACAGTTGTTTCATCTCTAAGATAGAACCCAAGAATGTTAATGAAGCTCTCACTGATGAATACTGGATAAATGCTATGCAAGAAGAGCTAGAGCAGTTCAGAAGAAATGAAGTGTGGGAGTTAGTGCCTAGACCTGAAGAAGTAAACATCATTGGCACTAAGTGGATCTTCAAGAACAAATCAGATGAAGCTGGAACAGTCACAAGGAATAAAGCAAGGCTTGTTGCTCAAGGATATACTCAGATAGAAGGAGTTGATTTTGATGAGACCTTTGCTCCAGTAGCTAGACTGGAATCTATAAGACTCTTGTTAGGTGTTGCTTGTCTTTTGAAGTTCAGACTTTATCAGATGGATGTGAAGAGTGCTTTTCTGAATGGTTATTTGAATGAAGAAGTCTATGTTGAACAACCTAAAGGATTTACAGATCCGCATCATCCAGATCATGTGTACAAGTTGAGGAAGGCCTTGTATGGTTTGAAGCAAGCACCTAGGGCTTGGTATGAAAGGTTAACTGAATTTCTTGTAAGCAATGGGTACAACAAGGGTGGAATTGATAAAACTCTGTTTGTGAAGAATGACAGAGGTAAGCTCATGATAGCACAGATTTATGTGGATGACATTGTCTTTGGAGGAATGTCAAACTCAATGGTGGAGCATTTCGTCCGACAAATGAAATCTGAATTTGAGATGAGCCTAGTTGGTGAATTGAACTATTTTCTAGGACTACAAGTCAAACAAATGGAGGATTCTATGTTCATATCTCAGAGTAAGTATGCTAAAGGCCTAGTCAAGAAATTTGGTCTTGAAAAGGCTGGTCACAAGAGAACTCCTGCTGCTACACACATCAAGATGTCCAAAGATGAGCAAGGAGAAGATGTTGATCAAAGTCTCTATAGAAGCATGATTGGAAGCTTGTTGTATCTCACTGCTAGCAGACCAGATATCACCTTTGCAGTTGGTGTATGTGCAAGATTTCAAGCAGCTCCTAAGGCTAGTCATCTGCTACAAGTCAAGAGAATTATCAAGTACATCAATGGCACGAGTGACTATGGTATTCTCTATACTCATGATACAAATTCTTCTTTAGTTGGTTTCTGTGATGCAGATTGGGCCGGTAGTGTAGATGATAGAAAGAGCACATCTGGTGGATGTTTCTTCCTAGGGAATAATTTGATTTCATGGTTTAGCAAGAAGCAGAACTGTGTCTCATTGTCTACAGCTGAAGCAGAGTATATTGCAGCCGGAAGTAGTTGTACTCAACTCATGTGGATGAAGCAAATGTTGAAAGAGTATGATGTTGAACAGGATGTCATGACATTGTACTGCGACAATCTCAGTGCAATCAATATTTCCAAGAATCCCATACAGCATAGCAGGACCAAGCATATTGATATTAGACATCATTTCATTAGAGACTTGGTGGAGGATAAAATTGTCAACTTGGAGCATGTGACAACTGACAAGCAGTTGGCTGATATTTTCACAAAACCCCTTGATGCTATCACTTTTGAAAAATTAAGAGGAAGTCTAGGGATTTGTCTTTCTGATGCATAGCAATTAGCGTGTGCCCTAGTGTGTCAACGGCTAGTTTATTCTTGGTCATCATTAACAGCCGTTGTGACATCAGCAGAGAGAAAGTTACTTCATGGTTCACATTTCCTATAACTACCTCCAACGGGCAAATTGTGTTCTCTCAACCGCTTGTGCATCTATCTTCTTCAAGACTCATCATCTCTGATTTGCAAATCTGTTTCATTGTTCTGTACTTTGCTTGTATTTCCTCTCGATTCGTCATGTCTCAAAGTTCAGGAAAGAAGGAATCTGTCAAGGCCAAGATTGAAAGAACTGCTAAAGGAGTCAAGTGTATGGGTTTGAAGAGTGATCCTTCTCAACCGTCTTCTGTGTCCAAGAAAGCCTCCAAGAAGATGCGATCAAGAAACCCAACGTGTAAGGTCTACAAATCACAGGTCAAGAATAGCAAAGCTCCGAATGTTCCTATCCTTGAGGATGTTCCTGACGAAGAAGAAATCAATGATGAAGATTCTCCAGTGAAATCGCCTCCTGATGTTGTGCCTGATGTTGTGGCTGATGTTGAGACAACTGGGTCTAAGGGAAGTTCTGCTCAAGAAACTCCTGGAAAGGATTCCACTTCTCATGAAAATTCAGGCGATGCTACCACGCCTAATATCTCTGTTTCATCCTCGTCGAAGGATGCTAATCCAGCCTCTGTTCAGAACATCTCTGATGATGCTTCTGATGATGTTCCTCTGACTGAGACTTTTGCTGATAGTGTTGCTGCGAGAATGAAGAAGAAAAGAAGGATTTCTTCTCCTGAGATCACACCTACTCCATCAAAGAAATCCAGACAGGCCAGTGTGAAGAGTAAGGGGAAGCAAAAGGAAGCAAAGGCTCCCACTGAGAAGAAGCAGAGGAAGATTCCAGTTGAAGTTGAAGACTCTGAGTCAGATGTTGAAGTCGGTGTTCAGGACATTCGATCTTCTGATAAAAGGAAGTTTTCTGGTAAGCGTGTTCCTCAGAATGTTCCTGCTGTCCCTATTGATAGAGTGTCCTTCCACTTAGAAGAGAATGTTCAGAAGTGGAAGTTTGTTTGCAAGAGAAGAATGGCCAAGGAAAGGGATGTTGGTTCTGATGTTCTTGAATGCAGAGATGTTATTGCACTTATTGAGAAAGCAGGTCTGATGAAGACTGTTCAGAATGTTGGAAGGTGCTATGAGAAGCTTGTGAGAGAGTTCCTGGTGAATCTCTCTGTTGATGTGGGACTTCCTGATAGTGCAGATTTCAGAAAAGTCTATGTACGGGCTGAATGTGTATTGTTTTCACCTGCTGTGATCAATCAAGCACTTGGAAGAAGTGCTATTGAATTTGTTGATGAAGAAGTGTCCATGGATGATGTTGCCAAGGAGCTTACTGCAGGTCATGTGAAGAAGTGGCCCAGCAAAAAGTTGTTGTCTACTGGAAATCTGAGTGTGAAGTATGCTATTCTTAACCGGATTGGTGCTGTGAATTGGGTTCCTACTCAACATACTTCTGGTGTTTCTGCAACGCTTGCCAAATTGATCTATAGGATTGGCAAGTCTATGGTTTTTGACTTTGGAACTTTTGTGTTTGAGCAGACATTGAAGCATGCTGATACTTGTGCTGTGAAGCTGCCTGTTTCATTTCCTTCGCTTCTGACTGAGATCATTCTGAAGCAACATCCTCAGATTCTCAGGGCTGATGATGTGGCTATGTCTTGTGGCGTTCCAATCACTTTGGATCAACGTTTGTTTATGGAGCCACATGTTCTAGACATTGCCTTACCAACTAGCAGAACATCTGCTTCTCCTGTGACTGAATCTGGCACTCAGGCCATAATTGCTGAATTACAGGAAGTTTCCAAGGCTTTGCAGGAGACAATCAGGGTGAGCACTGCCAGGAAGCTCAAAGTTGATGCGTTGCTACTCAAGTTACAAGAAGAAGAACGTCGAGAAGGTGACCAAAGTGCTGCTGCTCCGAATGTGTGTAATGCAGAGGAGGAAGGATCTGAAGAGTGTGCAGAGGAAAGTGCAGAAGGATCGGGAAAGGACTGCAGTTCTGAAGGCTAGTTCGTTTTATTTTTGATGTATTCGTGCACCCTTTGCAAATTTGTGCTAAAAAGGGGGAGTAGTATGTGTTTTCAGTAGTATGTGTTTAAGTGAAGATTTATGTTTTGAAGTTTCAGAAGTTTGTGAACAGTGTTTTCAGATTGAAGTTTCAGAAGTTTGTGAACAGTGTTTTCAGATGTTTGTGAACAGTGTTGTTTCAGAAGTTTGTGAACAGTGTTTTCAGATTGAAGTTTCAGAAGTTTGTGAACAGTGTTTTCAGATGTTTGTGAACAGTGTTTTTCTGATGTTTTGAAGTTTCAGAAGTTGTTTATGTTCAGAAGCTTGTGTTTCAGAAGTTGTTTATGTTCAGAAGTTAGTGGTTCAGAAGTTGGTTCTGTTCAGATGTTCGCAGATCAGAAGTTTGTTTTGGTTCAGATGTTCATGTTCTCAGAAGTTAGGTGAAGTTGCTTCTGTTTCTACTGTGCTATGTGTGTTCTGATAGTGTTAGCTCTGGTCTGAAGACAAGTTTCAAGACGATGGCTATGTTTGTTTTCTGAAATGTTACTTCTGATGAGCAGTATTTTCTTCTGATGAGCAGTATTTCTGATGGTGCTTCTGATGAGCAGTATTTCTGTTAGTTGTTCTTCTGGGTATGTGCTGCCAGCTTCTGATGGTAGTATTTCTGATACGATGATGTTCAAGCTAATCTATTTTGGTGTCATCATGTGCTAAGGCTGATTGTACCTTTGGTTTTGTGTTTGTGCTGCTAAGTGGTTGTTCCGACTATGTCTTCTGAAGTATGGTAGTTGGTTGTGTAGATGCATCAGTTTGAGGGGGAGCTCTGACTAAGGGGGAGAATTGTCTCTCTAGTTTTTTATCCTCTCTGATTGTGAGTTGTTTTAGACAAAATTTGACAAAGGGGGAGATTGTTGGAACATGTTGCCTTGCATTTTGTCAAAACAACTGATTGTCGAAGCAGATGTCGTGGCATCTGACCTCGTGAGGCTAGGACATCAGTCCTCAGCTTGTGTTTCTGTTATGGGCCTTCTGAAGATTTGTTGAAGATATGTTTTGAGTTACTTGAGGAGCAAGTAACTATCTCAGAAGGGTTTTAGTTGTTGGGTTGTTATTTGTTGAAACAATCTTTGTTAAAAGATTGATTTCTATCTTTACTTGTGCAATAAGAAACCGAATCTATCAAGATTGCGTTTTCAAATTGCTGTTATTGGAATCTGTTTCTTCAGCCCGTGCTAACCCTAAAGCCCATGCTACCGCTGCTGAAGTCTATAAAAGGATGAAGACCTAAAACGTGAAGTGAACTGAAGCTGATAGAGAGAGATCGTGTGTTTTAGGATTTGTTAGTGTGCTTCGTTCTTTGTTATTTGTGAATCCTCTTTGCTCACTGATTCTATAAAGCAAAGAAGGGTTCTGTGTTGTTTGATGACATTCAAACTCTGATTGTTCATTGTGTTTACCAATCACTGTGGCAGTGATTGAGAGAAAGTGAGAGGGGCTCTCATACTTAGGTTGAGATTCTAAGTAGAAATACACTGGGTAGATTAGGAAGTGAACTATGAACTGAGGTGTTCATGAGTGTCTGTAATTCCTGAATCTTGAGATAGTGGATTTCCTTTCTTTGGGTGCAAACCCTCCAGACGTAGGTGAAAGTTTTCACTGAACTGGGTTAACAACTTCTGAGTGTTATTGTTTTGTTGTTAAGTTTTGTTTATTGTTAAGCGATTGTCGAACCTCTTGTCCCAGCATCGTGTAGGACAATCGTATCAGAGGGAACCTGAATTACATCTTTGAAAAGACTTTTCATACTTAGATTCATTTCTACAATCAGAGGCATCACAGGCAACAATTTCTTCTAACTTAGCAATCTGGTTCTTAAGCACAAAGTTAGAATTGATCAAGGCATGATTATCATTTTTCAAATCAGAAATAATTTTCTCATGTTCAGAAGGAGTCTTGGAAACAGCAGATAAGTTCTTTTTCAGCTTCTTATGCTTAGACAATAAGGAGTTATACTTATCCATAATATCAGACAATGCATGTTTCAGTTCAGAGGTAGAGAAAGAAGCGAATACCTCATTTTCATCGTCTGAGTTAGGATTTCCTTCTGATTCTGAGTCAGAGTCAACAACTCCCTTTGACTCTGCTTCCTTGTCTTTGACAATAGCCATGAGTCCTTGGACTTCATCATCAGAGTCAACATCCTCTGACTCTGATTCATCAAATGTCACCATCAGACTCTTCTTTGTCTTGAAGTGCTTCTTTGGCTTCTTGTCCTTCTTCAATTTTGGACAGTCACTTTTGTAGTGCCCTGATTCTTTGCACTCAAAGCATGTGACTTCCTTAAGTGAGGACTTCTTCTGACCTGAGGATTCAGACTTTCCTTTTGCCTTTCCAGAGCCTTTGTATTTGCTCTGCCTGTGCTTCCAGATGCGATTGAGTCTCTTGGAGATCAGAGTCAGCTCATCTTCATCAGAATCTTCTGATGCTTCTTCAGATTCCTCTTCTTCAGCTTGAAGAGCTTTTGACTTCTCAACCTTAGCCTTTTCAGATTTAGATTTCAAGGCTATGGACTTTTTCCTCAGATCTTGCATCTCTGAGCGCTTCAGCTCATGGCATTTCAAAATGCTGATGAGTTCTTCTAAACTCATATTCTCAACGTCTCTCGTGAGCTCTATTGAAGTCACTAAAGGCATCCAACTTTCAGGAAGACACCTGATGACCCTTATGACATGATCTTTTGTTGTGTAGCTCTTGTTGAGAGGTCGTATGCCAGCTACAAGCAACTGAAATCTGGAGAACATTTCTTCAATTGACTCATTTGGCTCCATGATGAAGGATTCATACTTTTGGATCAAAGACAATGCCTTTGATTCTTTGACTTTCTTGTTTCCTTCATGAGACATCTTCAGAGATTCGAAAATGCCTTTTGCAAACTCACGATCTGTAATCTTCTGGTACTCTTCATAGGAAATAGCACTTAGAAGAATTGCTCTTGCTTTGTGATGTTGTGAGTACAGCTTCTTTTGATCTGCAGTCATCTCTGACCTTGGGATCTTCTTGCCATCTGCATCAACTGGACGCTCGTAGCCATCCACAACAATATCCCAGAGATCTGCATCGAAACCCAGAAAGAAACTTTCCAGTCTATCTTTCCAATATTCGAACCTTTGACCGTCGAACATAGGAGGCTTTGCATTGTAACCATCTCTTTGAGTTTCACTGTTGGTGGCAGCCATTGTTTTTCACACCGTCCCGGATCACTGAACACTGTTAGGTGTGGTAATCAAAACTTGCGCTCTGATACCAATTGAAGGTATGAAAAACGGTAGAAAGGGGGGGTTTGAATAACGTTTTCAGTATAAAACTTCCACCTTAAAGATTTTGACAAATCTTTCGAGAACTTAAGTGCTAGAGATAAGAGATAGAAAAGCACACAAGGATTTTATCCTGGTTCACTTGATAAATCACTCAAGCTACTCCAGTCCACCCGTTAAGGTGATTTCTTCCTTCTTAGAATGAAGGCAATCCACTAATCAGGTAAGAGTTACAACTGCACTTGAAACCTACAAGTGACTAACAATTACACTGACTTAGCTCACACTAAGATTCACTCTCTTAGTCTTCTCTAGGATCCGATCAGCCTTGATCTCCTAAAGGAACTAAACAAACTGTTTATCAAAGAATTGTTTACAAGAGATTTGCTTCTAAAAAGCTAATAGTAAACTCAATGAATTTCAGATGAAAGAAAGCTTAGAAGAATTTAAGTTTGTCTTGCGCTTATGTGAATTCTTCTGGCCGTTTCTTTCAGTCTTCAGCCTCTTTATATACTCCAAGGATTAGGGTTGAGCGTTGCATGGGAAATGCTACCGTTGGAGGGCAGTTCTGGAAAATCCAGCTTCTGCTGTGTCTGAGACTGTTAGGTAGGTCGTCAGGAAGGTACAGTTGCTTTTGTACTTGGATAGCGACTTGACCTTTAAACCTAGGAGACTTCTGATCAGGGGATGCTTCATATTGGAACTTGTGAAGCCGGTTGATCAGAGTCAGAGGGAAAGCCCAGATCCTCTGACCATTGTTTCTTCTGATTCTGAACTCAGAGGGAAGAACATGGTCTTCAGAGTATCTTGCTTCTGGACAACAGAATTTCACTAATCAGCTTCTGGATCTTCAGAGTCTTCTACACCATCAGAATATCTGAGCCTTCAGTGTTTCTTGGTTATCAGACTTTCTGGATCTTCAGAGCTTCTAGTGACTGAGTCCACATCAGAGTTTGTATAACTTCAGAACTTCTGAAGCTTTTCCACTGTTCATACTGAACATGGTGAATGCGAAAGCGTTGCTTGGGTTGCTCTTTATACACAGTGCTTCTGATTTGTGTGAGATTGAGTTGAGGTCAGAGCCTGTAAATAGCACACTCAGAAAAACACGTTAGAGTACCACAATTGTTCATATCAAAAGGTTAACTTGTAATCATCAAAACATAGAGTTGTACTACTAGATCAAAACTTGATCTTACAAAGGTTTCCAAAACCCATATGAAAGTCTCAGTTTTCACATCATGAACAAGTGCAGCAGCAAAGATAGTTGTTTGCTTGTGGTGGTTGTATCCACAAAAAATCACAAGAGGTTTGTTATACTTGTTCTTCTTGTATGTGCTATCAAAGGCAACCACATCTCCAAACACGTTATAATCCATTCTACTGGTTCCATCACACCATAGCAAGTTAAGGAGATTACCTTGTTCCGATTTGTTGTACTTGAAGAAAAATAGTGGGTCACTGTCAAGTTTTCCTTGTAAATAGGACAGCGCCACAACTGCATCACCATCTTTGACTCTTTTCCTTTTTTGCTTGTCTAGGTGGTTGGCCAAGTCCTTGCCGGTAAAGCCTACGGACTCAGCGCCACCTTTTTGGCCCATCATCACCTCCATAATATTGCAGGTCCTCACACCAAATAGGTTCATACCTTCTGCTTGAGCTTTGTCCCCTTCACTCAATTGCCAGAATTTTGGAATCAAATGAACATGCTTATATGGTGTTAATGGGTGATTGTGTTCATCGCAAAAAAAAACCACTTTCCACATTTTACTGCTAGAAAAACAACGAAATCGAATTCTAGCAAGGCAACCCACTCTAGTAATAGGCTTAGGTTGTTTTCTTCTGCCACTATTATGCATATGCTTCTGATGCCTTTGACCAGCCCTATTGCACACCACCTGTCGTGAGATAATCTTGTCATCATCATCCTTGTATACATCATCTTTTCTTGGAGAGAATCCACGGATACGAGCATATTTAGAATAGAATTCACATGCTTCCTCCTCATAAGAGAAATCCATCCCTCTAATGTCGTCTGCAGACAATTCAGTAATCCTTTTCATGACTTTAACTTCTACATCAGAGTTTTTTTGACTGTCATTTCCAGTTTCAAACATCTCATCAACATCCACAAAATTTTCCCCATCATTATTCCCTTCATTCACACCCTGCTTCAAACCGTTGGCAGGGCTAGAATTCAGACAATCATCCTCATCGATGATATAAAGCTCGTCATCAAACGGATTAAGCCAATTATCTCCTGAAGAATCATTCATTTTCCCAACTCTGAAATAAAATCAAAACCGACGATTCAAGACATTGCTACCTAATAAAACCATACTTAGGGTAAAAATTATTAAAAATCATACCAGTTCAGGTAGCCGCAAATGTCCACAGACAACTTCGATCCCTGCTCAATAGAGTAGTGTACAAATCGAAACACCCGTATCAAAATCTTACAGCGACACAGACGAGCACAACCAAATTCATCAGTGAACGCACAGTCGAAGAAGAATCACCTGTGAAACCCTCGAAATCACACAAACCAAAGGCTACCGAAGACGACAGTTCAAATAGATGAAATGAAATCAGGAAATCAATCTAGGTGACTTCAGGAACAAAACCTATCTCATGAACCCTAATCTAATCTTTCACGAACCCATAATGTAAATTACCTCCAAGATCTTTTTAACTTAGCTTTTGTTTTCTTTTACCTTAGCTAAGGGACCAACTTATAAATAAATGAAGTTAGGGGGTAAATTCATGATTTACGAAAGGCCACTGCTATTATTCCGGATTTAAAAAAATCGAAACAAATGAAATAATGTTATTGGTCCACGCAATTCCTGTACGCTACCCATAAAAAAGTTGCGGGCACCACAGAAATTGCCTTAAGTAATACAGTATTAGGTTTGGCAAAGGTGATTGAGATATGAGTTGGGTGAGTATGATTGAGATATGAGTACTTAAATAATTAATTTTTTGATCGGATGGGTACTTATATTTTAGTACTTCTAGGTTATTGAAGTAAAATTGTTCTATCATGCACACAGTGGAGAAAAATCATTGACATTTCGATATCTATTTTTTATATATTGATTTGTTTATATTTGTTTTTATGAAAACTCTGATGTCTAAAGAGTGTTATATTTTTATGTGTTTTTGCTGCATAGTTTACATCTGTCTCTGCAACTGCTTATGTTTAACAAAGAATTGTATGTACCTGGGGCTTATTCTGGTATAATGGTAATAGGAACAGAGGGAGTTTGGAAATATAGCAAAAACAAAGGATATCCTATCTGGGACTGATTTCTGTTTTAGTGTGATCAAGAGTTCAGTAATGTGATCTTTTTCTAATTGAAACTTTTTTAAATGTCTTAACTAATTATGTGTTTCCCTTTGGCCTGTATGCACTTTTAGGGTCATTAAGATGCAGCTAACACAGTTCTTCTTCGTATAAAATTTGGGAGTTTCATTGTTACTATCCTTGTAATTGATTACCTGGCCTTTCGTTTCCAATGATTGAACATAGTAACTTCCTGTCTTTGAGGTTTTGGTGATTCAATTAACTTAGAAACTAAATAAAACAAACCACACCATGGAAAGTACATAGTAACCACCATAGATTCAATTAACAGAGTTGTCCATAACATGAAAAACAACCTTGACATTTTACAATAACATCAACCCAACAAAAAAATCAAACTACTAAGACATCCAAAAATGATCGAATCAACAACACATGTGTCGATCATAAAACATCAAAAGTGAACAACCTTCAAAATGACATAACCAAACAAGAAAAGAAAAGGTGACCTTCAAAACTTTCAAAAATGGTAGAATAGCTTGGATCAGAGGACGGGATGCCTTCCAGAACATGGAGCATTACAACTTACCGTCACCATTCTGATTCTCTCCATGATATTAGCTACTGTCTCCTTGCTTTCTTGGAGTACTTTAACACTTCTGCTAAGCTTCACTCTCTTCCCAGAAATTGAAGGAGACTCCTCCAACAGCCTCTCAATCCAACCGCAATCTGGAGACATCAAATCATGACAAATCTCCTTTTCAAGCTCATGGTTTACAAGGTCTTTGATACTCAACATTAAATGCAATGCCATAGAGTCAATCAGCCTCCTCTGCACAATTTTCCAATAAGCTATCATTCTCACTTTCAAATCAAAGGCTTGGCTAAGAATTTTAGTGTGATCCCTCAAATAACCAACATCAATTACCCCAACACCTTCAAGCTTTACTTTTGACGGCTTCTTAACATCCAATACTTCCCTCAAAAAAGAATCTCGACGAGATATCAGCTTATCATATTCCTGCAAGTACTCAGGATTACAAGTGTAATCCGTGTTCTTCTCCATTTCAATAGATTGCAGCACATGTTTGATTGAATATTGCTTCTTCTTACCAATAAGACTATTCCCTGCTCTTGTTGCTGAAAGCTGAAGCTGATAATAATTTAATGAATGGAGCGCTAATACATAAACCACAACAGTTTCCAGATAGTCCCACACTTTTTCAACAAAATCAATTGGTTTCTTTGCAATGGAATTCACTTTCCTCTTTAGTATAGTAAGGAAAGCAGTTCTTGGCATGAAGTTTGGAAGACCAATCATCTTTGCTTCTTCCAACATCTGTATCTCTTCCACAAGAAAATCCTTGGCAGGATCACTTTCAGAACTTCCATCAAGATCACTTGCGAACGAATCAAGCATCTCCACCAAGCGAGCAGTGCAATGCATGTGTTTGTCTTCAGGGTACTCCCCAAAATCTCCTGCTATAAGAATTTTTCTCAGAGAATCTTTAGACAACCCAATAATATGCAAGAAAGTTGTCATAGCATCAGCCACTGATGACAAGTTGGGAGGCAATTTCTCTAACTCAGATAAATTACTAGCAAGCTTTTCATTGATTTTCTTAACAATATCTGGCAGAGTTTTAGATATGATCATTGCTTGAACCTGAACAAGCTTTTGAGCCAAAACAGGAATACCCACAATAGATTTGTCTATTTTGGAAAGAAGAGGGTGAGTCTCAAACAGCTTCAATTCTTCAATTCTTGCTTCCTCATAAGACTCCTCTCCAATGCGGTTTCTGACACAAACATAGCCAAGACCAATGTTAACATCATCAGCTGTCACCTTCTCTAGCAAGCCTTCAGGGGACTTATCAGCCTTTGTAACCACAGCAAGTGTCCTCAAACCAGTTTTATCCACAGTCTGTGACATCCTAATGGACTCACATGTGGTGAAATCAACAGTTGCTGAAAGAACATTCAAGATGATGCTTTCATCAGGAGTAATGTACTCCATGATAATATCCTTAATCTGGTCATAAATATTCTCAGGTTGGCCATGAACAGGCACCCTAGTAATGCCTGGAAGATCAACCATGGCAAGATCAGGAACACCATTCTTCTTCACCAGAAGAGTCAAAGGGTTGTTGGAAATCCCTTTGCCAGAACCAGCAAGCTCCTCTGTGGCAAGGTTTATTGCATCAGAGACATGTGCTTCATCTGTTGAAATGGTTTTGCCATTGAACTCCAAAATAAGTTCTGGCTTTGGGAGAGTGTGATTTTGGAGCCTCATGATCAAAGGGACCCTGGTGCATATGCCTTGGCCACGGGGTAAACTAATACCAGCAAGAGATTCAAGCACACTGGATTTCCCAGAAGATTGATCACCAACAACCACAATGGTGGGAAGTTGTATTCCCTCTTTAGAAATGTTGAGGCGCCTCAGGTTTTCAACAGCATCAAGAACAGGGCGAATTTTCTCATTGTATGAGGACACAATTGGTGCAACAACAGAAATAGATTCTTGAGATTGTTCTAATTCTTCATGGACTAAAAGATCATTTTTAGTGGAAGACCTAGTTTTCTTTGCTGAAACCATTTTTAGTGGACACAAGTTGTAAACTGAGAAGGTGCAAAAGGGATATAAGAACTGTTTGGTATGCTTAAGATGAGAGCTAGCTTTAGCTCAAATGCATATTTATAAGGAACCAAATGAAGTGATAGAGCCTAGAGGGTCGGTTGGTATATCTTGAAGAAAGGAAGCACTTTATTTGAGCTTTTAAGGTGAGTGGGAGTTACAGCTGAGCTCATGCCTCTTGGGGGTCTTCTAAGTTTATGAAATTGAGTGGTTCTTGTTAAGTGCATAGTAGTGAATTCTTTTAAAAACCTTACATTGATTAATTCAAGTAACAAATTAAAACTCAAAACCTAAATATTCAAGTACTTTCAGTGGTCTATTTTTACTGGATGGAAATTTCATATTAATCCCATTAACCTATTGACATATTGAAATTGCAAAATGACTTGTTACTAGTCATTTTTGTAAATATTAATCATTGATGCCTGAATCTCCTTATGATTAAGTTTTTATGTGTTTAAGTACCCGTTTGGATGAGAACTTATTGGATTTTATTTAGTGCATTTTCTAGTAGATAGGCTTCAATAAACTCGTATGCAAACATGTTCTAATTGTTGTGAATGTAATTGTCTAACTTTGTAGGTGACTGTTTTGGGAATGAACATTGAGGAAAGGTATAGTACCTAAGAGTAGAGTGATTGTGCTAGAGAGAGAGAATGAGAGGGAGAATGGGGGAGAGAATGCTGAATTTCATGTGTCATTTCATCAAATGAGCAAAAGTCCCTTACAATTGATAACTACCTCCTATTTATAGAGCTTGGGTACTACCTATTGGGCCAATTGGGCCTCCGAGATCAAGGCCCAATTTTAAGGCCAGGACCCCGCCTCAGGGCGGGCTACATGCTGGGCGTTGCCCCTCTAGGGGCTCGCCCAGTCCACTAGTCCACAAGACACCGAGCTCGAAGTATGAGAGCTAAGTGTGTCTTTTAAATGCCTTTACATGTGTCCTATTGTACACTGGGATCTAAGCTGTCAACATGACTTGAGAAAAGTGTGGTAAACTACGTCGCCAACATGGCGTGAGCAAAAGGAAACTAACATCTTTAGCCACCTAGTCCACTGACTTGGCGAGCAGCCCGAGCCGGCAAGTCCACAAGTCCACAAGTCCACAAGCGGCGAGAGCGATCGCTCCGTGCCGGCGATTAGCTGGAGCAGGTACATGATCGTTCGCCGGCGGGAGAGGTGGCAGGCATTGGCCACGTGCTGATCATTCAACTATGGACTGGCAGCATTCCCGGCGAGCGACTAAACTTTGTTGTTGGTATCACCTGTCAGGCGATGGTGTTTGGTTTCTTCAGTGGCGAGGCCTTTCGCGCTTTCCCCTATTTCAAAAACTTTTCAAATTCCTAACTGCCCCACGTGACTGCCCCACGTGCTCCGGAACCGTCATTTCACTTTTCATAACTGTCCCATCGTGCGCAGTAACTCCCCACTACACGCGACCCACTCTCCCAAAACCATCATGACTTCCAACCTTCCACACGCGTCCAACACGCGTCACCCTTCCAGCTTCCCCCCTTCTCCTATAAAAACCCTTCTTCCCCACAATCATCCCTTTCCGAGACCTCTCCTTACTTCCCTAATCCCTTACCAAACTCCCTCTGCCAACTTCCGTTCTGGAGCCGTCGCTTATCATCCTTTCCGCTACCCACTCTACACATCCTTCTCCGGTGAGTCCTACTGCCCTTATTTCTGCATCATATATACACTCATCTTTTCCTTTCTTTCACTTCGCTGTCTTCTAAAAATGGCTTCAAACCCTACCTCCCCTAATCATTCCTCTTCCTCCTCCGGAAGCGACCCTGACTCCACCGCCGCCGGCGGCCTCCGTTTAGAGGTCCCGGAGATCCCTCCTTACCGACTAAAAACCTACGCCACTCTGCCCCTTCCAATCCAAAGAGCCCCCACTCACGAGGCTATAGACCAACCTTCCATTTTCCAGGATAGCGATCTCATTGTGCAATTCGTGAGGTCCCTGGGTGGTTTGTCTAATGACGATGAGTTTAACGCCAAACTCAGGATCTGTATCTGCAGTCCTGGGGATCGCCCCTGGCTTCATAAGCCAAACGGCGACGTAAAGAGATCCCACTTTTTCTTTGCGTATGAATACATGTTTAGCGAGCTTGGAATCAGGCTTCCTTTCTCGCCCTTTGTCCAAACCGTCCTCCGCGACATCAACGCGGCTCCCTGCCAACTCCACCCCAACGCCTGGGCCTTCATTCGGTGCTTTGAAATCTTATGCGCTGCGGTTGGCATCGCCCCATCTCCCGCCAGTTTCTTCTACCTCTACGATGTTGACCCCAAGTCCATCAAAAACAGAGGATGGATTTCCCTAAAGGCCCGGGCAGGCCGGAAGTGCTTGCATCCCCACAAAAGTAACGCGAAGTCTTCCTTCGCGCTGAAGTACTTTCGTGTGGCGGTTCACCCCGCCTACCCAGAGGCCTTCACCCTTAGGGATGGGACCGCCCTTTTCCCTCTTTACTGGACGGAGAAGCCCAATGGGATTACCGATCCTTCAGAGGAATCTTTGTCCGCCAACGACAAAGCCTTTCTAAATCTCCTTGCCCCGCTTCCTATCCTTGACTGCACAACAGTCCTTGAGGGCGCTGACCTCTCAAGAACTCCCAAATACTTAGGTTGTCCATAGCTTACTTTTATTATCGACATTTTCTTTCTCGTCTCCTGTGTTGTCACTGATTTTTTTTTTATTGTTGCAGAAGATATGAACTTCACGAACGCCGAGCTCCTGAAGGCCCGCGAGAGGAGAATGGCTCGCTTTTCCCTAAAGTTCAACGCTGAGGGTGACGTGAAAAAGCGGGGCGGTGCTGAGAACCAAGCTGAGAGCGCCAAAGCTCCCAAGAGGAGAAAATTGGTCAAAGCCTCCTCCGGCGCCGGCACCTCCAACCCTGGCGCTCAGCCCACCACTGCTGCTGCGCCTAAAGGCAAAAATGTTACTGAAGCCTCCGTCGCCGCGGCTACCGAGCCAACCACCGTCCCAGCCTCTATTCCTGCCACCGCCGGCGCGGCCGCCGCTGTTGCCGCTGAGTCCACTGCTGGCGCCACCGCCGCCTCCGTCGGTGCCACAACCACCAACATTTCTCAATCCTCAGCTGTTGAGAAACTCGCCGGCGTCAACGCCACAAAAGCTGCTGCGTCTTCCGACACTCCCGTTGGAGAGAAGGAAAAATAAAATGAAACCCCGAAGTCTCCCTCTCGCCAAGACGCACCTCCTAGCCCGCCCCCAACACATGATGCAGGCTCCATGCCTTCCCCGCCTCAACAAGGGGAAAAATCCTGTCCTGGCGCTGCGATTACCTCTGAAGCAGCTCGAATTGAGCAAGCTCCTGCTCCCGAGGGCGGTTCTTCAAGCTATTATAATATGCTCCCCAACGCCATTGAACCCTCAGAATTCTTACTTACTGGCCTCAACCGTGACGTCATAGAAAAAGAAGTTTTGAGTCGGGGCCTTAATGAAACCAAGGAGGAGACTCTTGCTGGTCTCCTACGCGCTGGGTGCATCTTTGCCCACGCGTTTGAGAAGTTCAACGCCGCCACCATTGAAGCTGAGCGGTTGAAGGCCGAAAGTGCTAAGCATCAAGAAGCCGCCGCTGCTTGGGAAAAGCGTTTCGACAAACTGGCGACGCAGGCAGGAAAAGACAAAGTCTATGCCGACAAGATGATTGGCACGGCGGGGATTAAAATCGGCGAACTGGAGGATCAGCTGGCGCTGATGAAGGAGGAAGCGGATGATCTTGACGCAAGTCTTCAAGCTTGCAAGAAGGAAAAAGAGCAAGCTGAGAAGGACCTGATCGCCAGAGGCGAGGTGCTGGTCGCGAAGGAGTCAGAGCTCGCCACATTGCGCGCTGAGCTGGAGTTAGTGAGGAAAGCGCTGGCGGAGCAAGAGAAAAAGTCTGCTGAGTCCTTGGCCTTGGCGAAGTCTGATATGGAGGCGGTGACGCAGGCCACGTCCGAGGAGATCAAGAAAGCGACCGAAGCTCATGCTGAGGCCCTCGCCACAAAAGATGCTGAGATTGCCTCCCAACTGGCAAAGATCAAAGGGCTAGAGGACGAGCTGGCGACGGAGAAAGCCAATGCCACTGAGGCGAGGGAACAAGCCGCTGACATTGCCCTTGACAATCGCGAGCGCGGCTTCTACCTCGCCAAAGATCAGGCCCAACATTTGTACCCGAACTTTGATTTCAGCGCTATGGGAGTGATGAAAGAGATAACCGCTGAAGGACTGGTTGGTCCTGACGATCCTCCCCTGATTGACCAACACCTCTGGATGGCGACTGAAGAAGAAGAAGAGGAAGAAGAAGAAATAGGAGAAAAAGACAGAAACAATGAATAATGTAATTTTAATGTCACTTAGCCTTTTCCGCCCTCTTGTAATGCACTTTTCTGACATTCATATATATAAGCAACCTTTCGCCATAGCTTTTATATCGCCGTTGGATATTTTGTAAATCATCTTGGAATGCTTTCGCCAAATATTCATTCGCCGACCTTATATCTTGCGCTATTTTTTCACGCGTCATGTGATTGAATTACGCCTAACGATTCTGTGCGTTAATTTTAACTAGGACTTGTTGCTTGGTATTTCCCCACCAAGACTTTAACATTTTCCACAAAGGGATAAATGGCCTCCATTCTTGAGGGCTTCGCCCGGGGCTTTGCCCGCTCGGGGCTTACAATGCTTGGGTCCCAATGGCCATTTGGGGGTCCCAAGACTTTTGCCTAGTTAACGGTGCTCGTCGTATTCTGGCGAGACTTACCCAGTACATCGTTTACGGGACCGGCGATCACATCAGACTTTCCGGGGGGTGATTCCCAGGCGTCAAGGGCCATTTGTGGAATCGCCGCCACCATCAGGGTTCCAGCAGGCCCCTTTGGGGATCAAGCTTGTCCCACTTAGTGATCGCCGTAATTCTTTATGTCGATCGGCAATTCCGATCGTCAGGGAATCCCTGGAATTTTTTGACACAAGTTTCATGAATTTTCGTTTTATTTTATTGATGGAGCGCCTCATTAAAAAACTCCTTTCGGAGAAAAAGAGCACGCTTTGTTATAGCAATACATTGGAGAATTTGAAGACACTTTTCAGAAAAATTTAAAGGATATCCAGCTTCGGCGACTCCGCCTTGTTCACTTTCTCGCCTGCGATCAACTATAATAGTAGCGCAAGCTCAGACCATTGAATGACCTGGGTAACCGCCTTCCATCAAGCTCTTCCAAGTGATAGGCCCCGGTACCGAGAACTTTGACAATGCGATAGGGCCCTTCCCCGTTGGGAGTCAGCTTGTTTCCCGGGGCTCCTGATCGCCACTTGAGGACCAGGTCGCCGACCTGCATATCTCGGACGCGAACCCTGCTGTTGTACTTGGCTGCCACGCGTTGCTTCATCGCCGTTTCCCGAATGTGCGCCTCGTCACGCGTTTCTGCCAAAAGAATCAGCTCCATCGCCATGTTGGCCTGATTTTCCCCTTCAAAATCTGGTTGAGTCCGCCATGTAAAATTGTCAATCTCCACCGGCAACATGGCATCTACCCCATAGGTCATTCTAAAGGGGGTTTCCCTTGTAGTAGATTGCACAGTGGTGTTGTACGACCACAGCACCACCGGAAGTTCATCCAGCCAAGCTCCCTTAGCCTCCTCAAGCCGTCGCCTTAGTCCACGTAGGATTACCCTGTTTGCTGATTCCACTTGCCCGTTCGTCTGCGGATGCTCTACAGAGGCGAACCTCATCTGTATGCCCATTTCCTTGCAGAATTCCCTTGTTTGGCTGCTTGAAAACTGGGTCCCGTTGTCGGATACGATCGCCCTTGGGATCCCGAACCTGCAAACAATACGCTTCCAGTAGAAATTGACTATCTTCGTAGAAGTAATCTTGGCCAGGGGCTCGGCCTCAATCCACTTAGTGAAGTAGTCCACCGCTACTAATATGAACTTCATTTGCGCCCTGGCGGTCGGAAAAGGTCCAACTAAGTCCACACCCCACATGGCGAAAGGCCATGGGGTGCTCATCGTTACCAACTCTTTTGGCGGTGCCTTAGACAAATCCGCAAACACTTGACATTTCTTGCATCGCTTCACGAAGTCCATACAATCTTTCCTGAGGGTGGGCCAGTAGAAACCCGCCCTCAACACCTTGCAAGCCAAAGACCTTCCCCCGATGTGGCTCGCACACACTCCTTCATGTACCTCAGACATTATCGCCTCGTACTTCTCTGGCGGTACGCATTTTAACAACGGCGTTGAAAAACCACGGCGATACAAGTGTTCGTCAATGAGAGTATAGTGGCTCGCCTCCCGCCGTTGTTCCTTCGTGCATTGCTCCACTTCCGTTGGGTCCCCCGCCAAGATAGATATTATGGGACCCATCCATGTCGCCCCCCTGTTTACACATGCCATGAGCTCGCCTTCAATGCTTGGGTACGCCAGCGTTTCCTGAATCACACTTTTGTTGTTGCCGGGCTTCCGTGTGCTTGCCAATTTGGCCAGCGCGTCCGCCCGCTGATTTTCTGCCCGAGGAACATACTCTACCACGACCTCTTGAAAAAGTGTCATCAAATATCTCACCCGCTCGAGGTACTTGATCAGATTGGGATCTTTGACCTGGAAAGTTCCCTTCACTTGATTTTCCACCAATTGTGAGTCTGTTCTTATCAACAAACTCCCGATCTTCACTTCCCGCGCCAACTTCAATCCGGCGATGAGAGCTTAATATTCAGCCTGGTTGTTCGTTGCTTTGAACTCGAATTTCAACGATTGCTCCAATACTAGTTCCCCCGGCCCTTCTAACGTTACTCCCGCGCCACTGCCACTACTATTGGAGGATCCATCCACGAAGAGAGTCCACTGAGTGTCCACTCTTTCAAACCGATCTGGAGTCAACTCGACCACAAAATCAGCTAGTGACTGCGCACCAACCGCGCCCCGCTTATCATATTGCAACCCATACTCCGACAATTCAACCGACCAAGCGACCAATCTACCTGACAAATCCGGTTTTTGTAACACTTGTCTCAAGGGCAAATCCGTCCGCACCTTCACTGGGAAACTCTGAAAATAAGGTCTCAACCGCCGGGCGGTGACGAGGACCGCCAACGCCGCCTTCTCAATCTTCTGGTATCTGACCTCTGCGCCCTGGAGTGTATGACTAACAAAATAAACAATTCGATGCTCGCCATTTATCTCCTGTAGTATCACCGAACTCAGAGCGCTACCACTCACAGCAAGATACAAGTGCAGCGGGTGTCCCTGTATTGGTTTTGACAAAATTGGCGGTGATGACAGGAGCTCCTTGAGGCGAACAAAAGCTTCCTCACACTCCACCGTCCACTCAAATGCAACATTCTTGCGAAGACACTTGAAAAAAGGGAAAGATCTGTCACCAGATTTAGGAAGAAACCGAGATAAAGCTGCTATTCGCCCTGTTAAATGTTGGACCTCTTTCACATTAGAAGGGCTTTTCATCTGCTGAATCGCCTTGCATTTATCTGGGTTTATCTCTATTCCTCTGGATGTGAGCATGAATCCTAAAAACTTGCCACCCTGAACACCAAAAGAGCATTTCTCCGGGTTGAGGCGCATATTGTGCTCTCTTATCTCGCCAAATGCTTCCTCCAGATCTTGATGATGGTCCAAACCATGTACTGATTTAACAATCATATCATCAACGTAAACCTCCATGTTTCTTCCCACCTGCCCAGCAAACACCCTATCCATCAATCTTTGGTAGGTCGCCCCAGCATTCTTTAGTCCAAACGGCATGGTGCGATAGCAATAATTGACTCTAGCGGTCATGAAAGCTGTTTTGTCCTCGTCTGCCGGGTGCATGCGGATTTGATGATAGCCAGAATAAGCATCCGTCAAGCTAAGCAGTTCGTTGCCCGAGGCACCATCAACGAGACTATCAATGCTGGGAAGGGGATACGAATCCTTTGGACATGCTTTGTTTAAGTCTGTGTAATCCACGCACATCAGCCATTTCCCGTTCGCCTTCTTTACCATTACGACGTTCGCCAACCACGTCGGATATTTCACTTCCCTGATGAATTCTGCCGTCAGCAGCTTGTCAACTTCCTGTTGCACTGCCTTCCCCTTGTCGCCACCCAAGCGCCTCCTGAGTTGTGAAACTGGCTTGACACTTGGATTCAATGCTAACCGATGGCAGATGAAGTTTGGATCAATTCCTGGCATGTCTTTGCAGCTCCAAGCAAACAAATCTAGGTTCTCCCCAAGGAGCTTTGTCAGGCGCGTCTCCTGTTCGTCCGTCAGTCTGGTCCCAATCTTCAAAGTGCGATCGCCAAACTTTAGCGCCTTTGTTTCCTGATTGGCGTGGGCCTGTTTACCCGCCCCTCGCCACGTGGGTCAAGATTTTCATCCGAAGCTTCAATTTCATAACATCTATGACCGACCAACGCACTTTTCTTGCCGTACAAGTTAAGGCAATTATTATAACATTCCCTCGCCATCTTCTGGTCCACCTTCAGCTTTCCAACCTTTCCACTGCTCAGCGGATACTTGACCGCCAAGTGGGCTGTTGAGATTACAGCACAAAGGCGATTCAATGTATTTCGCCCGATGATGACATTGTAAGATGCCACCACCTGGAGAACCAGATATCTTACCTTCAAAACCCTGGCACACTCATCTTCCCCGAATATTGTGTCTAGATCAATGTATCCTCGCACCATCACTTGCTCACCTGCAAAACCCACCAGGGTTCCCGCATACGGAGTTAGATCATGGTCAGTTAGTCCCAACTTGTCGAATGCGTCACCATAGATAATATCAGCCGAACTACCCTGATCCAGAAGTACCCTTCTGACGTTGAAACTATTCAACCTTAATTGCACCACTATCGGGTCGTCCTTGTGGGGTTTTATCCCCTCAAAGTCTGCCATCGAGATTGTGATGTCAGGGTGCACGAATCCGAAAGCAACTTCATGAACCGAATTAACTGCACGAACATGACGCTTTCGCGCCGCATGGGTGTCGCCACCGCCGCCAAATCCTCCGGCGATGGTGTTTATGGTCCCTACGGGCGGTCTTGAGAGTTGAGCGAACGTGTCATCGGCCCCTTTTGTGGCGATAGCCGCTGATTCTTGCTTCTTCTTGCCCTTATTGTCCGTTCGTTCCTCCTCTCGCTTATGCGCTTTGTTTTGATCGCCACCGTTGCGCCACGGACCTTGGCGATTCCCTTGATACCCCGCCCAATCTCCCGCTGCAAAGTCCAATAGTCGTCCGTATCGTGCCCGGCGGACCGATGGAACTCACACCACTTCTTGGGATTGGCGTCCCGTGGCTGATATTTTGGGGCCTCCGGCTCATCCACTAGATTTGCGTCCCTCGCCCCTCGGAGCATATCCGATAAATCTGTGTTCATCACCATATCGGTCTCCTCCCGCTGGCGATGAGACTTAGATTGCCAAGGCCGGCGTTGTTCATAATCATCGCGCCGTGGATACAACTGTTCCTTGGTCGGTTTGAATACCGCCTTCCCCTTATCTGGTCTCTGCTGCTTGCCATCCCCCTTATCTTCGCCGTTCTTATCTTTTTTCGCGCGCTTGGGTGACGTGTCGCCTTTTTCCAGTTTCGCGCGCTTTCTTTTGAAAGCATCGTCCTCTTCATCTAGGATATAAGTGCTGGCTCGAGCACGCATCTCTTCCATCGAACGTGCCGGTTTGCGTGTCAACTTGCTGTTCAACCCTCCCGGTAACAAACCATTCTTGAATGCCAGAGCACAAGCTCGAGGTTCTTCGTCTTCTACCTTAACCGATGCAGCGCTGTACCGTGCCATGTATTCCTTCAGTGACTCGCCATCTTGTTGGCGAATGTTGTACAGGTCATTGATTGTTACCGGCTGATTCTTATTCGCCAAGAATTGTACCAGAAACTTGGATGAAAAGTCTCTGAAATTCGAAATCGATCCGCGCGGCAAAGTTGTGAACCATGCCATCGCCGTTGACTTGAACGTCGATGGAAACATCCTGCACTTCACCGCATCCGATGCCGCAATTATCACCATCTTAGTGTTGAAATACAGTAGATGATCCTTCGGATCAGAATCTCCACTGTAGGAATCCAGAACTAACGTTTTCATATTATCCGGAATTGCCACACTCTCAATGTCCTCCGAGAATGGACGGAACTCGGCTACAGAATCCGCCTCCCTGCTTCCATCATCCTGTTGCCCGCGGCGATAGAAATCTAACTGAGCTTGTAGATGCTCATTCCGCTGCCGGATGTTGCCAATGCTGCGCATCATATGGCGCCATTGCTCCTGTGTCACCGCCGGTTGTTGCTCCGGAGCAGGTGAATTCTCTGGTGAGCGCTCCAGAGATCCGACCTGCGAAGGCGACGGAGGAGGTGGTGGTGATGGAGGAGGAGAAGGCGGCTGTACCCCCGCCGTTCGTATCGGAGAATCCAGGACAACCCGATGAGGCCGCCGAGGCGGCGAAATTCGTTGTCGCACTGGTGAATGATGCTGCCTCCTGCGTCGAGTCTCCATCCAAAGTAGGAATGACGCAAACCCGATCGGAAAACGAACACCGGTCACAGAATCAAAATCAGAAAACCAGAGAATTGCTTGATCGCAATCAGAGATAACTTCCTGCACAATCAATCCACGTGAATGGGAGTAGAAAGTTTACAGTCCCCACAGACGGCGCCAAATGTTCTGGGAATGAACATTGAGGAAAGGTATAGTACCTAAGAGTAGAGTGATTGTGCTAGAGAGAGAGAATGAGAGGGAGAATGGGGGAGAGAATGCTGAATTTCATGTGTCATTTCATCAAATGAGCAAAAGTCCCTTACAATTGATAACTACCTCCTATTTATAGAGCTTGGGTACTACCTATTGGGCCAATTGGGCCTCCGAGATCAAGGCCCAATTTTAAGGCCAGGGCCCCGCCTCAGGGCGGGCTACATGCTGGGCGTTGCCCCTCTAGGGGCTCGCCCAGTCCAGTGACTTAATAAATACATGATTGTATTGCAGCTTACTTTACACTAGGTATTTATACCCGTGCGTTGCACAGGTTTATTTACAACATTTTTTAACATTATATAACAATGATTATAGTTTAAATTATTACATAAATGTTAAAATAGTTTTTATTTTAAAATAAAAAATAATAATTGTGTTCATTATTTCAATAATTTTGAAAAAAAGACTTTTCAATAAATAGTATTGGAGTTTTCTTTATAAATAATTAATATTACTCGAATTTAATAATTAATATTTAATAATCAGCATTGGATCACTTTATAAATTTAATTATTTATTTATTTAATAATGTGAAAAATAATACAGTCCATGTGAATAAAAGATTAAGCAATAAGTTTTTAATGCCATCAAAATAGTTGTTTTACCATTTTATGTACTTTTTACGGAGAAAGTCGTTTTTTGGAAAGAGCAATCACAATTTCTCAAATAGGTTTACGCATGTTAGATCATTTTATAAATTTAATTATTTATTTATTTAATAATGAGAAAAATAATACAGTCCATTTGAAAAAAAGATTAAGCAATTAGTTTTTAATGCCATCAGAAAAGTTGTTTTACCATTTTTTATACTTTTTTCGGAGAACGTCATTTTTTGAAAAGGGCAATCATAATTTCCCAAATAGGTTTACACATGTTAAAATCGAGAAAAATAAAGTAATTTCATCTTTTCTCTATTAAGCTTGCTCAAAATCAGTTTTACTAATATGTAATAAGATCAGAAAATTATATTGAGATTGTTTCTTCAAATAAAACGCACATACGTTATAGTTTTTTTTAACATTACGTTATAATTAATAGTAAATACCTTATAGCGTCATTTTAAAATTTAAACTATTTTATCTAAATTATTTATGGATAACATTATTTTGTCATTAATCAAGTTTAATTTTTGTTATTTTTCCCTAATGCGAAATTCAAGTCAATTTTTAAGTTTATGACCATTATTATTCAATTTAGGAAGTTGAATTACTTTCGACAATACAATTTTTTTCAGTTTTAAATTTTATTATTTAATATATTAATTACAAAGAAATTTTCTATTGCTTCCTTTATTTTAGTACAATGGTAGGAAGATTTTACTGCTTAGTGTATTTAATAAATTTTTTATGATAATTGAATTAAAAAATTAAATGACTATGACTAATATATATATTTTGAAATATTTTTGTATCTAATTAAATATTTTATTAAATCATTAAACTAACTCATACTAACCTCCCTACCTGAAATAAAAGTGTAGTTTTTGTTTATTAGAGTGTCTTGTTTCGTTTTTTTTTTTTCCACACTTTTTTAGAGAACTAAAGAGTTATGTTTCAGGAGTCTTTTGTCATGTTCTATTCTACCTTATACAACAAACATGAAAATTAGTTGGTAGTTGAGTAACTAATTAATTTGAAAATATTATTGATCAGGTTTAGTTTAGTTTAATATATATAATACAAATGATTTTTTTTATTTTTTTGGTGTATTTATAACAAAATTTCAATTGAATTATACATTTTAGTAGGTGTTTGAATAGCTAATGACTTAGGCAATTTTATTCATTTTTAATATTTTAATATAATTTATTTAATACAAAGGAAAATGTTAATACAAAGGTTCAAAGTAACTTTTACTTTTACATTTTAGTAGGTGGTGTAAAAAATAGTAATAAGTTTATTTTTTAAAAATTCCTCAACTTACGATGAATAATTATTATTAAATTAATTTTAATTTTAATATATAAAAAATTAGAAAGTTTTACAATTAGAAAGAAGTATAAAAAATTACTATTAACTATGTAATATTGTTATTAGTGTAAAGTTAGTCAATTTAAATTATTATTATTACTTACATATTTCCCTCATGTAGTAATTAATAATTTCAATTTAAATTTAAATAATATCAATATTTAATTTAAAATATGAGAAATTGAAAAGTTTAACCATTACTAATTAGAAATTAATAACAATTGGATGTAATTAAAGGTTGAAACAACTTCAAAAGAAAAAGTTGAATAAAAATTTGTTTAACTTCATTATTTAATGTCTTTAATACTTATAGCTCAAGTGAGCTTTACATAAAAACTTAATAGTCTCAAATATAAATTAAAAACTTTAATAATATATGCACTTCCATTGTAAATGAAGCCGGGCAACGCACGGGTATCATATCTAGTTATATGTATTTGTGAATTTTACAATACATATGAATATCTATAACTTGTTATAAGCTACTTATATAATTAGGGTATGGATAAGCCTACCTACTTATAATTTATTTTGAGTTTATTGACTTTATTTTAATAAACTTAACAAAATAGCTTATGAATAACCGCTTTATGCGAAAAACACTGTATTGAAATTTAAGAAATTTAACTCTACCCCCAAAATCTACCTTAAGATATAATGATTGTCTTCTCACTTAGCCATATCTCTAGCTAATAATGTGAGACTTAACACCCTCTCACGTCAATGACTAGTTAATGTGACTTAACATTCCTTTGCGTCTAGGACATGTGAAAAGCGGAGATCATCATGTCTATATCTCTTTCCATCATGGGATATCTTCAGAGGGCGATACGAGTAGCTAGCTCAAGAGGTGAGGTTTATCTTCCCACTTATAAGCACTTCACTAGCTAGCCAATGTGAAACTTAAAAAACTATATTCATAAGCACTTATTTCGATAGCTATAATTATGTTAGCTTGTGTTGTACATGACCAATGTGTTTGTTTGGACGAATTATGAAGTATACTAGTTACAAATAGAGATCATTACAAAGTGATTTTTTGAATAATTCTATTTTCTTTTCATTTATTTCTACGTGAGGCCAGGTATCTTAATGTAGTGGACAAGCTTGCCTTAATGTTGAAGGTTCTAGAATATCCGGGCCTACAGGGATCAAAGATGGACCAGAGTTTGAAGGGAATTAAGTTTGCCTCTTAAAGCAAACTTCTTAAAGCAAAGCAAAAAAGATGAAATGACTTGCTATGTCCTTGTAGTGGAAATTATTGTTTATTACTTTATTGTTAGCATAATATGCATTATTTTTATTTTAACATTTGACATAAAGCATTTCCTTTTACTTTTTCAAAAATGACTTTTGACTTTTAAAATTAATTCTTATAACACATTGGAAATTTTTATTTTATGTTAAGGAAAATTATTACTACTTGTTACCCAAAAAAATTGTTTCTTTTATCAGCGAAAAAATGTAATCTATCTTAAATATTTTTTTCTTTTGTGAACAAAGAAACTCTTTTTTGTAACAAAAAAAAAACTCTTTTGTTGTTGCTTCTTTTTGAGTAACAACATTAAGGTAGTGTTTGGTAGACAGGTGTGAAGGGATGGGTTCCGTTCCGTGTTTGTCATATTTTTTAGATGAAACAGAACAGATCATCAGACTTCAGGAACATGACAGTTTTGTTCCGTGGAAAAGGGTGGAACGAAAGAGAACGGAACAAAACACTCAATTAAAAGACAAAACTACCCTAATTTATTACATATATCTCCTTATCAATTCTTGCTTTTTTTATCATCTACACATAACATCAATCATCAATTTATTTCTCACAATTTTTTTTTCGGACTGCACTACCAGAAGAATGAGATTTGCGATATATTCATCTTCATAATGAATTCGTTTGACAAATTTTCTAAAATTCATTTGACGCTATTTTGTTTTTTTACTGTTTTGCCAATTTTTATTTTAAATTTATGTAATTATAAATAAAATTAACTATAATTATTTAACTTATGTAACTAATTTGATTAGTCTCTCACATTTTTTAGGAATATATAATAATATTATTTGCAAAGTTATGTACTCGTTCAACTATATTCAAAATTAATATTTATGCATATTTTTCATAAATTTATAATTTTATTGATAAAAGTTTATTATAAACTAATATAATACTATTTTTTAAGTTTTAAGTTAATATGTATACAAGTTATTCTATTTAATTTATTTTTTATGTTTAATGAAACATTAAATGTGATAAGGGTATATATGTAATTAATTTGTGGTCTTGTTCTGTCGGTTTTGCATTTACCAAACACAGTACACATAAAAAAGTTGTCATGTTCCAATCTGTTACGTTCTGTTCCGTTCCGTTATGTCTCGTTCTGTTCAGTTTCCAAACACTACCTAAGTCTACTTCTTTGTGATCACAAGTCATAACTCACAAGGGTCGTTCTTGAAACTTTACATGGAGGGGTCTTGAAACTTTACTAATACAATTCCTATAAAAATTATATCACACTATTTACAATGATTATTTAACTAACAAAAAAATTATGCTTCGAAAAACTAACAAAATTACAAAGAACTAAGAAACATGAAGGTCTCGAGTTCAATAGAAGGCCTATTAAAAATCATAAGACTGATCGTAGGCGAGTGAGCTCCCCTCTAAGCAAGTCAATCTGCAGCATCATTCCCTTCTAGATGACTCCATGCAAGGCTGATTAATAAATATTGATAAAAAAAATTTATAAGTTAAAATAAATCTTAAGTATTACATAATTCGTAAATAACTTGAGAAATAATTTATCGAATATATATATATATATATACATTATAAAAAAGTGGACAAAATTTATATAGAACTTCTCAAATTTTGAAAGTCAATATTGAAAAAAATTAAAGTGGTGAAAACAATACTTTTAACCGAACAAAAACCTTTAACTATTTAATATTTTTCTTGGCGAAAGAAAACAAATAAATGAGTTGGAGTCCATGAGATATCGCACTTAAAAAGGCGCATTCTTTTCGGTTACTTCTGTTTTTCCTCATACGGGGAAGAAAAAAAGCTAGGAGGCCCAAACTGCTTTTGAGTTTGCTTCATCGCCTATAGCATTTATTTAACCTTTATTTAAAATAATGTAAATGAAAAAGCTATTGTTAATTGTTATTTTTTTTTGTACATCGGAAATTTAAAAGACAGGAAAAAGAATTACAAGGCTAACAAGTCCCTAGCCAAGATGGGACAAAGCTCTTGACGAGGAACCTCAAGATAGGTATAAGAGCATTGAAGACGACTACCCAAACCGGCAAGACAATCTGCAGCGTCATTCGCATCTCGAGAGATATGCTTGAGCTCCACATCCCAATCACGATCCAAGAGCAGCTTTAACTTTAGCAAGTTGGAGGCCTGAACATGGAATTGATAAGTGTTATTAGCTAAAGCCGGGACAATATCAAGGCAGTCCACTTCACAATCAACACATCTCAAATTTGCATCCCATAACATATTCAATCCCAGCTTTAGAGCTTCAATTTTAGCCAGAAGTGGGTTTGCACTAGTCGCACCCGCATAAAACCCGCACACCCAAGAACTAGAAGCATCCCTCACGAGGCCCCCATTCCCGATCTCGTGCCAACATGATCGAATGCTCCATCTGTATTCAGCTTAAGCCTACCAGCAGGGGGAACGCTCCACCGCGCCACAGCCACACTCCCTGTTAAACTCGACAGGTCTGATGACAAATAGGTAATGTGCTCATGGTGATCATGGAGGATCCGCTGAACTGTGCTCATCGCGCTCGAGCTATTGTCACCCAAAAGAGCATTGTTACGCCACCTCCAAATCCCCCAGATTGCTGTGACGAAAAGGGACGCATGCGTACCGCACGCTTGACACAAGAGCCAAGAGAAAATATCCCCAGAAAGAAAACCAGTCCAAGAGAGAGCATCAAGCCTGGACCAAACCTCCCTAGCGAACCTGCAATCTCTCAAACAATGAATACTATCTTCAACATGATGGTTGCAGCGGGTACAAGCTGGGGAAGACACCAAGTGGCAGCGAAACCTGAAATTATTCACTTGGATAGCGTCATGCATGAGAAGCCACACAAACACTCTAATTTTCTCCGAGGCCTCAATTTTCCAAATGAACTTCCAAGGCACCAATGGGGGAAACGATGGTCTGAGCAGCCTCCGAGATGAGCCAAGAATAAGCGCTAGCAGCCGTATAAACCCCATTCCGGTCATGCTTCCAGGTCCAACAGTCGACCAGCCTAGCATCAATGCTCGGAACAATAGCATGGAAGGACTGTTGCAAGTCTGGCGGTATGATAGTATAGAGGCCAGAAAAATTCCAACTGCCATCTCGAATAACATCACGAAGAGACAAGGATGTGTCAGTTATATGAACAAAGGGGAGCCTGGTGGCAAGCGAACCTTGCCCACTCCAATCATGGTACCAGATTGAGGTTGTTCCCTTGCCCAGTTTGAACCGGAAACCCTCCTTGAGGACATCGCGAGCACGCAGGATGCCTTTCCAGAGGCTTGACACCGACGGCGAAGCAACAACATCAAGGATAGATTTTGAGCCCAGGTACTTATGGGAGAGAACACGCACCCAAAGTTTCTCAGGATCTTGCAGCAAGGTCCACACAAGCTTCCCCAAGAGGGAAGTATTTGCGAGAGAGGTGTCTTGCACACCGATACCACCATCTTGACGAGGTTGGGTGACAACCTCCCATTTAACCCGATGCCATCCGTGATGATCAGAAGCAGACCAGATAAAATTCGAGCTGCTCTATCAATAGAGTGAACGATAACCACATAATTATTTTAACCAAAAAATTGAATTATTACAACCGCGCTCTTAGCTTATATCAAAACACAAATTATGATAATATTCATAGTTTTTCTTTTTCTTTTTCTTTTTCTTTAGTATTTTTCTTTATTAATCCATGTTTTCCTTTCCTTTTTTTTCACATGGTTGCGCAGTTACTAGTCACCTACACGGATCTATAACTAACTAAAGCTAGAGGGTTTTGGGTACTGTTCATAAGAGGAAACCCGCAAGAGCCGGGTCAAGGGTCGGGTTTGGGTCGGTTTTTCCGGAGCCTATACAGAAGACCCATTACAGCTGCCAAATAGAGAGGTACGAACATTATAGCTGCAAAAAATCTTCTGCAATCTTCTCCTGTAGATTTTGAAGTACAAGTGCAATCTTTCCTGTACCGCAATTGCCCTCTATCTCATTTTGGTTTTCTCTAAATTGTTTATCATCTCTGCTATAAAAACCGAAACTGTGATCAGTCATTGGCACCGCTTGATAGTTCGACTAATCCATCTGATAGTCTTTTTCAATTACTTATATTTTGTTGAGGTCTGGGTCAGATGGCTTCGTTGGGTGGCAGTTTGAATTTCGCTGCCACCAGCTACGTCTCCGTACTAGCCGACATGGAGAAGCTCGAGACCCTCTTTTCTGAGGCCACCAGCTACGCCTCCATACTCGCCGACATGGAGAAGCTTTTCTGACCCCCAAGGTGTTCGACTATTTCTCCAACCCAACCATCGAAGACAAAGCAAGTACAGAAGCTCACTCAGCACCGGGAAAGAACAAAAACAGCACCGGGAAAGAACAAAAACAGAGGAAGAACATGGGAAGAAGAAGAAAAAGAGGGGAAGAGGAGGAAGACGAAGAACCCAACCCATCATGAGTAAGATTTCTTCTGACTCAGCACAACCCACTTCTGTCCCTCTTCTTCCAGATCCAAGAAAAAAGAAAAAATGAGATTAAAAAAGAGAAACAGAGAAGTATTAAGATTCATAGAACAATTTTTACATTCATCATCAACAAATTTACAAAACAAATATATTACAACATATCCGTTTAAAATAACACAGGTGATGCAAAAAAGGTGAAGCCTTCACTTGCATCAGGAGCATGCACGCTTTCTTCGCTGCAATAGAACCAACAGAGATGAAGGTGCCACCGTTGCATAGTCCTAGATCCGGTGGAGGGGAATGAAGATCGAGAGAGAAGGAGTGGTGGTGACTGGTGATGCGGCGTTGCGGCGGGCGGAGAGTGGAGCTAGGGTTTCTGCTGTGTTTATGGTTGAGGCTGAAAACTAGGGTTTGGGTAAGTGAGAGTATTTATATGAATGGTGTATGGGTTTGCATAAGAGGTGTGTAAGAAACATTTTTGGTTTGCATAATATTGGGCTGGGCTCGCATTTTTTTTTCTTTATTTAAAGCTGGGGCCGGTTAGTAGTATATTGGGAATAAGCAATAAAATCTGTGCCTAAATGTTATATATTTAACTGCCCAGTATTTAAGAAGAAAATCGATTCAGGCTTGGTGGTAATGACATTAATAATTTACCTCATTGTCTCAGGTTCTACTCCACCTGGGGCTTCTCCTTTTTTAATTATTTGATCTTTCATTATTTCTTTTATTTTTTTTTTTTACCAAAGAGTTTAATAATTTTATAATTTGATTTCTCTACTACTCTTTAAATATTTATCTGATAATTTATGTACATTAATTTGAATAATTTTATTTTTAATTTTTTCTCCCACATCTTAGATTTATAATATTTGATTTTCTTTTTGCTCCCACCCCTTTTTGCTAATTAATTTTTTTAACATTATTCAGAAAAATAAAATCGTTATATTGCTATGAGATGTTAGGATTACTGCAATATATTAGTCCTTTTTCTGGGTAAATAATATAATATATTAGTCTATTAGATACAAGAAATTTTTTTTTAATCTATATTTAGGTATGAAATTTTAGGATTATATAATAAAAACCAAAATTAAAATAGAAATTACTTCATTAAATTTCACACAATATTCTATTAAATTATTTTATATATTTTATTATTTTATCTTTTGTAAGTAATTATTTTTATCTTTCACAAACATTCATTTATAAAAAAAAAATTGTTGGTTTAAATTCAATATTTTAAATAAAATAATGAGGACCACAAAGTGCGTAGTGTAACACCCCGATTTCGGTGGCGTCACTTTACTAACACAAAAATAAAATAAAGCGAAAAAGCAGGTATTTTTTTCGTTTTGTTTAAATAAAAGACTAGTCGAAATAAAGACTTAACCCAATCGCGATTAACAGCGATTAATATACAATACAAGCACAACCCTCGCTACAACTAAAAACATCGTGACGAGTGTCCTCAAGTGACGGAAAGTAATATCAAATAACTAAAGGTATTGCCCAACGGCAAACAAGTGCGACCCATAGATAGAGTCATGAGTTTTATAAATACAGTCTTCCAAGAAAGTAAGTCAGCCCAAAACGGCCTCCAAAAAGACTTCCTACGTCCGACTACTCCATGCGATTCCCATCTACGGAGAACCACACTGAAAAGCAATCTGTCGGAAACTACTCTGTCCCAAAAGTACAATTGACGAATCAGAGCTATGACACTAACACCCAACCTTAGTAGGCTCCAAACACCCATACCCTAAACTTCCATCCTCGACCCTCATCTGGTCATGCATTCAGTCCGGGTCCTCGTCGAAAGCTTCAGTACTGGTCATTACGCTCCTGGTCCTCCTCGAGTGACGAATCATCACGAATCGACTGACGGACGCCTGGCAGCAGGCCGACCGCCCAAACACAAACATGCAACCAAAGCCAAGGCGCTAGGGTCAACTCACGAAATACAATAGATATACAAACAACATGTAATAAAGGGGGTATATACTTATATAGGTTCTCAGTTGCCTATCTTAAGGTATATACTTAGCATGTTATCAAGGCTCTAATAAACAATTCGATATCTGCTATCTCAACAGTTCAATAAACAATTACTCAACAATTCAATAAGGGTGCATGTATGCATGCAATGTCAACTCAAGAGATGATCCCAACAAATAGGCATGTCAAGTCGATCCAACTCATCGGGTTGAACATACAGACTCGCACACGCAACTCTCACAATTAGGCATGTCAAGTCGATCCAACCCATCGGGTTGAACATACGGACTCGCACACGCAACAGATGACAACGCTAAGTCGGTTCACTCAAAAGAGTCGAACATACGGACGTTGCGCGTGTCCAATGACTACCGCCGAATCGATCCAATCCATTGATTGAACATACAGATCCGCGCGTGTCGAAAGGTTATCGCTGAATCGATCCAATCCCTCGGATTGAACATACGGATTCACGCGAGTTAAAATGGCGATCGCTGAATCGATCCAATCCATCGGATTGAACATACGGACTCACGCGTGCCTGAGTGACTACCGCCGAATCGATCCGATCCATCGGATTGAATATACGGACTCGCACGTGTCAAACAATTATTGCCGAATCGGTCCAAAGGTCTCGTTAGTTAATCAAAGCATTTCAAGTTGAGTTAATCAAGTTATGAGGTTTATTATCGAAATCCAAGTTCCATAAGTTATCAAGTTCCAAATTCCAGCTATTCAAAGTTTCCCAAATTCCCCAAATATAATCCCGGGGAAAAGTCTAAGTATTCCAAAGAGGGCTAGATCTCATACCTCAAGTCAGGACCTGCCCGAAAGATCAACAACATCAACTCAAATGTCCTACGCTCCACAATCGCGTCAACATGCACAATTCGATATCAATTCAACAATATTCAGCTCTAAAGAGCGATGCAAAAATAATATGGTGCGGAAATCATAAGACAGAAACCAGTAAACGGTCGAAGCCTCTCAGAAAACGGAGACACACGTCTCATATAAGTTTTACTCGGCCGAAGCCTCCATAAAATATTTCGCAGTTCAAAGCGATAAACAATATCCAAGCAATATTCAATATCAAGCAATATTCAAGTCGAATTTATCGACGCCTATAAATTAATAGCTAGTAAGTAAGTTGCCCTAACCTCGAGTTGTTCTAGTCTCGCGGTGCAGGTCTCGCTCACAAGCTTGTTCAGTCAAGCCCAAGGTTTCCACAAACGAACCTTAGAGCAAACAAAGCAAAAAATCAATCAAATTAAGTCGATATAATCAAAACAATACTAACTAAAGTTAGACAAAGCTCAAGAAGCTTCAGAGTACAACATATATGCACGTATGAAAGGGCTTTCCCCGAATGGATGAGTTTTGACTCGATTCAAGTTTTGTACAAAAACACTTTATTCGCTAAAACGTGCATAACTCGAGCTACAGAACTCGGAATGACACGAAACCAACGCCAAAATTTCGACAACGGAAAGAGCTACGCTATAACTCAGGTCATTCAGACCCAAAAATTATTTTTGGACACGATACCATGGCATATAAGTTTCGGCCACTATCAAAATAGGGCTTCCCGAACTTTTTCTTCGATCTAATTTAATTCCTAGGTATTCTTAGGCGATATCTAGGCCAGGGAAACTCTCAGAAAAATTATCGGATCGAAAACTGTCACATGGGTATTTTGGTCAATATTTTTAGCTCAGAATTTCAAAATTGGAATTTCGAAAAACAAATTTGATGGGGACGTCACCAACGACGTTTATGACAACTAATCCTACTGACACTAAGCTAAGTCGAGAGTTTTAAACCGAAAGAACGAAACTTTGGCTCAAAATGAGTTTTTCAAGCAGAATTGGAATTCGGCGGCATTTCGGCGAGATTCAGCAGAAAACAACCGGATATTCATGCTCTTGGGCATGTAGGCAATAAGTTTAGACACTGAAATCAAGTTATTTGGACAGTTTTACAAAAAGCTCAAAACTTTGAGCACAGAAAAACATAGAGAAAAACGACGGAATTGACGATCAGAAGCATGGAATAGCATCTATACCTCGAGGTCTACGCGTAGCAACTGTCAGTGAGACGATCAGGAAAGAAACGGCGAAAATCTTTTCTCCTCCCTCTCCTCTCAAGCTCGCGGCCTCTCCAATGGCAATGGTGGGGTTTTTGATTTTTTTTTTCATTTTCTTGCTATTTATAGGTTTTGGAAAATGCGGAAAAAATGAAAATTTCGCGATTCCGATTTTTCTTGCGTATTCCTCTGTGAATTCTAAGATAGATTCTGGCGACAGAATTCCAGAACTCAAAATAGGTTTCTTGGAATTAAATCAAACGATCCAAAGTCGGTGTAAATCGATTTTACCTGAAAAACTACTTTTTGCAGTGGTTGTCGGATGAGAAAACTTCCTTCTGAAGAAAGATGGGAAACATCAAGAGAAATGAGTGTACACGTGTGGAATCTTCGTTTGAAGCTCTGAATAGAAAAAGTCTTCATCGTCGGTTGATTTAGGTTTCTTGACCTATCAGTGATTTAGTTTCGGCAAACCTCCGAGAATTGGAATCGGACGTTCGTATATCTCAGGGTTTCGTATCGAAACTCTTGTCATGGAAAGGATTAAGAGAAATTCTAATATTCCTCGGAAGATTTTTGGAATTAGTTCCTATAGTGCTTTAAGGGTAATTTAATCGTTTACTAACGCTCTTGCCCTAGGCGTAAGCGTATAAGAGTCACACTATAACTTATATCGATTTTAATACTATTCTTAGCCTTTTCCTGAACTTTCTCCTTCATAAGTTCATTCCATTCGATAAACACTTGTTCATGTTTCCTTCACGATACATCGAAACCTAATCGTGAATATGAATTTAATTAATTTATTCCAAGCTTAAAACTTGGGTCTCACACGTAGTGTAGTGGTAATCGCAACTTAAACATGAGGTTAGGAGTTCGATCCTCACCCATGAGAATGAAGCACATATTGCGACCAGTCATTTACATGTTAGTGCGAGCACTCATGATGAGAGATTAGTCATTGTTCTCAGCAATTGATACCCTATAAAATATAATTGAGCAAACATAATAATAAACTAATTTAAAAAAAATTATCTTTTATACAAAGAATGTAACATTTGATGTTCATATTAATCCATAGAGGAATAGACAATCAAATGGGGACCAGGCAGGGATCGGGCGGATGTTTTCGGTACAGGGTGGTACCAATTCTTTAGGGCACAGAGATTTCTTGCCCATTTTATAATGTCAGACAACACTATCTTTTCATGTTTTTTTTCCAATTCGTGTAGAGCATGTTATCACTGGATTAAATTAAGTATTATATCTACTATTTATGTTTTTATATATTGTAAAAGAACATAATGAAGGTCTTGGCTGAAAAAACTTGGTTGTTTCAAATAATTAACTTCGTCTACATAAAAAATTAGTTTATCACTTCAGTAATAAATATTGCCTTACCTATATATCATATAAAATTCAAGTTGTGATAATACCGTTAAAATTATGTATTAAGGGGTTAAAATTATGTATTAAGGGACCGTGCATCGCAATTGTTTCAACAGAATTAATGATTTAGCGATCGTGCATCGCACGGGTATAATCACTAGTAAATTTAAGAAAGAAAAAAAAAACCTACACGGATAAAAAAACATGCATGTGTTTTGCGAATGTGATGAGTTTGTGGTAGAAAAAAATGACAAATACAAGTTTATCTTCCTTATTTTATACCCAAAAATAGGTTCACTAAGAATAATTTTTTGTTCACACTTCAAAAATGAGGTGGAAGGAGGTGGAGCTAGGAGGAGAGAGATAGAAAGAAAAGAAAATGTAAGAGAGAAAAAAAATATAAAATGAGATAGAAATAAAAATAAGTGAAAATAAAATGTATAAAAAATAATATGTGAATATATCATATTGTTGATTCACCAATAACTTTTTGAACCACAATAAAGCTACGACCTATACTATCACGCCAAAGCTTTCATAGTTGCTATTGTGTAGTGTTTGTTGTCACACAAGCCCACATAACTTTTTAGGGTCGGGTAGCTTTTCCTAGAGTGAGTCGTCCATTCTAACTAGTATAACTTAATGTGCCTAGACTACCCTATATATATATATCACGACCATGCATGATGATCAGCGTATTACTATTATGTGTTAAGCACGGTTGCTTATAAAGGTTTCTCTAGATTTATTCCACGCCACGTAACTAAATTATATTCCATAAACAATTGAATAAAAAAATTCAACCAAAACAAAAACAATATGAATATTAAAAGGCTACACCTAACACTAAAATATGTTTTGGGTTTGTGTTTTTTGCAAATGCAATTGAAACCATAACCACCCTTCATACAATTCTTAAATAATAGGGTTAATGGTAAAATTGATCCCTGTGTTTGTAGTGAATTTTGATTTTAGTTATCCCCAGAAAAAACTTGCCGATATCTCCCTGTAGTTGCAAGCATTTTGATATTAGTATTCGCCGGAAGGCGGAGCTCCGATGAGAGTGTCAAGTAACATGCCAGAGCTGATGTGGCTTTATCCACATCATTTTAATTAAATGCATTTTCATAAAAAAATAACTAACAAAAATATCAAACACAAAATATCCTAATCTTTAACTATACCGTAAAAAAAAACTAAACGCAACTAATATTTTTTTTGAAATTAACTCCATTAATATTAGCTAAACCTAATATTGACCGTAATGACGTGAGATCTTCTTAATCTTTAGAGATTTTCTTCATCTCACCTTCATCTTCTATTGGTAATAAATTATTAATAATCAAATTGTTCCTGTAATTATAGTGAATATTAGGTTTAGTTAATATTAATGGAGTTAATTTCAAAAAAAATATTAGTTTAGTTTAGTTTTTTTTACGGTAATAGTTAAAGATTAGGATTTTTTTTTGGTTACAAAAGATTAGGATATTTTGTGTTTGTTATTTTGTTATTTTTGTTAGTTATTTTTTTTTTTGAAAAATGCATTTAATTAAAAATGATGTGGATAAAGCCACATCAGCTCTGGCATGCCACTGGGCACTCTCGTCAGAGCCCCGCCCTCCGGCGAGGACTAATACCAAAATGCTTGCAACTGCAGGGAGATATCGGCAAGTTTTTTTCGGGGAGGGACTAAAATCAAAATTCACTACAAGCACAGAGACCAATTTGACCATTAACCCTAAATAATACTTCCCACTTTTGTATACATATCATAGGTAGTAAACAGAATTATCTACTTCAACATTGTCACCTTTTACAAACAACCAAACATGTCATCGCTGGTTTGTAATTTGCCATATTAAGGATGTTTCATAGTGCGGGTACAATATTGATGCTGTCAAATCATTTGGAACTCGTTGTTATATATTATAGTCCAAGGATTACCACAATGTTCAAATTAGAATATGTGAACATTAAACATGAATGTGTGTTTTCCCTTCGTTTCTGGGAAACAAATTCATAACTTGACAACATATTTTAATATATGTGACTTCTAGCAAAGAGGAAAGAATAAGAACCTTACACAAAGATGATAGTGACAAAGCCAACAAAAAGCGACAAGATAACATTGAAAGTGACGGCAACGGGAAAAGTCGTAGCAGCTATAGCGACAAGCTAAGCTGATTAATTTCCTTGCGACAGAGCTTTGAGGTATCCTCACGATTCTTACTCTAGCTTGGGATAAGGTTTTTCTAAGGTGTTAGTGGAGAGTGACTCCAGTGTAACAGTCCAACTTATTAATGCTGGCTGTGACTTCCTTCACCCCTATGGTGGCTTGGTTAATCAGATCCGTGCTTGGAAGGATAGAGCTTGGGAATACCAGTATATCCACGTTTGTCGGGAAGTCAACCAAGTTGCAGATAAGCTAGCTAATTTGGCTCATGTTCTAGGGCTGGTACTCATGTTTTAGAGCGTCCTCCTCCTGGTTGTTCTAACTCTTTTTTTTTTTTTTTATGTTTTGGGAGTGTCGTTCCTTCCGCCTCCCGCGTGTAATCTTTGTTTTCGAGCGTAAGCCTCCCTTCAACAAAAAAAAATGTACTCTTTTTTTCCTCCCAAATTGTGCGGTTGTGTTTTTATATAGTAATTAAATTAAATTATTATTATATTGCCTTGAGAGTGCTTTGAATTTTTGTCTTTGTTTTTCAAATAAGGACACTTATAAACTTTAACTTAGAATTTTTAATTTGAATTCTTTCGAACTAATTATATAATTTTTAGTTTAAAATATGTAATTTTAAATCCAATTTAAATTAATTATATATTTATGTATTTTCAAAAATATTTTTACCAAAAAAATTGATTTATACTTTAGAATATAGTTAAATACAAAATATTGGTGAATTGTACGAAATGATGTGCACTTATAAGGAAAGGCTTGACTATGATGAAATTATCCATTTCCAGGATCCCCTCAATGTTGAGAACGGGAACCAACGTATGAGTGATAGTTGGAAGCCTCCGCCAGCGGGAACGGTGAAACTGAACGTTGATGGAAGCTTTGGTGGAGAACCTCATCGCATGGGTGGCGGTGGTGTGTTCCGTGACAGCAAGGGAACATGGATGGGTGGCTTCATCTCCTTTGAAACCGGCGGTAACCCGCTCCTGGCGGAAGCTACGGCGCTCCGTGATGGATTGGAGTGTGGGTGGCAGCGTGGCTTCAGGAACCTCATATGCGAGGTTGATTGTCAAGAGTTGATCTCATCCCTTGGCGATCAAGAGAGGACCCGGTTCATGCCAGTGCTTCAGGACATCAACAATTGGCTTCTTAGAGACTGGATTGTGGTGCTGCAACCTGTTAACAGGATTGCCAACAGGGTGGCAGACCGTCTGGCTCGTTTGGGTGCGGAAAGTTTGCAACCTGGTGTCCATGTATGGGACAATCCTCAGCTGGAGATTATGACTCTTATGCTGAGTGATTATGGTTTTATTCCTTAGCCCTTTTGTAGTTTTTCCAATGCAGCAAAAAAAATAAAAATAAGGAAAGGCTTGAAATAGACTCAAAATAGTGCATATCTGGTTTAATGTTCGATAATGTAAATGTAATTTTACGTATTTCAAAATATTAATAGAGTAGATAGAATTTCTCACATTATTAAATTTAGTGTGGGTCAATAAAATCAAATGTAGATCCATGTTTTTTTTACGTTCAAAAAAGTTTAACAAAAATCTAATTGAATGCATAGTAAATAATGTGTGGTACAAATTATTTGGCATGCATTTTGACATAAAATAAAATTAGTTTTCTGTGGCCTCTGTCCAATGGACTAATAATATTATTATTAGGTCCAACTCAACATCCAAATTGGAACTCCAATGTGTAAAGCAAAATATGTTTGAACCTAACATCTTCTAACTTAAATTTCAAGGTTTTTTACTGTTCACAATTGCCATTTTTTTTTGGTACAACTGCGGTTGCTGTTGGGCCATCCTGCTTCGTGGGCTGCATTGGGAAACATGGTTATCTTCTTTTCAAGTAGGGTTAGTATCAGTAGGCCACTCGAAACCACATTGCATCTTCCCATGAATCCCCTCCCCATTCGTCCCCTCTACTTCATCGATTTTCCCACGCACTCTGGCACTCTAGATGTAGGAGCCAGGAGGTTCGACATCCCACCGGCCAGCCGTTGCCGTGCTGGTGCATAGAAGGTCGTTCCCTAAGGAGGTTATCTACTACCTATCCTCTGGCAGCTGTTCCTATAATCAATGGTACTTTCCACCTTCAACCATCTTCTTCTCAATTTCTTTGCTGCTTTACAGTCTGTTTGGCCCTGCTCTACCCCACATGCTATCATCTATTAGCTATAATCCATTTTCTTAGTCATTTACAGTTGTAATTTGGCTGGCCACAGCTTGCAGTTCCTGTCTATAAATATAACTGCTCATACTTTGATCAGTTCACTGTTGTTGTGTGTATTGTGTGTATTTGAGTCCACTGTCATGTTCTTATTGGGAGATATGAGTTCCAGTGTCAACCCCATTAAGTCCTCAACACTGATTTGTATATAAGTGGTGTCAAGTGTTGTGATGCATCCATTTGGACTTCATTGCTCTCCACATCTGCTCTGCCCGCTTGCCTCCCACTGAAAATCCCATGCCAATCAAATTCAGCTCATGATTTGAATGTTCCTTTCTGAGATGGCTTCAAAGTTGAGAGGTCAGTTCAATTTATCCTTCCCCTTCACAAGTTTTGCCAAAGTGCAGCAGTTTTCTTATTTAAGTTGTTGAGCAGTGGTAGAATATTTTCTATGTTGCACTTCAAGTGTTAAATTAATCTTGAGTGCAGATCAATATATATGTATATGTGTAATAGAATTGTTCTTACCTCTTATCTATCAAGGCAATCAGGAACATTGAAATAGTATAATGATTCTTTTCTTTTTAAAATCATGTTTGGAGAAATTTTATAGTGTGTGTTTCTTGCCTTTGGCCTGGTGGTGGTGATTATTTGTTGATCATATAATGAAATTCATGTACCCTAAATTATTGGATATGTCGGCTTAGTGAGCAAACAACATATCCAGCTCACGAATTTACCTCTGCAAGATATTTGTGTCATGTCCTCAATTATTTATTCTTTTTTTGTATTTTACAATCTTTAATCATGTAGAATTTTCTCAATTATTCAATATACATGTTTTTCATATGATTTTGATTATACCAAAGGTTTTAATATGTAATTGTGATTCATCACCCAAAATGGGTTATTTTAATACTGATATCAGTTAATGGGGTTGGATTTGATGGTTTAGGAAAGAATTCTCTTATTAGATGTTAGTGTGAGGAATCACAATAACACACGACAGGAATTGACAGAGCATAGTCCCTTAGAGTGAAATAGTCAAGTTAAACTTTCTAAAATAACTATCAAGTGTAATTATTTGAACCTCATTAGTTTACACTGGTGTTTGACTTTAGGAATGTGTGCAGTTTGAAATCGTAAATTAGCTAGGTGGGAATTAGGGAATTAGGAACAACAAGTACGAGCAATAAACTTATGAACTGTGTTTGAGATTTTTTTTTTCATAAGATGAAATATGTGATTTTAAGATTCTAAATGAGAATGGGCATAGCCTTGATTTGACTTTCAGGTTATACACGAAAAATGTAGCATGTGTTTACTTCATGTGAGGTGTGTCATGATATTATCCACATCATGAGTAATTGTAGTATGTGTAGTTTTGTAATAGGATCAGCTTCTTTGTCAACACATCAATATGAAATCCATTCTCTTAGATATATTTTAAGGATGTTGAATCGTTGTTTATTCTATTCCTTTGAGGACTATTTGAGTTTGATTTTCCTGAGTAAGTTATTCCAGTGTTAAATGAATACTTCTTAGTCCTTCTTTTTTAAACAAATCAAGCAACTATTGACCACAACAACATCAATATATATAGCAATTGTTGATCCTGCTGTGTGTCTTCATTTTTAACATTCATCTCTGCTGAAGCTCATTGCGTAATAGATAATCAAGTTCATGGAAATCTACCTATCTCCCGCGTGTACTCTTAGTTGAATACACTACATTCATTCTGATCTGCACACTGCCAACACTATGGACTGAGCCTTAAGCTGTATGTGCTTAATCTTTCACTCGATAACTAAATACCTGGATCAATCCATTTAATTTTTTGCTGGACAAATTCCACACCATGATCAAAGCTGGAAAAATTATTGCATATTTACATGTCTATATCGTCTGTTGCATACAGATGTGACTAATTGGTTGGATTTCCATACATCATATGCTTCCTTTTTTATCAGATGGAGTTGATCCAATAACAGAAATATTTCCTTAAGACTGTTGCTCGCAAGCATGACAATGATATTGCCTTGGCTCTCTTTCATGGTGATCCGGAACTAGGCCTCAAATATTTTCTAAAGGAAATTTTTTTTAGAAATTCTGCCGTGGTGATTTGCCAAGGAGGAAGAAAAGATACATAGACAACAGCTTAAGTCTCTCAAGTAGAATCCTACCCTCTCTGATATGTTAGTTTTGTTACTTTCATATGGTTGTGCTAATAACATCAAAGACATTTCAGTTTTGCTCCCTATAAGAAGTTGATCTCTCTAGGTTGGTTTAGTACTTGAGTTGTTTGTTTGACAAAGTTAGTATAATTTTTAGGCTTCCAATCACTCTATGATGTAAACTTGAGAGCTTTGTCAGATGTATGTTGCTACAAATTTTATTTATTGCTCTCTTGAGTGTCAAAATGTCTTCACTTATTTATTATGATTTACGAATGTGCGCTTTTATGCAGCACATGTATCATCTTTCATCTGATTTAATCTCTTGAGCATTCTTTTTAAAAATACTCAGTAGAGTAGCAAAGAAGATGGTTATCCTATACCTACTTTGACTTGAAAAATGTTTCACTACTTATTTTATCTGAATTTCTCATGTAATGGGTTTTTGTTGCTTTTCAGAAACTCTATTGGATTTCACCTGGAGCCAGAATTTTAAGTATACTATCATGAGAAGCAATGTTAGGAGCAGAAATGAGTTTCAGAATAAAGGAAACAAGATGGTGAGGCTACAATCAAGAGCGGCCCGAGGGTTAAGGGTTCTTTTGAATTTAGATGCACTTTCAGCTCCAGGCAAAAGGGAGAAATTTTACAGAAATGGTCCTTTGGAACCGTGTACGAAGGCTTCACTGAGTAATTAATTTTATATAATATGACATTCTAATTTTTTGTCAATGTCTAATTTCCAATGTCAGTGTACGGAGGCTCCCTGCTTGAGTTATATATGGAAACAGCTTGCGCAGGTATTTAAGAATAATGTTAACTGGTAATTGTAGTCAACGCATAATCTTAATCACAAGTTGCAATATAACTGCTAGCTCAACATGAATCAGATCATTGGCCTTTAGTTAAATTGCCTTATGTTAATTCCACCGGTTTTTTTTTACCACAATCATCTTATGTATCATTTATTACACACGTTTTATTGAAAAAATTCAGTACGCTAGAGCCTTAGTTATTGGATTTTGATTTATTGGCTTCATACTTACCCAAATCAGATCAAATCTTTTTAAGCATGAGGTGAAATGTGTAGCCTATTTCTGCAAGTATGTTGTTCCTGTTGATTATTCATATGCATATTCACATACATATAGATACATGCACATGGTAAAATTAGAATATTCAATTGCTTTAGTCTTACTCTTTTATTTTCCTTATTCACTATAATTGACTCATTTAATGCTTATTCTATTTCAGATCAAGCAAAACTTGGAGGAAACTGTTGGTTTTGGAAAGGGAGTTTGCAAACTCTATGCTACTGTTGATCTGGAGAAGGCAAGAGTGGGAAAGACTAGAATTATAGAAAATGAAGGGAGTAATCCCAGATGGTATGAGTCTTTTCACATTTATTGTGCCCATCTGGCTTCAAATATTATATTTACTGTGATAGATGATAATCCTATTGGAGCAACTTTAATTGGAAGAGCATATGTGCCTGTTGAGGAGGTCTGGGATGGTGAGGAAATTGATAGATGGCTTGGAATGCCTAGACCGTGAATGGTGAATATATAAAGAGGAAGGTGAAACTATTCCTCTTCCTATTAATAACCATTTAATGAGTAATTTATCACAGTTATACTTTATTATCTACACATGAAATGAACAGTTTTGGTTTATATGGAGGGACCAATGCCCATTTAGCTGTTGTGCATTTGATGATGATATTAGAGTAGAGTTTGTCCTCAAACCATTATTTTTGCCTTTGGAATAAGTGCTTTGGATGTGGATATGAGCCTTAATTATACAATGGCATTTTTTATATCTGTGTTGAGAACTCAAGTAATACTATACATTTTTATATATTAACTTGCTTCCTCAGTGCATCAAACTGCATGATTTATTTGCTCTTTGTGTGATTGGTTGACAAAATAGTATGTGAGAAAATCTTATCAATTCTTTTAAATCTTTTTTGCCTGCATATATAACGATTCCTGATATTTAAGTGTAGTGGGTGGCATATAAAATTTATATGTATATTTTTTTAAAATTATAGAAGATGAATGTGAGAGATTTATATGTTGATCTTTTTGCCTCCTTGCCACGAGCTGTGAGACATTGAAGCTGCTAAAGGAATCATGCCCTTAGTGCATCAAGTTGTTGAAATTGAAGATCTAACACAACAGATCTTGTCCAAACTTATGATTGCATTTCCGGACCTTGAAGTAGCAGTTCAAAATTGTTGAAGAAGATCAAGAAGGTGAAAGAGCCACAAGTCCTGCATTTATGTTTTTAGTAATCTGAATTTAGAAATTTGCTATATTCAGCAATTGTTTGGTCAATTTAGAAGACAATGTGTTGGATTATGTTGTCAAAAAAATATTTTTTGTCTATCATTTAATGTACCAAGGCTTAGCTTTCAAGCAGTTTGTTACATATATTGCGTGAACAAACAATAACTAATACGGGTTATGTCCTGTGTAGCTTTGAAGGTAGCGTATTTTGCTACATATTTTGTTTGTTCTTGCACTGATAAATTTGTGGTTCAGAAGATAATAACTAATATTGTGGTTTGGATACTTGAGTGAGGGGATTTTGATCCAAGCTTAGATTGAGACTTTGTTTACAAGAGCTTTTGATCAATGAATTTTTGATTTAATGTTCACGGACAATCTCTTTTATTTATCCATTAGCATTATCATGTGGGTTGAGCTAGGCTTACACTTGCATGATATGTGTAAAATTCTTTTGATATCTCATTCACAATAACAATGAAACTATTTTCATAGTAGAAAATAATTTGCAGTATCTAACAATAAAAGTAATAATAATTATTATTAGAACTCCATTAAAGTCAACAAATATTTTACAATTTACATACTTTAAACATTACTATATATCTAATTTTGAATATAAAATTTAATTAATTTAAAAAATTACTTTTAACATGTATTAGAAAAGAAATTTTTGACATGGTTAAGTTAACACAATTCCGATCGCATTAATTATGTTTATTATATAACGTGCATCATTTATTTTGCTAAGCAAATAAAATTAGAAATTAAGCATCGCACGGGTATAATCCTAGTTGTCAAAATCACAAAATCAAATCGCCACATGCAAAAGGTTTCATTTCTTCTTTTTTTTAGGCTGTAGTGCATTCCATGATCAGAAAGGAGAACCATGAACCACACAAAATAAAAGAGGGTCCAGTCATTGTCAAGTAGGCTTCAGTTTCTTAAAGAGACTACATAAGCACTTGACACTTGGCAACATGTGTCCTCCTGAAAATAAATAAATTGATTTATATTTTGTTGGTATCATAATTATTGATTTATTGATCAACTTTCCCATCTTTATTTTTTTTTGACCAAGAACTTTTCCCATCTGCACGCACAATGAAATAATGAACCTTCAAATAGCAAAAACTTTAAAAATAGTTTTTTCCTTTAGAAAAAAAAATGAAAAAGAAGATATATTTGCTCTTTTTGGTCGAACCTTTTTTTTTTTTTGTCTAATACACAATAAAGTAGTAATATTGTTAAACCATACATCCCATGGTCCACAATCAAGCCTTTGTCAAAATTTCCTGGCTGATCCGTCACCAGGATCTGTCATTTCTTGGCCCAAATGGAATAATGGCCTGTGGAACTAGCAATTGACCAAAAAAGGAAAAAAGTTTTAGGAGTAGCATGCCATATAACCATGTAGTAATTTCGACAAGAAAATAAAAGCAATTCTTCAAGGCAATAAATCTTGAGAGAAAAATAGAAGGTTGATAATAAATTGTGATTTCTTTCCTTTCTAACAACCTTTTAGTATGACAATGTTTTACAATACAACTCATTTTTTTCCTCAAGGTATCTTAATAACCGGTAGTCATGAGATTAATTCCCTCAAAATTCAAAAATCACATTAAGTGGGTAGGTATCTCCCAATAAATCTTTAATAATATGCACTGTCCAGAGTCAAACCATAAACTAGATGCTTAAGGAGTCCAACTATTTACTAACAATACTAAACATTGCTGGGTACTCATATTTTTTCCTATTATCACTATCATAGTTAAAATTCAACAACTAAGTATATTAAGAGAACTATACGATTTTATATTATATCTAAACTACGCTTCATTGTTTTCATCTTATAACAAAAAAAAAATTATACTCCACTAAATGTTACAATTGCATAATTCCTTAGTCACTATTACAATTACATAATGCCTTCTCCTCTCCTCATAGTTCCTCTTATCTTATTTTTTTTTTTTTTGTTACAAGGAGGGTTTAAGCCCGAAAAAAGAAACTACACACGAGTAGACCTAGGGAAAGAAACTCCTAAAACATCAGCCAAAAGCAGCGACGAACAGCTAGGGGGAGCCCTCTCAATTACATGAATCCCAAGAGTTAAATCATGAGCCATATTAGCTAGGCAGTCAGCAACTTGATTGGCCTCCCGCTTCACATGAACAACTCTAACCTCCCACGCTTTCTCCATCCAAGCTCGAATTTGCCCCACAAGACCACCATAGGGATGCCACGGGTCACACCCAAGGTTGACAAGCTGAACCGCAACACTGGAATCACTCTCAATAATTACTTTCGGGAAACTCCTGCGCCAAGCAAGCGAAATAGCAGAGAAGATACCCCAAAGCTCCGCCCATAAAACTTTGGAAGAGCCAAGATTCCTGCAAAAACCAAGCTTCCACTGACCAAACTCATCCCTCAAAACCCCGCCACAGGTTGCCAAGCCCGGAGAGCCACGCACTGAACCATCCGTGTTACATTTAATCCACTGGGGTGGAGGGGGTTCCCAACGGATTTGCTGCACAGTGTAATTACGACTACCAGCTACAGTAGAGGAACGAACAGTCGAAACGCTATGAGAGTGCTCCAATTGAAGTCTCAAGGCAGAAGTGAAAACATGGTGTAGGTCAAAAGTTATTCCCTGGAAAACAAACTTAGAGCGCCACGACCAGATCGACCAAAGAAGAAGCCCAAAGTTTAGGATTATCCCACTCGATAGTGGCTGCAGCGAATCATTCTGGAGATTATTCAGCAACCATGGTCGAAAGTCACACTCGAAGAAGGAAGCCTGCATAGAAGGACGAACATGTTGCTGCCATAAAGGTCGCACTCTTCAATAGTCACGAAACAAATGGAGCGTAGTCTTCGGCTCCTCTTGGCACAGCGGACACAGCGCATCATCAGTCAAGTGGCTCTGCCATCTCCTATTGTTCACCCATATGTCATTATTCAAGGTGCGCCACAGGAAATTCGATACTTTGAAAGGCCCATCCCACTTCCACACACGATTCCAAGGAAGACTAACATCCCCTACATCAGACCTTACCCTTGCTTTGTAGGCTGATTTAGAAGAGAACAAACCATTGCTAGTTCCTCTTATCTTATCAATTGAGCTTTTTAGTTCCTTAATCCGGTTGCTCCATCTCTTTGTCTAGCATAGTGTTGTTATCCCTTTCATCTTTTTAACATGCGAGCCATAAGGTAACAAGACCTAGATTTGTAAGTACTACTTGTCCTCTTTGTCCTATGAATTTCTGTCCTATGTTGCCTCCGACTCATATGTCTTCACGATATGTTTAATCTATTCTATTGTATGTGGTCTTGTATAATCCTTACTAGCCAAATGGAGAGGTATGTCAACTTCCAAATAAGCCTTGCAGGAATAGATGAGCTCAGACTAGACTCGAGATACCTTAACGACATGGTATGTACCCTTGCTTGATGGTATATGCCCTAATCCAACTCGGTGAGAGCATACACAACTCCTTGAGTCTAGAGATAATTAGAAGAGAGTAGACTTGTATAACTTAATGGTTCATAGGTCAGACTCGAGAGAAATTATTCATAACCCGTGTTATTTTATATGATTGGGGTCAGAGAGTATACAATCTCTTAACTTTAGAGCTTTAAGCGAGCATACTTTTATACTTTAATTTATACATTTGTAAATAAACACGATAATTTTTTTTAAATGTCTTAAAAAATTTCCATTTTAATTCAACCTTCAATCACTTTTTTGGACATATATAAATGACCACTTAGTCTTCTTAACACAATCCTTTTAAAAGAACAATTACCTTTCAAACAATATACTTCATGTTGTCACTCATGTTACAAATTGTTGGTCGGTTGCGATAGCTCGTAGTACCCCAAATGTCAACTAATGTTAACGTTGGGGTTGATATGTAACGTAAGTGTCACTTGAATGTCAATTTAATCTTTTCGATAGTTAATTTGTTCTCTAATAGTTAGTCACCTTCTCTCGCTCCCTTTACCCCCTTCTCCCTCCCCACCACCATTCTTCTCCTTCTTTTCGGTGGTTTAAGACTTTCAATTCTCTACAACTTTGGAGATTCAAAATAGTTTGGCTTCCTCGATTTTGATTTTTATGTGGTTTGGATTCTTCTTCTGACGGTGTTGAAATCGATTATACTATTCTTATGGTCTCCTCTTATGGATAGATGAATTATATTTATATAATTCAACAAGATATAATAATATAAACATAATAAAGTTCTAAAATGATTCCTAAAAAAAGTTCTGTAAGGAACTCGAACTTTTAGGGAGTCAAATAGCATTTTTTTTTTTTTGCAAAAATCCAAAAACATATGTAGTCTTTACACAAAGAAGTTAAACCAAAAGAAATTGAAAAGGGATATTTATTGTGTAAGCATACAGAGACAAAAATTTCTTAACTTCACTCTCTTATATGTTAATCTTTTGCTTGACCCCATATATATGGATATTTTTAGTCCTGAGGGGCATCCAACATTTGTATTACATACAAATGAATATGTATATTAGATTACATATATGATACTTATGAAGATAAGGATGCAGCCCCTCCTCAAGAAGAAAGCTTTAAAATGTTCCCTACTTTGTATTATACAGAATGTGTCAGATTCATACGCAGGAGTCATCACACCCTGACAATTCATCAAACTGGCTTTTGTATTATGATGAATTTGTCAGAGAACAAAGCAATTCACCATTATTGATAAAAACCTCCATCTTAAGCTGCTGAGGACATCAATTATTAATTTGCTTACATTAAGAAAAATGGAATCATTGTTTTCCCTTGTGCATCTTAATGTACATTAGGGAGCTAAATACTCTCCTTAGGCTAGCTATGAGAGTCTCTGATAGATCTGTTTATTGAGTCACCCACTAATGATCCACATGCAAATGTCAAATCTTCTAAGTTTCACGTTCCAAATGTCCAACCTTATGGGTGAGATATGTTGAATGTCTCACATTAACGAAAAATATTATCAAAATAGTTCTTATAAAAACTATAGTAATAATCACTCAGCCTAGCTTTTGAGCTAGAGTTGGCTAGCCCGAATGCTAAGATCTATACCTAAAGTTTACTTGCAGTGTTTCTTCAACCCCAAAAAAGAAAAAAGAAAAAAAATGCTCACAAACATTGACCTCCATATCCTGCATTTCTAAATAGAGCTTGCTTGATATCTTCAGAACTCAGAATTGTTTTCTGCTCAAATTCCTGTTACATAACAAATAGGATAATTAGATAGATTATAACTCCATTGGTCAACAAAAAAAGACCATGCAGTGATGCAGATTGAATATAGAAACAACAACCAAATGATTTTTAGACTGTCCTAAAAAACCATCTGTAACATACCTCTGAGCAAGAAGCCTGCATTGTGAAATCATTGAAACTGCTAATAACGCATGGTTGAATATCAACGCCTAATGCTTCCAAGGTGTTCACTGTAGAAAGCAACAAGCCTGGCTTCCCTGCACAGGAGATCTCAACCCTTGTGTTGATATTCCTCCTGTCCACATCAAACTGCATAGAGGGGAGAAAATCAAATAAGGACTTACACCATATTCAAATTAGGATTCCTGAGGGGTACTTTACTAATTTGACTTCAGTCATGATTGAAACCCCTTCTAAAATTGATTCTGAAGCAAAAATCGATTATGGTGAGAAGCTTCTGTGGGTAGCTATTGTGTTCTGGAACTAATTCTGATGAAGAGAAGTTGATCCAAATATTCTATTTAATGGGTCCTGTTAAGCTATAATACTACCGGTTAAAGTTACCTTGGGAGAATTTCTCACTAAGATTTCATTGAGCTTTGCATCCTTGAAGATGTTAGTCATGTCTGAATCTACTTCTACTTCTTGTTTCAAATTTTTAATCTTCTCCAGAAGTTCTTTCATGTAATCAATAGTGTCTCCAAGTATAGCTGTTCTATCCATCTGTAGTTATTAGCATTCAACAAGCAAATTAGCACTTTTGCATGACACACAGTCACAAACTTGTTTCTGATACCTCAACCACTTTATCATAAAAGGTGAGGTGTTGGGGGATTAAGATCTCGTGTCTCCAAATATGTCTCAAATTTCTATTCTACAAATGCAATCTAGTCATGTCAATTAAAAAGACATGAGTAGAGCAGTTACAAACTCACACCGTAATTTTCAATTGACATTTCAACAGTTTATTATTGGAAGAACGGAGAATGAGACATAATTTTGGGATAGAAGATTTCAATCCTGTGTTGGAATAGTGTAAAAACTTTTGAATGTGAAAAAAGTCAAAAAACCAGAACTACACTCATTGAATGATTGATTCTCATTTCTTACCTTACTTATCTTGGGGACAATTGATCTCAGCATGGAAAGCCTATCATTTAACCTCTTTCTCCTTCTCCTCTCAGCCATTAGATTCTTGGAGGGCTGCCCCTCAAGCTTCTTTGCTCTATTCTTTATTTCCAAACAAGTACCAGTGTTGAATACAGGTATTGCTTCAGGGAATTGGTTTGGCTCCATTTTGCATGTTGTTTCCAAATCCAGATCCTCATCTTCCATCACTGACAAAGGGTAATCTTCTTGAGCCAGAAATGGTTGAGTGTTGAGTGGAGTCTCAAGGAGGGTGTTATAGGATGATGAATCCATGATCTGGGGTGCAGAGAATTCATCAAGTAAGGAACTGTAGATTTCATTGAAGGTGTAGCTGCTACTATTATTGTAGTAACTTTGAGGAACTTGTTGGCAAAGGGAAGAGTGGTTTGGAATAAAAGAATAAGAGTTTTGATCATAACAGTGATCAAAACTCCAATCATTGGAGAAAAGCTGGTTTTTTTCTGAACTTGGATTAGTATTGTTCCGTGTTTCTTTCTGTAGAGCCAGTAGCTCTTCCTCTAAGAAATCATGGTCATATAACTCCATCTCTCTGTCTTTTTCTCTGTCTTTCTCTCTCTCTGGTTTGAACTTTGAGCGCTAGTTATTTAGAAAACACCTTGACAAAATAGAGTGCCAGATTAAAGTATTTATAAGGGGACACTAAAGGGTCTCGCCAATTGGCTATTTTTTACATTATAATAATATGTACTACGTTGTATTCATTAATGTGCTCCTAAAAACTTAAGACCAAAATGGAATCTATTTTACACCTCGTTCTTCCCCTTCCTACCTGGAGAAAAAGAGGGACCATTTATGTCCCTTTAACCGAGATTTCTGCAATCAAAAAACAAATTAAAATATTATGAATTCTCAGGACAGTTTGACCCTCACAACTGTTTGCAACCAAAAAGATTGGAGAGTAACATCAAGAACCCTCTGATGATTCTTTTGTATGTTAAAGACCTGGTTCATGGACCATGGTTATGAGCAGATCGAATAAACAATCTTAAAAAAATCAAGTCATTGAATCGGTTAAGTAATCTATATATAATATATAGCAAAATCACTCAAAGAACCATTTTGCCACGTGTCAACACCACAATGATTCTACTACGAGAGTGAATTTAGGAGCTTTCGTGCCACATGTCATTCTCTCATGCAACGATTACCATTCCTATTCACTAGACTACTAGAAAGATATTTCCCACCCACTAGAAAGATAACTTCCCACCTACTCAAAAAATAACTTCTATCATCTAACTTCTCACCCACTCTCATAAGAGATCACATCTCTCTCTCCCATTATGTCTCTCTCCTTTGAAAATCACCCATCATGTTCCAAAATCTTCTTTTCAACCGTAAAAAAAACTGCCTTCAAAAACACTTTTTCTATAAATTCCCCATGTGTCTTCATAATTCATCCATCACCATTCAATCTAAAAATTATCATGGCTCTTAGTCTTACTGTTGACGATGTCTCTTCCATTTCAAAATGAAAAGTATGGGTGGAGGGTTATTGTGAAGGTGGTGCAGAAGTGGTTGACTCCAAGTTTCGATCGTTCAAAACTTCCTAACTTAATGGAGTTAGTTTTAATGGATGCAAAGGTTCGACTTTCATGTTGTTTTATAATTGATATATTGATTTGACTCGATGTTGGTTTAAATTTTTTAAGTCTATCATGTTCACTTACCTGTTTTCAATCTACATGGTGACAAGATCCATGACACAGTGCGAAAGACTCATGTTTATAAGTTTAATCATTTGTTAGTTGAGAGTTGAGTATACATGTTATCATATTTCACTTTTAGTGATAGCACTCTTGATTTTCGTACAACGTCTCATGCTCACAAGATATATAATCTTTGAGTTTGATTAGGTTGTTCAAACTCTAACCAACATCTCTATTCATATGTTTTTGTTTCTGATATCATGTTCAATGATCCAGATCAAACCCTGTTAGTTGGTGAGATTTCAAACTAAATTTATATACATCTATAAAATTATTTGTGATCTACCATATTTTGTTTGTCTTGCAGATATGATAGGGATCCTCACCAACTATAGCGGCGAGCAGAAATTCAAAAAAAATATCAAGTGCGAAAGAGGATTACCATAGAGATTGAACAAGAAGGATAATTATTAGTATTTTTTAACAAAAATGTAAAATCTATTGAAATTTTGAATCAATGTCCCAATTATTGTAAATAATAATTGGCTTAATAGCTCTTTTGGTCCCTCACTTATCACATTTTTGCACTTTTGGTCCCCAATAAAAAAATTAGCACTTTTGGTCCTCCACATTTCTTATTTGTTTGCAAAAATGATCCTTATTTAGACTAAAACTGCAAAAGTGTGTAAATGTGAGGGACTAATTTTGCTAATTTTTTCCCAGAGGGACCAAAAGTGCAAAATCATGAAAAGTGAGGGATCAAAAGAGCTATTAAGCCATAATAATTTAATCATAAGTCTGTTGAAAACAGAGTGAGGGTTGAGTCTGCATTTTTTGGAAGCTACATCTAGGAGCTACTCTCTGCTTTATCTTCACGTGATTTGACCAACACTTTCTATTTCTTCTTCATAAAAATCAATCGTAAGTATCTTGTCTTAAACTTTTGATACTAGCTGCAAAAACGTTTAAAGAGATCGAAAATATTTTCATATTATAGGTTCGCTTTTATCGATATATCTTGAATAACCAACACACATTTTCAACGAAATAACCACCCCACTAACCCTACAACTAAATACTATATCTGAATTTTTTTTAAAAATAAAGAATTAATCTTTTTTATCAAAATAAATATTGTAACTTAATTTTGATAATAATAACTACCCCACTAACTCAATACACATATTTCAAACCAAATAAACACCACCTCACTAACCTCACATTTTAATTTCGATGGGAATTCTATTTGATTTTTTATCAAAATAAATATTATATCTTAATTTTAATAAAATTATTACCCCACTAACCCACAACACACATTTTTCGACCAAATAACCACCACCCCACTAACCCCACAACTTAATATTCTATCTAATTTTTTTTAATAAAAATGAATTTCCTTTATCAAAATAAATACTATATCTTATGGCATTCCATGGACAAGATCCATGTCAAGATCTCTCTAAAAAGGTCTTTTCCCCCCCTTTTTTTTTCTTCTTCTTTTTTATTGATCTTTGTTCCTTACAAATTGTTCAATTTTCTCTTTCATTCTCGGTAAAAAATAATTAAGAACTCATTTTTAAAGTGTTCTATTATTTGCTTCTCATTCCAATAATAGGTTATTTTATTCTCGATTATCTATGGTTCTTATATGATTTTTTTATTTTTCTTTTGTACATGTCCTTTCAATTGTTTCTATAGGAGAGTGAACACTAAGCTACTTGGGGAACTACCAAAGTAGAGGGTATCGACAGAAAGGGGATTTCAAAGATGACATTTCTGATAGGTTTCGAATTTCTACGGGTCCTCCTACTTTGAAATAGTTGATCCAGTCAAAGAAGTTGACGTTTCTAGATGAGAAAGAAAAGAAAGATCACAATGTTTTTCAAAACTCTAGCAATAGATTCAAATCCAATCATCCCCAAGTGTAAAAAGAAAGTGTATAATGTTTACATTGTTGAAGAGATTGGTAGGCTCGGAATAATCAAGAGGTTCAATTTCGTTGAAGATTAGAAATAAATCTTTAATTATTTTACTTTTTCTCTCCAACATGTGGCTTGGAATTGAGATACTTAAGAAGGCGAAGAAATTAGGTTAATTTGAGCTTTCATATACTGTAATTTCTATAGTGGAACCATAAAGTAGTGGTATATTTTCTTTCCTTCTTTTATAATTTTAGTGTTCCTTCTTCCCTTTAAAAATTAATTAGAAAACTAAATATAATAATACATTATTACTTATGTTTTCCTTCTTCTATGATCAAGTAAAAAACATATATTGTACGTGGGTCAGTTTAAAATTTATCATATTTTCAATTTTGACATGCGATTGCTCCGGTCACAAATTTAGCAAATTAGATTACAAAATAAATCATAACACAACTTTTAATTTTGGTTTTTTTACTAAGTCTGGCAGTCCATTAGATGTGTTATTTTTTGTTATTAATTTTTTATGGTAACTTCAGTTATTTACAATATAATTTCAAGTTAAAAGTGCATTTTATAACAATTTCATTTTGTACAAATTCCAGGGTAAAGGTCCTACATGGACGTACATTTTACATTAAAGTATTTTCCTGTTAAAACGTATAAGAAAACTAATTTTTTATATAAATTAAGTACTTTTTTCATAAATTTTTAAATAATCTTAAAATTAAATATATATATATATATATAATTATAAAAAATTGATAGTAAAATTATGTTGCTAAACATTAATATATATATATAATCATAATTATCTATAAATAAATTACACTTTAAAAAGTTACGACGAGGAAGAATATTCTACATAAAAGTAATTTCATCTTAAATATAATTTTAAAATATATTTTAATATAAATTTAGTACTCTTCATAATTTCTTAAATATAAAGGTATGATAATTGGATGATAAAATATGATGTGTGAAGATTAGAATACAATAATATGTGTAAAATTTACATTTATTTATGTTTAAACTAGATGATAAAGAGTTTCAACGGGAATAAACATTTCACATAAAAATATCTTATGTAAAAATTAATAAAATAAATGTGTTATAATATTTCACTACTTTACACTATAATTTCACGTTAAAATTGTGTTACATAACAATATGGACTTAACTTTTTTCAAAAATTACAATGTAAAAAGAAATAATAGGAAATAATATTTTAGTATTGAAATACTGTAATGATAATCCTAATAGAAAAATAAGTTTTTTATAATTTAAGTACATTATTAAAATTTTATGAATAAGTATATATAAAATTTGTGTGAAATATTGTAATATGAGCATTTTAATTCCATCGAAGTTTTAACTTTCACAAAAAATAGTATCAATATCTCACTTTTTTATAAATTCATGTATTGAACTATTGATACGTTTCTAAAACACAAGAAGTAAACTTTTTGTGCAACGCACTGTTACACATTTTCGACCAAATAACCACCACCCCACTAACCCCACAACACACATTTCAAACCAAATAACCACCGCCCCACTAACCCCACAACTTAATATCTATGTGAATTCTATTTTATTTTTTAATAAAAATGAATTTTTATCAAAATAAATATTATATCTTAATTTTAGTAAAATAACCACCTCACTAAACCACAACATACATTTTCGACCAAATAACCACCACCCCACAACTTAATATTCCATCTGATTTCGTTGTTTTTTTATAATAAGAATGAATTTATTTTAGAAAAATAAATATTATATCTTAATTTTGTTAAAATAACCAACCTCACAATTTATCAAAAAAAAAAAAATAACCAACCTCACAAACCCACAAAACACATTTCAACTAAATAACCACCACCCCGCTAATCCTACAACCTCATATTTTATCTGATTTTTTCTAATAAAAAATTAATATTATTTATTAAAACAAATCTGATTCCTCATTTTTTTTTAAATCACCCTACTCTTCGACAACACACATTTTCAACAGTTACAACTTTGTATAACTGCACAATTTTACTTTATTTTCTAAATTTTTTAACGTGTTTTCTATGTTCCTTTTGATATTTCTCTTTTTACAGTCCTTCATTTACCGATCTCATAAGAGAGTTTATGTTTCATTACTAATAACATGCATATCATTGTAGGATTTCGAATAGAGGATGATGCTCTCATGAACCTCTGCTTAATTGAAATTAAGAAACTTATCTGTTGCAATGGGAGGTCACTTATAGAATTCTCATGTATGTCATATCCCCGATTTTCTGAAAATCTACAATTTGAAAAAAAGTTTTTGCCGACGAGTTGAATTACAATAAACAAGAAATGTGTGATACACATGAAGCACTATTAAAGTCTTTCATTACTGAGTAATCCGAAGTGTATAAACAAATAATGAGTTCGGTTTTGTTCAATCATTGAGGGTTTTATTTTCAATAAGGATTTGGAGGTTCGAGGAAAACATTTATGTAGAATACATTGTCTTAAGTTTTAAGATCAAATGACTCATTGTTTTGAATGTGGCATCAAGTGTTATTGCTTTCTTTGTTGTTACTTGAAGGGAGGACTGCTCATTCATGATTTTCTATTTCTATATCAATTAATGATATATCAACATGCAATATCAAACAAGGATCTCAAAAGGTTGAATTACTTAAAAAGACATGTTTGATCATATAGGATGAAGCACAAATGTTGAACAAACATTGTTTTGAAGCATTAGATAGAACCTGAATGACATGATGAAAACCCGTTTGAATTTTGGTTATGATAAACCATTTGGTGGTAAAGTTGTGGTCCTGGGAGGAGATTTTAGGCAAATTCTTCCTGTTGTTCTAAAAGGTAACCGAGAAAATATCATTGAACCTTCAATTAATTCTTCATACTTTTGGAACTCATGCACATGATTGAAATTGAGCAAAAACATGAGATTACAAAAAAAATTCATCATCATCAACCTATGAAGAAACTAGAGAATTTGCAGAATAGATTCTCTAGGCCGGAGATAGTACATTCAACACAATTGATGATGCTCAAATCATGATAGAAATACCTCCAGATTTGTTGATAGAAAAATCACACGATCATATACTTAGCTTCGTGAATTTTGCTTATGCTAAAATGATTGCAAACATGAAAAATAATTCATTCTTTGAAGAAAGAGTAATTTTGGCACCAACCCTTGAGAGAATTGAGCATGTCAATAATTTCAAGTCATTCATGATTCCTGGTAATGAGAAGGAATATTTGAGCTTTGACACTACATGCAAATCTGTTGAGGACACAGAGGTAGAAGGTTCACTTATGAGTTCTTGAATGACGTCAAATGTTCAAACATTACAAACCACATACTTATTTTGAAGGTTGGTGTTCCTATTATGCTTCTTCGGAATATAGACTACACATATGTTTGTTTATACAACATAACTCGCTTGATAGTAATAGATTTGACAAAGAATGTCATTGCAGCATCAATTCTAACAGGTTAAAAAATTGGAGAAAAATGTTTTTATCCCTCGAATAAGCTTAATATCATTTCACCCTGGATTACCGTTCAAATTCTCAAGACCACAATTTCCTGTCACTTTATGCTTTGCCATGACTACAAATAACAGTCAAGGTCAATCCTTATCTCATGTTACCCTATATCTGCCTATACCATTTTTCACTCATGACCAGCTCCATGTTGCTCTTTCAAGAGTGAAATCAAGAAAATAGTTGAAATTATTGATTTTAGAAGATAAAGAAAACCTCTCAAACGCAACAAACAATGTTGTATACCAATAAGTGTTTGACAACATCTAAAAGGTCGATTTTTAATGATCTAAGTTTTTTTATAACATTCTAAATTTAATCTCAAATTTAGTAGTTATTTTGTAACATAATGGTGAAAAGTTAAACTTTACACGTTCATCCTTTTATATAGTGGAACCAAGATTCAATATAAGTGAACTACAAAATTTGTATTCAAAGTAGCCAATATTATAACTATAGGAAATTATTTTATTTTAACGCTCATTAAAACTTAATTTTGTTTATTATCATATAAAGCAAATCTATTCTATACAAATCGATGTATTTGCTGCTTCTTCCTTAGCACAAAACTTGGATTCCCTAGATGATTAACATTGAAGATTTCTATAAATACACTCATCTACTCATCAGACTAATCATATATAATATAAGGGAGCTTATATTAATACTTTATCATTCATTAATTGTTGTTTGTTTGTTTATCTATATTGAAAACTTCAATTTACAATTTTTTGTCATTGCTATATTACAATCACGAAAGTCTTATTTTCGTTTTCGTGCAACTACTAATTCTTCTATATCAATCATCATAGGTAAAATTCGGAAATAAAAACTCGCCGTGCAACGCACGAGTGAACATACTAGTAAGTTTACAATTTAGATTATGATAGGTTTGGATACTGGATCTCCTAATATACACAAGTTTTTTCCTTGTGCAACTTTACACAAGGCCGGTTTAACCCATTTTGATGGGTGAACCGATTTTTCTCTATTTGAATTAATTGTAAATGTGATTTTTTTAATTTGACCCCAGATTATTAAATTTAGATAGCCCAACCCCAAACCCATCACCAATTTCTACGGGAACCCAGAAAATGCCTCAGCGCTTATCCCCACTGATAAGTTGTGTTAATTTTTCTTTTGTTCACATGATTAATAATCAAATTTGATGAGTGTTTGAAATGAGGAGGATGAATATCCCTACTAATGGCTAAGGCATAGAGGGCAAGGAGGATCAATGAGCTCTGCAAGTAAACATGTGTTCTGGAAGACATGACCACATAGAAGAACATCACCTTCTGGAAAAAAAAAGACTCAGTCTAGCCTTCACACCTAAACTCATAAATCACCAAAAAGATTCGTCAAAATTTATAATCATGTTCAGATTTTTAAAAACTAACGTGGATGGACATGGCTTCCATCACCAAATCTGTCACCACCACCAACATAATAGATCTGATAAACACAGCCTCCATCAGATCTGGAACATAACATCACCAAATTCGTTACCATCACCAACAAAATAGATCTGGAACATGTTATTCACTCTCCTCTGATCTTTCTGTAGGTGGGTGGATGAAGAACAACCCAGATTCAAAAAGGGGGAAACCCAGATCTTGCCTGAATACAGTAACAAGAAGTGGTGGTTGGGATTGAAGCTTTCTTCTAGATCTGGGCATCAACACCGTTAGAGCGTCCCCATCTGATTCACTCTCTTCGACGGCGAGGCAGGAGGTGCCGATGACGTCTCCGGCGGCCCATAAAAAGGGGAACAGCGTGGACAGCGACCGGTACTCGTTCACGGGTTGTTGCTCGCGTGGAACATGACACTGTGTTCCGTTCCGAGAGGTGAATCAAAAGAAAAGGTGGTTCCTTTTTTCTTTTTTCTATGTGAACGTGAAATGAAGGGAGAAATTTGGGGTGAAGGAGGAGAAGATGGATCTTGATGGTTCACTCTCCCTTGATGAAAGACGGCGGCAGGAGGGCTTGGGACGGAGGTGGGACGGAGGCAGATCTGGAATCTTTATGCAGATGAAGAACGAAGCTGTTTTTGGTTACAGTGAGATGAAGAACGAAGATGATAATTTAGGGCTGATAATTGGGGCTAATAATTTGAGGTTAAGATAATAAATCATATTTTTTAATTAAAATATTATTTAAAAAAACTAATTCGGTTGAACCGGCCTTGTGTAAAGTTACACAAGGAAAAAACTTGTGCATATTAGGGGGATCCATCTGACTCGGGATACGGTAGTGATGTCCCTGGCCACAAAAATTTTTATTTTTGACCTCAGAGGGGATCGAACCCGGGCTAGAAGCCTAGGTGAAATCCCTTAAGATACTGGCATACTTTCTTTTTTGCTCCTTTAGCCACCAGTCTCAACGAGGAAAGGGGCCCCACGTGACTAATCTGACTCGAGATACGGTAGTGATGTCCCTTGCCACAAAAATTTTTATTTTTGATATCAGAGGGGATCGAACACGGGCCAGAAGCCTAGGTGAAATCCCTTAAGAAAATGCACATTCACCACTTGTGCCACCCCTTAGGTGAAATCCCTTAAGGAAATGCACATTCACCACTTGTGTCACCCCTTGTGGTTGTTGTTTTTTACTTTCAGATAAATAGTATATAATTTTATAAAATAAAAGCCATATGTAAATGATAAATCAGGGTAAATGTAATTCACTAATTATTATTTTATTTATATATAATCATAATTATCGTATGGTGCGTGAGTCATTTGTCTGTTTTTCTTTTTTCTTGTCTTTCCTTCTTGTATTTTGGGTTGAACCACATTTTATATTTTATATATGCCTCTTTTAATACAAGGTTTTAACTTTATAAAAAAAACAAATTTTGAACAGTATACTGATAAACCAGTACCTTAGAGGAAGCCAATTATAAGTATTTAATTGGTGCAACTCATTAATTCCCAAAAGTGAATTAATCAGCGAATTATGTTACTATTGAGTTGTGCATGTTAAGTGCTCCCCTTTTCAATATGCATTTCTCTCCTCCCCCACCTTTGCAGCAAATTTCAGAGTAAGGTCCCACTCCTCAATGCATCCAAAGTTTGCCTTGGCTAATAAATTCAAATGGGTTGGTAGTCTCTTTTTGTTCTTAATGACCTAGCATTCCTATTCTGGCTATTTGATCAATATATAAATCCAAGTTGTCTATACTTAATTACTTATACATGAAATTATAAATTAGAATATTTATTTAACTTCCATTATATTTTTCTAGCTAAGGAGGGTGAGGTGAAGCTATGAGTACCCCCACACCATGCAAGTGGTAAGACATTTTTGTTTCTCTATAACACGTGCGCGCGGTTTACAAAAGTGGTGCATGTGTAAATGCAAAAACGTATATATACTAGTAATCTCATCTAAACGTGTTATCTTTGGCTTATGCATTTGGTTTTTTACTAGTATTCGAATACAATTAATCATTTTTGAGCTTGACTTTCTCCAATTTTGGCTCAACTACTTGATCTTGCATTGATTCTTGATGTACGATTCTACGTAATTATATTATGAAAAATATTCATTATTGTTGTTCTTGTCATCGTCATGAGCCTGCTAGTGGATTGGCAATTGCCTTGGTAGGTGGGGCTCCAAAAACTGATGATCACCCCAGGTAGCGACGCATGCATGATGTTTCACAGTTGTATGTACGTAGACCACAACAAAAATTGACATACAATTGACATAGTCTAGCAAATGTTTTTGACTGCAACTGAATGTGAAGTGAAAAAATGATCAAAAAGCACATTTCTGGCGGTGTCAAATCCATGTAATACTAGCGTTTTTACCTCGTGCGTTGCACGGTGAATATTGATCTCATTATTTAGACACGTAATAATGAATCGACGATCTCGCAAAAATGAGTATTCAACCAAGTAAAATAACAATGAGTATCACACAACTTGTAAAATTTGAAAAAAACTTCATATATATTTAAGATCTAAATATTTTGTAAAAGACATTTTTAAGATTGTGAAAAACATACTTAAATTAGATGAAAAATTGTTACCAAGAGTTGCAAAAGTAGTAAGAGCTATGAGACATAAGGGTTGAAGGGGAATAAAGAGTTAGCAAAAATTATTAGTTTTTACATGAATCATTTTTTATGTAAAATGTTTTTCCCGTGGAAGTTTTTTATAGGATGTGTGTATACATATACATGTATTAATTAGTCAAGGTACATAGTTCGTACAGTATAGTACATACAACCATATTTCTAAAAAACGTTTTATACAAACATATAATCAACTTTATTTTTTGATTTTCCACACAAGCAAATTATGTTTAATTATTTGGACATTTTCGAAAATCAATGACTTTGCAAATAGGGAAATAAAACTTACTTGAATTAATTATTTTAGAATCATCAATCACCTTAATTATTTCTTTAAAATTGGAAACCTTAATTATTGCTCTAAAATTATTTCAAATGGAATTTTTTTTATAAAAAACGGATTCTCCATTTATTTAATATATCATTTAATGTCTTTTATGAGTGTAAATATAAAATAATATAATTAAGTGGTATATTTAAGGAATTTGAAGGAAATAAATAATTAATTGCAAAAGGTAATTTCCTTAAATAGATAACACACAGTAATTTCCTTGAATACTATGATGGCTATTCCCATTAAGTGGTATATTTAAGGAATTTGAATGAATTAAATAATTAATTGCAAAAAGTAATTAATTGCAAAACTTTGAATATAATAATTCTTGAATAGTTTTAAAATAAACTTTGATAAACCATGTATAAGCTATATTGAGGTTGTGTATATAGACTTAAAATTCTACTGTACTTATAAAAATAAACCCTATTATATTACGGTTGTGTATATTATCATTAAAAAGATTATGAAACAACATTATAGAAATAATCGGAATTGAACAAATTTAATTCCAATTATTTATCATAAATAATCGGTATTATCATGTAATTAATAAATTATTTTAAATGCATTCATAACCATTATTTAATGGGGGACAAAGATACAAAATTATAGGGAAATCACTTAGGATATTTAATGTGTGTGAGTCTCTCTGGCCGTGACATTTGTCAGCCAGAGCGGGGGGTGTGATAACTTTTATTCTTGTAATGTCATGTGTACAACGTCTTTGGATAATGATTTCTTTTTAATAGTATATAGATTTGGGTTTGAAAACACACGTACGCAAAGTTTGTGGTGAAACACATTGTATTTTTTAACACTCTATGTTTAGCTGCTATAAAAAACCAACACTAAACACGTATGTCAATTATTGCTAGGATTCAAGAATCATCATTGACTCTCTTTCCGATGAAGCAAAAAAAAAAAAAAGAATCATCATTGACTTTGCCTTGTTTGATTGCAGTTTGCTGGTTTACAAATAACTTTAGGACTAGGTAGCCGTGTGGATCGGTTGAGAGAAACCAATGTAATGATTCTCTAATCAAGTGATTACTCAAGCAAGTGACTTTGTTCTTCATTGCAGGTCCCTAAGACATTCCAAAAAAACTCTTAGTGATCACTATTGAGAAGTTTGCATCGGCAACAAAGCTACTTATCAACTAAGGTAAAACTGGTTGAATAAAGGTTGAAACAGCTGCAATTAAATGGCAAAAAGTTGAATAAATTAAATGTTGAAATGTTGTAAAGGAATTTAAAGGCTAAAAAGTAAGGACATGAAAATAAAAGATAAAGATAAGTTAATGTAGAAAATTTGTATTTTGATTGATTGATGAGTTGTATCTTGTACAAATGACTCTCTATTTAAAGAAGCAAATTTGACTAATCTACGACAATTAATAAACACTTGCCACTACCCACCTTCCCCGGTATCCATACGCATTTAATTTACAATAGTGGGATATTGGCGATTCCTTCTCCTAATTTGCCTAGAAGTTTGGTTTAAGTCGACCTTCCTTACATCAATTGGTTCTTAAGCAGTAACTACCTTCCCTACATTGAAGGGGTCACTGCTTACTGTTTTTAACAAGTTGGGACTTTATGGAAGTTAGAAAATATCTCTTATCTTACGTTGAGGTCCCTACACCTTTCCTCAAATCTTGTCCAAGTTCAGACATTTGACTGCTTCGCTATTCGTCATTAGCTAGTCTCTTTATCTCAAACAACACCTTACAACGACTAATTTTCCACATTAGCTAGGTGAAACGTTTCGACCGCCTCACTAGCGTTATGGATTTTTAGGTGCTAACACAGTTTTAATGTTTTGTATTTGAAAACGATTTTTAGAAACAATTTTTTACAACAGTTTTAAAAAAAAATGGAAAACAAACTTTTTAAATGAGATGTTTTTCAATATTGAAAAAATGTAATTTAAAAAAAAATCTCTAAGTTGTTCTGATAGTTTTAAAAGCTAAAAAAAAATTGTTTTCAAAAACACTTTTTAAAAACATAAAACAATTTTTTAGAAACCTAGTCAAACATGCCCAAACATATACATATATTTATGTCTTTCTTTGGTACATCTGTATTTACGTTTTTGTTTGATAAATCGGAAAGATAAATTACAATCTTCCATAGTTAATCTTGGACCTCTCCGTCCCCTATATCCACCAAGTACTCTTACCATGTATTTCAGTTGCGCTATATATTGTAATCTATAAACCTGTCAATTGACGTTGCTTTCCGTATTATTTGCAACTTGCAATGCATATTAGTGGTATTGTGAATTGTGATACCAGAAAGGATTCTCCTGTCACGAAAAGGAATGATTTATGATAAACATATTAACACGTTATTGTGCAGTGGATCAACCACTCTATTTTACTATTTAGCAATATATATATATGTAAATGTACCTATGTATAACTTCAATTAATTTTGAAACCCCATAAAAGTTGAAGTGTGTGCACCACAAGAAAATAAAAAAGAGACAACTAATCAAGAAAAGTTTATGCTTAATCGTACGTTGATCCCTCTGGCATGCAGTAGGCTTTCTGTGTTTCTGACTAGGTTGAGCTTCACTAATGTCAATTGTGTCACACTCATCATGAGTAATAATCGATTAACCTAAGTGGACTGACCCATTGTTAATTATATAGATAGATTACGGCTGGTTTCCCTGGGAATTGCAACGTTTGAATTTTAAATATAAGGGTTATATTATGATCAAAAAAAAGTTTTGAAAAACCAATTAATATGCCCTTACTCCAGAAATTTAAGTAAGTGCTATTCTTTTTTTTTTATAGGTAAATGTTAGTAATGTTAGTAGATTAGTCATCCTTAAAATTCGAACCCTAGATCCTTCACCCACTTCATTCTTTATTAACGTACTGTTCTTCATTCTTTATTAACGTATTGTTCATTTAAAGGGGAAAATTATTCTAATTTATCTATCAACTTAAAATTTCAAGTTTTTTTTGACGTATTAAAATTTCAAGTCAAGAGAGCATCAATTGATTTTTTTTTGAAATAATTTCTTTGTAAAAAAATAAATGAAGAGAAATAAAGTACAATTTAAAGAGTAAAATAAAAAAATAAAAACATTTTTTAATATGCATATTTCTTCTCTTCCTGAATAATTAATAAAAAATGGAGGTCGTGACATATATTTTGTGTTTTTTTATAAGCCAAAATTGAATTATAGAAGTACCCCTAGTTCTTCAATCATAGATAGAATGTACAAAGAGGAATGATAACTAAAAAATAGAAAAAAAGTATGGAGCACAGGTCCAAAGAACCTAGCCAGTATCCAACAAACAGAGAAAGCGAAAAAACAGGAAAAAGAGGATACTTCAGCGCCTTCACGAAGCCAAAAACAGGGGACCCTGTGTCTTCACACCACCAGATGATAAACCAGGTGTACGCGACTTGCAGGCTCTAGGCTTCCATGCATACCTTCAAAAACGAAATAGCTCGAGACTAAACTTCTGCCAAAGCCAAAAACAATAGTTACGTACTTAATGGTGACAACCGCTTCTTGTGGTGTTCAAAAATCACTACATAATTGTATATGAAAAATGACTGGTTTTGTTAAATATAACAACTAAAAATGAGAAATTAGAACAAAATCATTTAACAGCTAGCTTACATATACTGTATAATAGTAGATATCATACTCATGCATCTGTTTTTGTGGAAGTTTTTAATTGTCATAATTTTACGGTGATAAAAAATCATCACAAAAATGAGTGATGAGTGTGATCAACTTTATACTATTTTTTTATCATTTTAAAAGAATGGATAAAATGATCGTCCATTCTTTTAAAATTTTAATTTTCATTTCAATGGTATATATAAAGATTACCTCCACTTAAAACTTGATCCTTTGAGGTGTTTCAGGTTTTTGACCACAACGCTTGATGTTGAGTTGTTGTGCCGTTACGGTGGTAGTGCATGTAGATTGAGATTGAAGGTGGTGGATGTTGGAGTCGGTTGGGGCTTTCGCTCCTCGGTTTGTCCATCTTCTTTTGGATATGGGTTTTTGGGTTCTTTTGCAGGTCTTGACGATGGCGTATCGGTGGAGTATTGGGTTGAACACTTCCTTTGTTGTGTGAGTCAAGTCAAGGGTGTTGAGCTACGGTTCCCTTCCGACCTCAGTGTTCTTCTTCCTTATGCTGCTATGGAGTTGGGTCACTAGTGGAGGTGGTCGCTGGCTATGTCGGGGCTGCTGGCTACTACTTGCTGTTATTTACTTATTATTTATTTCCTTTTTTTCCCCGTTGGTTGTTTTGGGTCTCAGCTTATGACATTTGTTGGATTTTGCATTTAGGTTTGGGTTTTTTTAGTCTGTTCAGCTGGTTTGGGTAGACAACAGGTTTATGGTATATATGACGCTACCGGGGTTTAGTGGTTTCTTTGAGGTTTTTGTTGTAGTGACTGACTTGGTTCCTGTACCCACGTTGAGAGAGGATATTTCTCAACATCATTTATATATATATATATATATATATATATATATATATATATTTTTAAAAAAAAACTTGATCCTTTGGATCCACATATTGATAAAAAAGAAAAATATATGACGGGTGGAGTAAGGAGATACTTGCAAATTAAGGCATTTCAATGCTTAAATCGATATGAAAGCAAAGAGAGAATCTCAAAATCATTGAATAACAATATGAGTTAGCAAAATGAGTAATCTCTTTATAAATAAACAATATAATCAAACTTGTATTTATAGATATGATGATTATTAATTTAATTTTATGAATCATGGCCTTCATGAAGTCTTGGTGAAAGACTTCCAAAATAATGGTTATCTTCGAATGTACGTCTTTACTAGTCGTGCCAGCTATATATGTACGTCCGCTCAGCTTATTTATGAATAATATGCATGCTTCTCGTTAAATAAGTTATCTTTATCAATCATCCTGGAATTCACTTAGTCTTGTTACATTTGGACTGAATGAGATATTATTGAGCCTTTAGACTATAATTAATTGGTGCTTGTCGTGGTTCCTTAACCCAGATTAAGGTGTGGTACCTAAAATGAGTTGATTTGATAATAAAGACTTATGTACCAGTTAAAATTTCAATTTTTATACATCATAGTACTGCAGCGTTCCATTCTTAGGGATGTGAGATTTGCGAGTTGTGTTTTCTGAGTTTTGTTCATCCATTAACCATGTTCATTTTACGCGCATCTCCATCATCATCATTCGTTTTCACCACTCGTTCATTTTTCATTAAAAAATGAATTTCATGAGATAAAGTTAATTGATAAGTAAAGTAAAATCTAAATATGTAGTATTTACCTTGAATAACATGATAATCTATTAAATTACTTACTACGGGTACCACACCCAACAAAATTTCAGGATACCACAGAATTTACCTAATTATATTCCAAACCCTGTAATCATCTTCCTTAACCTTCAAAAAGTTAGAAATCTACTGAATTCAACAAAGTAGATCATCTTCCTCACTCACACATAAGTTCCTTTTCCATATATTACCAATTTCACCTCGAAACATCATTGCACCAGCTCCCATTTTCAGGGGGCATTCTTATTTGCTGAAAGGAAAAAGAATATCCCTTCCAAATACAAGACCAAGATTTCACCACAACTTGAAGAGAGAAAAGAAATACAAAGGAAATCTTAATGTCTCATCGTATTATAGAAGACCGGCCATGTATTCTCAAGATAAAAAAGAAAAAAGGACAGGCACCAAAATTAGTTTTTCTGCAAAATGCAATGAAAGATTGGTGTCAGAGCTGATCCCATTCCCAAAAGAGAACAATACAGCATTCAACATATGAATTTCTCAATTATGAGGAGGCTTATTATAAGGAGCTTAATCACACATTGCTATTTTTCTGAAAAGTCTCCCTCAATATGTGCAAAAGCAATATTTACAAGTATAATTAATCAATAAATTAAAGACAATTTGTTTGATATTCCTTTTAAAGTGAAGGGGTTCCATATCTTTAATTATGTTTTTTCTATATTTAATTCGGCTTTATTAGCGGATGTATTCTCTTTAATTATATGAATGAAGTACTTTCCATCCAAAAAAAAAATTAATTACTTTTCCTTCAACTTCCTCTCTCTCGTCGTTGTTTGATTAACTTAATAAATAATTATCAATACCATGAGCCCCTATATAACAAAGATTTTAGCCTTGTTAACCAAACCCACAAACATATTACACGTTGTTGTTCTCTGTCATTTACAGACCCACTTGTCTCAACTAACCGCACACAGAAACTTAAAACCTTGCCCTAGAGATACACTTTAGTTTGGTTCCATTTGTTTTGTTTTTCTGGTTTATTCAATATGTCTTCTGACTATTTTTTTTAATTGCTCTCTCAATTTTGATTTGTTGAGAATTCAAATTTGAGTTGGAGGCTCTTATTGATTAAATTTGAGTGATGAGAAAACTTTATAAGAGATGTGACTCATAAACCTAATGCCTTATGGTTTTGTGTTAAAATGTGACGTCGATATCTCTTGATGTCTTGCTCATCGATCCATTGGCTCCCCAGTCTCCCCCAACAAGTGCTATAAAAGTTGATGGTTCGTGGGACCATGGTAGTAGCTCCTTGTGTCGAAAGTCTTCTATTCCTAGCAGTGTGGCTAGGCGGTGGGTTCCATATGACACAGCGAACGACGGTACAAGTGTAGATAGCTTTTGTGCAGGGAGGTCGTGATAATGTGTGGTGATTCGGACTTGAGGGAGAGATTGTTGAAAATTCAGGTGTGAGTTGGAGTCCCACATCGGTTAAGTATGAGCGAGGAAAAGACTTTATAAGAGATGTGACTCATAAACCTAATGCCTTAAGATTTTGGGTTAAGATGTGACGTCAATATCTCTTGATGTTTTGCTCCTCGGCCCATGGGCAGCGGTTAAAACAGCTACGTTTAAAGTTCGTTGGAGTCATTTGTGCAGTATTGGTGGCGGTTCCTTAAAAACAACTGTTGTCTTTTGGACCACTCCGCGATTTGGACCGGACAGGTTACTATCACTGGGCTGGTCAAGCTACTCCAAGGAACACACCCGACCATTACCATCACTGGGCTGGTCAAGCTACTCCAAGGGACACATCCGGACAGTTTTACGACTTGGGCCATGTGGACATGACACAACCATAAAGACGGTCGGGTTGCTCCAAAGATTTAGCCGCAAAGACAGTCGGGATGCTCCAGAGACCCAGCCATAAAGACAGTCGGGTTGCTCAAGAGACCCAGCCATAAAGACAGTCGGGTTGCTCTAGAGACCCAACAATAAAGATAGTCGGGTTGCTCCAGAGACCCAACCATCCATAGTCACCATAAATGCCCATCCTTCCATAATCACTTCGGAGTCAACTTAGTGGTGAAGGATCCAGCCGTAATCACGGGAGAGTCAACCTAACAGTTGGATAGGCTGCAATTTCGGCAAGGTCAAGGGAAAAGTCAAGACGTCCAGCTTGATCCGCGCGGTCTGCTCCCTTTAGTCAGCTGACTATGTAATAGACGGAAGTGTTAGGGTTAGAGGATCCGCCCACTATAAAAGGGGGCCTCCACATGTATAGAGATCCATCTTTTCCATGCTTGAGAAATATGCCAGTCTTTTTCACTTAGTCTAACTGACTGAAAAGTTCCTTCGTAAACATATTTAGTGTTTAAAGGAAGCGCGGTTAAGAACCACTACTATTGCACTTGCTCAAAGGCTACGCCTTGCTTTTATGCGGTTAGAACCACTACCATTGCCATGTTTTAGCCGCTGCCTTATCTATTTTTTGTACTAGTGTTGTCTCCCCCAACACGACTTGAGTGTGGGGAATAACAAGTGTCTCACTAAGAAAGCGGCTCGATCATAAAAATCAAATTCTCGACCTATAAGTTGAAAACAACAATTGTTTACTATTACGATCAGTATCATTGATATGTCTTATAGAAATTAAAATAAAGCCACATTTAATTGGGTAAAAATATATTATTTTTAAAAGAAAAATAATATATTATTATTACAGTACAACAGGAAAAGCTCTCTATAACTTAAAAGATTAATTGAGAAAATACTTTATACTTTCATTTTGTAGAAAGAGTTTTCATTTTTAAAATTTAGAAAAGATATTTATTTTTACTATCTGTTTTTATTTTCATTATCGCCACTATAACCACAACTGTCATCACAAGCGCTTATGTAAAATTAATGTGGAAGAGTTTTTCCTGATATAATTCAAGATATAAATAATTTTTTACTTAAAAAAGAAATAGTTTAAGGTATATGAATAGTTAATGTAAAATAGTTTTAAACTGACTTTCAATCATATTATGTCATTTGAGATGGACAATTAAGTTCATTTTTTATTTTAATTAAAAGAAAAACATATTTTCTAATTTTTCTGGAATCAATTCAATATATGTGTAAATAAATTTTACATTAACAATGCACAATCTTTAATTATTTCAAAACTTATCAAATTAAATATGGTAGCTTAGTATGCCATATATAAAAAAAAAGTCATATGTTCAACCAAACACATGTTTTCGTTTACACAGGAATGATAAACAACAAAAGCGGACTAAACTACAGTATCATGACATAGCAAGACAATTATCCTGAATGTGGAATCCTCCAAACACGCTGAGGAGAGCTCTCACGGGAAGCTTAATGGGCATGCCAATCTACAGCTATGTTCTTGTCTCTAGATATATGCTTAATAACTACCGTCCAATCCCAACTCAACACGGCCCGAAATCTCAAAATTGTGTCTCTAGCCCAATAGGAGTGCACCTCATTCTAGGTTTGCAAGACCTGAACCACATCACCACAATCTGAATTGCATTAATCAACCATCGAGTATCCAAGGTCCCGAGCATGCTCAAGTCCCATTTCTATAGAAAGAATCTCAAAACAATAAATGCACTTCCATTGCCATGGCTACTCAAAATTCCAGAAATCCAAGGCCTAGTAACATCGAGAAGAACCGCACCGCATCCAATACGTCGTAACCTCGGATCCCAACTCCCGTCTACTTTCATTGTCAGTTCTGATTTATCTACAAGTGAGCTCGAGGCCACTGCCATGGAAGTTGTACGCGAACCCGACGTGGAAGAAGCCACTGTAACCAGTTTCGAGTGCCTAAAAGAACCATATGTAGGACATAATAGAGCTCCCATCGACCTCCACCAAAGATTGACTGATTTCTTCGACGCCATATCCACCATAGAACCGCGATGAAAACTATGCTATGTCCGTGGTGAATAATTCTCATAACCCAAGACATCACCAGTTCCTGCATAGAGAAGCTAGGCATAAACACTGCAAAGGAAAACAAAACTTGGCGAGAATCGGGACACTCCATGAACACATGATTCATCGTTTCTTCATCCACACCAAAACGAGGGCAGGTGGCTACAACAGTTAAGTAATTATGATTCCTTTTAGCATTTGTAGGGAGGGTCTTCTTGCCTAAGAACAACAAGAAGAATCAATTTTTTTCAAGGACTTTGCAGCGCCTAATGTCCTTCCAACAGCCTTGTGGGGGGAGGTAAACCATTGAAGGCCAACAACTCGTATGCCGAAGCGGTGGTGTACGCTCCATTGTTGGATCCCTTCCATAATACCATATCTGCACCGGTGGGGTTAGATAGGATGGGCACTTGTAGAATCCCATCCATGATCCGAAGGGGTAACAGAGTAGACAACATCTCCAAATGTCATTGCTAATTCTCCCACAAAATAAAGATAGAGAACAACGAATCCACGATGTGCACAAAAGGAATCCAAGCTCCTATTGTTCTCGTCACTAACCAAACACATGTTTAAGTATTGATTGTATGAAATTATTTCCAAAAAAATCTATTCTAATAGAAAAATAATTATTTTAATTTTTGGTTTTTGACGAATGTGGTCACCAGTTACACATTCCTTTCAATAAATGATTTTTATAGAATTCAAATTTTTGCTCTCATTCTTATGAATGTCTTACTTGCTTACAGCTAAACTAATTACAGTTGCATAAGTAATTTACAAACCATAATTTAATCCAATAAAAAAGTAAAAAATTTCTTAACTTTTTTGAATGTAAAAAAATATTAAGAAAAAAAAAACCAATGCTTTAGAACAAAAGTGACCCATGAGGAGTACGAGCGAAAACATATGTGGCTAAAAATGAATATGTGTAAGGTGGTGTGAGTAAACCACAAAAATTCTTGTATAATGCCCCGCGACTCAAAGCTCAATTGATAGGTTTTCTGAGTAGTTTTTGTATTTCAAAATTATTGTGGGTTGACTCTTCGACAACCTCATCTTTGACGATCATCTCTATAAAGACCACCCCTTCGTCAAGAAGCCACACTCATACCTTTCGGCATTCATAACTAAATACTAATGGAGGGTTACTATTGTGGGAGCTGACTCTGTCAGCCCACTAACAACACTTTTGACAATCATGTCAATGCCGATCATTCTCTCGTCAGCCAAAACCCACCCGAGGTCGACCACCTCTTTGATCATAAACACTCTAGAAAGAGGCTTGCACGACACGGCTACGATTCATCATAACGGCTAACACTCATTACAACCCTCAAGACCTCCCTAGTACGCTCACAGTATAAAAGATCAAAATCAAGAATGATACACTTCTAATCCCAAGTCTTAGAGAAATCTCCAAATTCCACAAGCCACTAACTTAGACATCAGAGTGTCTTTACATGGATTCCTTTTAGGTTTGAAGACGGTGGACAACCTCAGGACCTGTAAATATTAATCCTTCTCCTCAAAACTCTCCTCAATCACAGTCGTTATGTTCCTCTTAAATCAACATCCTCTTGTGTGATTTGACTAGATTAGTCTGATCAAGAATTGATTCAAGTGAAACCGAAATTGATTCAAATAAGCAATCAAAATCAGTTTTTTTTTGCCCCCCGTCTCTCTCACTTTGTGGTTGATTCATATATAGATGTCATAAAACCAGCTTCGACAGCCCACAATATCTCTTTTGTCGTTCCAGCCTTAACCCAAAACCAGGCTGATCTTTCTCCATCTACCGCTCTTGTTTGCTAGCACTTTGTTTGTTAGCAATTTTAAAGAGTGTTTGGGTATAATTAGTTAGTTTTTAGATAAACACCTCTTAATTCAAGATCTAATCCTATGCCCCATTCTTTGTCTCCCTAATTATAAATTGCTATGTCAATAAGTTAGACAAATCAGCAATACTTTATTTTAACAATGTTATCTTATTTTTGTATATCCAAAGAGAGCAATACGATGAGAGAAATGCACTGCCATGGCTTTCACATAATAGCCAGCTGGATCTCAGTAATATCGGTTCACAAATCAGCATTACTTTTTGTGACTTATTTGTCACTAATTGAAAATTAGTGGCAGATCTTTCCGTCACAAGACTTATGACGGAATGTTTTTTTTTTTTGAAAATTATGACGGTATGTCATATAAGGTTATTTTAAAGTTGTAACTGAGCAGTGACGAAATCTATCACCAAAATGTGACAATCATGTCGGCTCATTTGTGATGGAACATACGGTCACTCACGGTTTTCCAACAAAATTTGTCCGTTACTAATTAGTGACAGAAATTTCAACCTCCACTCAGTGATGAAATTTTATCACCAGTGACAAATATATATTCAAGTATTTCTCATTAATTTGTTACGAACTACAAATTTCGTCACAATTGATTTATTAGCAACTAGACATTCTGTTATGGTTCTTATTCTATCATAAGTTTTGTCACTAATTGACTTTGTGACAGATTTTTAATAGTTTTGTGATAGAAACTGTCCGTCACTAATTTGCTTATATTTTTAGTGGTAAATTAATATGGTCAAAGTCTTCTCTTCATCATCACATAAAAAGATACATGCAATATAAATGTCGGAGGCGATTACACAATAAGATTAATTTTTATGTACTGAAAGTGTAAATAATTAAGTTTTACACCATCATTCAATCGCATTCCTTCATTTTGGTAACTCATTATTTATTTTGAATTTTAATAATATTTAAAATAGGAAATGAAAGGTTATAATTGAATGACTGTGTAAATTTTTTAACACTAATAGCGCATAGAAATTAATCTCTTTACATGAGTGGTTTTTAATATAATGACATATCTAATTCGTAATGCAAATTATTAGAAACAAATTAGTGATACATGCAATACAAGTCTTGGGCCGTATTATATGGCGTAAATGATTCTTGATTTGGCGAATAATGAAACCAATAAGAGACACTTGTGCATGTTTCAAAAGTTATTATCAGTGACTTTTGTGTCATCCCCTTATGATGTGTGAAACCATGTCTGTCTGGTTTGTTTGTCGTTTTGGTCATAGGATAGTTTGCTGATATCAGTTTTTATGTCCGTGGCTAAGAATCAACGTACGTCAATGGAAGAAGACTAATGTTGACAGATGCATTGGATCATAAAGGTTTATTGCTTTTCATTCAAACGACAGAAAAATCTATAATTCAAGTGGTGAAAAGACCTGCTAATATTTAATTTCAAACGCGGAGCATTTTGTATGTAATGATAACACTTATAATTAACACTAAGTTTATGTTTTACATTCCAATTCTACTTGCACCAACAAGGAAGGGGGAATTACTTTGTCAACAAAACTTCTTAATTGGCACATTCCTCCCATATGGCAATGTTATTGTCGAGCAAGGAACTGAGCCAACCCAATGCTTTATTTTCAAACTAGTACTTTTTACCCGTGCGTTGCACGGGGACATTCTTTTTTATTTTGTATTGTGTTTTTTATATTTTTTTAAAATTATTTATTCATATGAAAAACAGAAAAAACAATATTTTTTGTGATAGTTAGGTTTTTTTTCGAAGTGTTATATATGTTTTTAAAATTGTGTTTTTTTGTCGTAGGTTTTTTTATGAGTGTACTTGTCTTTTTTTGTTGTTGTTTGTCCTTGTTTATCTAATTGATGTTTTGGATTTATTCTTTTGATATAAGAATTTTATTGTACTTTACAGATAGAAGTAGTATTTTTTTTAAGATCTAATTTAATATTAAGTTTATATTTTCGAGTTTTATAACCCTTGAAATTGTAAGGCCCAAGTTTTAACGCTTTGGATAAGTGAATAAAATAAAAGAGTTATTTGATTAAGATAAATTTGGGAAGGAAAAAGGTTCAGGAAAAGTCCAAGAATGTATCGAAAAATCGATAAGAGTTATAGCACGACTAACATACGCTTAATCCTAGGTCAAAGGTATTAGTGAATAGTTAATTTACGCTTTAGGACACGATGGAAACTAATTCCAAAAATCCTCAGAGAAATGTTAGAACTTCTCTTTTCCGTCCTTAAACAATTATTTCGATGCGAAATCCTGGAAAGTACGAACGTCAAATTCCAATTCTCGGAAGTTTGCCGAAACGGAATCCCTGATAGTTCGAGAAAACCTAAGATCGACAGACGATGAAGACTTTTTCTATTCGGAGCTGCAAAAGAAGATTCCACCCGCGTACTCCTATTTCTCTCGTCAATCCTAATCTTTCTTCAGAAGGAAGTTTTCTCATCCGACGATCACTGCAAAAAGTAGTTTTTCGGGATAATCCGACTTACACCGACTTATGCCGATTTTGGATCTTTTGGTTTAATTCCAAGAATCCTGTTTTGAGTTCTGGAATTTTGTCGCCAGAACCTATCTTAGAATGCGCAGAGGAACGCGCAGGAAAAATCGGAATCGCAAAAAAATCTTTTTTCCGCTTTTTCCAAAACCTATAAATAGCTTGAAAATTAGATTTTTTGCAAAAAAACCCATTTCCCCTCCCCCAAAACCGCGAGCTCCTAGAGAGAGAGAGAGATCTGGATCTTCGTCGTTTCTTGCCCGTTTGCTTCACCGATCGTCACTAATCGAAGACCTCGAGGTAGGTAAACTATACTCTCCTTCGAATCGTCGTTTCTGTCCATTTCTCCTACGATTTTCTGAGTTCAAAATTTTGAGGTTTTTGAAAAACTGTTCAAATACGCTGATTTCAGTGTCTAAACTTCTTCCCTGCATGCTCCTGAGCGTGTTCTGCGGATTAGATTTTGTCAAATGTCGACGAAATGCCGCCGGGATCAATTTCTACCCTAAATACCCATTTTTCGGCAAAGTCGCAACCTTTACGCTCTAATCTATCGACTTGGCTTAGTGCTAGTAGGATTTGTCGTCATAAACGTCGTTGTGGACGTCCCCATCCAATTTGTTTTTCAAAAATCCAATTTTGAAATTTTGAGCTAAAAATAATGACCAAACTACCCCTATATCAGTTTTCGATCCGAAAATTTTTCCGAGCCTAGAACCGTCTTAGTTACGGCTTATGTTAACCTAGGAACCAAGTTTGATCGAAGAAAAATCGACCCTCCCAATTAAGGAAAGTGGCCGAGAGCTATACCAAGGGGGGAGGAAATCCGATTTTTCGAAAACTTGTCTTAACGCGTTAGATTGTCGTACCACAGAGTTTGTAATGTACCGTGTAACCCTAGGACTTATTGCTTGCTGAGTTTCTGACTCAATGTGTTGATTTCTGTGATTTTGGCTTAAGGTTCTTTTGAGGAGTTTCCTGGAGATCAAGGCGAGGAACGTGAAGGAGGTTGTGAGGAAAACGCTGGAGGAGTTACAGGTGAGGGCTACTCTCTGAATTACTAGATAATGCTTTAGGTGTCGATGAAATTCGACTTGATTTATGTGTTATGCACCTAATTGCTAAATGTCTGAAATGATTTCTGAGGCTTCGGCCGAACTTGTTGAGTACTTGATGCCATGATATTGTGTGCTAAATGATTCACATGCTATGTGCTACATGGTTAACTTAGGATGTGTTGGAATATGCTGTTATGCTTTTGACTGAGCTGTTTTATTTATGCTATTCCACGTGCACCTGAGATTCTGAGGAGTGAGGATTGCGGGCAAGTCATGCCGAATTTTTATGAGATTTTGAGAAAGTTTAGAAGGACGAACGGAGTTCGGACCTTGTTATGTTTTAATGGATCGAGACCTTCTCAGGGAATTATTTGAGATTATGGGATCTCTGAAAACTCTTAGGAAGTATTATAAGATTAAATGAAATCTATTTTATCACGGAAATTCATAAGACATTAATAAATTTCTAAATCCTTTGAACAATAATAACATCCTTAGATAAGAGCATAGAGCTTGAGTATTAGTTTGGAAATATGAGAAGTGTCGTCGAGTCCAAGTTTTGAGGAAATCTATGAGTTTCAAGTACATTCGTACTCCTTCGCTCGTTGAGCAGGTTATTGTTTGGCTATCTAAAGTTTAGCCGGGAACTATAAGTTTCCAAGTACTTCGGTACCTTTTCGCTCGTTGAGCAGGTTATTGTTTGGCTATCTAAAGTTTAGCCGGAGACTATAAGTTTCCAAGTACTTCGGTACCTTTTCGCTCGATGAGCAGTTTATTGATTGGCTATCTAAAGTTTAGCCGGGAACCATGAGTTCCAAAGTATCTTCTTCTTTTGATTAATTCATTTTGTCGCAGAATCGACGTTTGCCTTAGGGTAGGCTTTTTAGAGACAATAAGTTAGCTAGAACACGTGACGACGTGTCGAGTGAGGTCGGAGACGTTGTTTGGCTAATCACTTGCATTCATGCACTCATTTTGAGGTTAATACACGGCGGATTACCGGACCTCGGTGGATTCCAAAATGGTCATAAGACCCGGATTTCCATATTTAGGACACTACGGTGGTCCTCAGTAGCAGACGGAATGGCAGACCTACGGGTTCACTGCTGATCTGACTACTTTTGTGTGGTGTAAGAGACGCCCGAGCGGAATGGTCCCACTTTGGCCGGTGTTAGGGCTGACTCAATGGTGTCCATCCTTCTTCCGGAATGCATTTTGTTACCCAGCATTGCATTTCATGCAACATACATGCTGACTTAGTTGCTGAGTGTGATTGGTACCTGTTTATCCTACTTGAGGCATGCTAATTGTTATTATGATCTTTATATTCATTGTGATATATGCAACCCTAGGATGTTATCCCTAAACGTATAAGCCTGAGAGGCTAAATAATTATTACCCTATATATCTGGTTTTATTATTTATATAATTCTTTGGAGTTGACCCTCGCGTCTTCTGTGTGTGTTTGGGCGGACTACGCCATTGTCAGTTGAGTATGGCGGACCGGTTCACGATGGTTCACCCTTCAGGGGAAACTAGGTTGAAGAAGCTTGATCAGGAGGACTACGGTTCAGGGGTGGTCGACCCCGCTGGCCACCGAGCGACTTACTCGAGATGGGATTAGTGTAGGAGTAGTGTCGATGCTCTGACCGTCATGCTTCAGTTTTGGGGACAGGGTAGTTTCCTACCGGTAGCTTTTTGTGTGGTTTCCTATGGAGATCACAGAGAGCTGGTTGGATTTAGGGGGTCTTTTCTTAGGCCGCTGGGCCAACTTGTTCTCAGATTTTGAGGTTTAGTGTTGCGGACACAGTATTTTTACCTTGGTTTGTACTTTTGCCTACGGGCGTTACTCTCTTTTACTTTCCGTCACTGGAGGTTTACTCGTGACGTGGTTTACAACTTACAGTGGGGGCTGTAATCATATTGTATATTAGTTCTGTTATCTTCGTTTTAGAGTTTCATCTCTTTCTGTCTTTACTTACATTATCGAAAAAAAATAATTCACGTTTTTCCGCTTAAGTTATTTCTTTGGTTACTAAAGTGACGCCACCGAAATCGGGGTGTTACAGAAATAAATAATAATAAATTTATTTATAATAATTTGAAGTTAATAGTTTTTTTTTGTGAGCAATTTGAAGTTAATAGTATAAGTTCATAGAATGACATTGATAAAGGAAGATCAAGAGGAAGGGTTAGGGGAGTTTTTTATTGAATGACCTTAACTTTTAAGAATTTTTATTTATATTAATTATTAGTTGATTAATATTTCAACAAATCTAAACTTGTCTTATGAAATTCCCTATATATATTTTTTTAGTGATATAATATTTAATATTAATTTTGTCCTATGACCTTCCATAACTCAAATGAATTAAATAATACTAAAACCAATTAAAACAATTTTGAGGTTAATAGTAGAAAGTTATAAGACTAACATCGATGAAGGAAGTAAAGAGATAGAGATGGTTTTCCTTTTCTTTTTGCATCACATGTTTGTGATATTTATTTTGGTAGTTTTGTATATTTTTTTAGTGATATCATATTTAATATTAAGTTTACGCTATGGTATTCCATAAATCATATACACTAAATAATAATAAATTAGTTAAAAGTTAAAAACTAACATTGAGGGAGGACATTCAAGGGGAAAGAGATAGAAATGGGGGTTTTATTGACATTAGTCGATTTTTTCTTTTGCATCACATGTTTGTGATATTGTGATATTATTTTGGTATTTATGTATAATATTTTTGGGTTATATCATATTTAATATTAAGTGTACTCTATGACATTCCATAAATCATACAAAATAAATAATAATAAATTCATTTAAAATAATTTTGAGGTTTGTAGTAGAAAGCTAGTATAGGATAACATTAATGGAGGAAGTTCAAGGGGAGGATTTTTTTGGCATCACATGTTTGTTATTTTTTTTTTGTTATTTATTATGTATAATTTTTTAGTGATATCATATTTAATATTAAGTTCACCCCTATGACATTCCATAACTCATATGAATTAAATAACAATAAATTAATTAAAAATAATTTTGAGATTAATAGTAGAAAACTATAGACTAATTAACATT